>NC_056734.1:763521677-763869177 GCF_019279795.1 Protopterus annectens | reverse complement strand
TACACATGACATACAGTTCTAAAACATTTGTAACACAAGCATCTTGTATATATCATTTTGATATTCACCAATGACATGTAGTTATTAAGAAAATGCCAGCTAGCTGTGCTGGTAGTATCTCCTTTCATCACACAGTCTGAAAAACTCAGTAAGAAAATGTGTAACACAGCCAGTCAGTCGAGAAAAAAGCTTGGGGAACTTCAGTACTGGCTAACATAAGACAGGCACTGTCTTGCCTTGATAATTACATTGTCAACTTATTTTAGATAATGGATTGCACCCCTAAATATTGCCATTGTACAATAAATAATATTTTTGTAAATAACTTATAACTTGTTTTTTTTTTACACATGGATTTATACAAACATTTCAGTCTTTTAGGGCTTACCTCTCTTGAGCACATTCCTTCAATAATTGCTGCACCCTTTTCAAGTAGACCTTATCAAATTGGCATTTTCAAATGACATCAGAGCAAGTTTTAGGATGGGGGTCAGTATTTGTGACACTGGAATTCACTGTATGTTTTTCTTCCTTTTCTAATTATTTCCCATATATCCCTCAGTAATGCCAGTAGGCAGCCGATCGCTGTCCATACTACAATGTGCACCTGGGTTTGTGTGGTGAGAAGCCTTGAAGTTATATTTTTTAATGTAGAACACTGTTACCCATGTCATCACATAAGGTCAGTAATACAGTGAAACAACACTGCCCATATCTCTGTCTGGCTTATCTGGCACCCAAGTTAAGCATTCAGTCCTGAATTTCTGGCAGTGCAATAAGGGCTTAATCTTCTATAATACATTAGCTTGTTGCAAGGAATGCATACTTCATATTACTGCCCTGACAGATCCTTTTAGTGCAGAATGTAGAAATAACTCCAAAGAATATTAAAAAATGAGTTTATTAAATGAAACTCTTTAAAGCCATTGCATATATCCACTTTTCATTGTAAGACACAGCGCACTAGAGAAGGAGATTCAGAAATAGGAGAGGTGGCCAGTGGTGAAGAAAATGAATAGAGTTTTTTTAGTATGTGCCACTAAGAGAACTGATGTCGCTATTCCAGTCAGAGGAGGTAATGCTCTCACTGGTCCTTCCATTTTCTTATCTTTTCTTTCTGTCTAACCAATTCATTTTCTGCTCTCCAATGGTTCTCAGCCCAGGGAAATAATTGATTTCCCTGTCTCCTAGATACCAATTTTATTTGCAGTAGTAGGAGTCAGGGATAGTGGCTTTGTTTCCACTCTAATGGGAGATACCTGTAACAAAAAATGAGGGACAAAGAATGGAAGCAATTAGGGAGATTTGTGAGAGCCTCTAGTTCTACAACAAGTAGCTCTATTAGCATAAAGGGCAGTAAAATACCATGTCCTAGTCCAGAGGAATTCTCTCTATAACTTCTCTGTCACTACCTGTCTACTTAACTCTGCCACTCCTGCTGTGTGCAGTTCACAAAAAATAAACTCATCCCTTCAATTAAGGCATCCATTGTGATAGCAGAATTAGACCAGAATGGTCACTCTTTCTTCACTTACAAAATGACACTCTATTTGTCTCTGTTCCCAGTTTTTCTTTGGCTGACTCTGCTTATATTGATATTAGTGAATAAGTTGTATTTGAAATATTCCACCAAGTAAATGTGAGAAGGTCACTGAAAAACAAATCAGCTAAAACAAAATGAAAATTCTAGCAAAGCTAGAACTTCTAATGAGTGACCTCCCAAAACTCTTGTCTCAGAGGTACATGGGGCATATGCAAAAGAGCCTTATAAATATCAGGTGTTTTAGCTAAATGGCAATTCTGAATGCTCATAACATGTTTCATTATTTTACTACACAATTTCAGGCCAAAAAAGTCAAACCAAACTAGCTGTGGATATGCATATTTCAGCCTTTTTATGACCTCATCAAGACAGCACAAGCAGAACAGTTGACTAAGCATTAGAAACACAGGGCTGTTATACCCAACTGATGTCCAGTATCATTAGGGTCACTGCAAAAATATCCCAAACAAAAAACTAAAACAATAAGTGAGAAGGTCACTGAAAAAACAATCAGTAAAAACAAGATGAAAACTCCAGAAAAGCTAGGACTTCCAAAGACTGACCTCCCAAACCTCTTGTATCAGAGGTGCATGGGATATATGCAAATGAGCCTTATGAGCATTTTGTTTTTACTGATTGGTTTTTCAGTGACCTTCTCACTCATTGTTTTAGTTTGTTGTTTGGGATATTTTTGCAGTGACCCTAATAATAACGGACATCAGCTGGGTATAACAGCCCTGTGTTTCTAATGCTTAAACACTCTGCTTGTGCTATTCTGATGAGGTCATAACAAGGCCAAAATATGCATATCCACAGCAAGTGGGGTTTGGCTTTATTGGCCTGAAATAGTCCAGTAAAATGATGGAACAAGTCATGGGCATTCAGAATTGCCAATTAGCTGAAACACCTGATGTTCATAAGAGGTTTGGGAGGTCACTCATTGGAAGTTATAGCTTTGCTGGAGTTTTCATTTAGTTTTTACCAAGTATATGTGAGATATCCATAAAGGTTATGTATTGTTGCAAATGAACTGTTAATAGCTAGGGAAATCTGTAAACTCTGCAGCAGTCTTATATTTTCTTATATTTTTCCATGCATATTTTCTAACAAAAATGTCTGACAGAGCTCAGTGAATATAAATGCAGTAATACTTTATATCACAAGGCATCACAAGTTTAGGTTTTTCAGTGTTTTTGGGCAGTGTGGAAAACTGGCATCTCCCTGAAGTACATGCACAGCTAAAATGCACAATGTTCATCATAATGTGTGACATTAGAGTGCTAAATGCTCAACATTCCCAGCAACAAATGTGAGACATTTTTGATCCACCATGCAAAAAAAAAAAAAAAAATCAAGAGAAATTACATAAACGTTATCCAAGCAAGTCAGTGATCTAAGTTTCCATTCACCCACCAAGTGTGGTAACCAAAAATAAACAAATACAGGCTTTTCTTCTCATCACTGTGATGTATAGATCATAGGGGTAGGAGTGAGAGCCATGTGTTAGAAATGGCTGTTAGCAGAAAACAAAGACTGGAAATTCAGAGTTTACCTAATGACTGAAATCACAGCAGGGATTGTCCAAATGTTCCTTACTGGCTTTTGTTGTATCACTGATTACTTGAACTAGGTATGACCTGAGCAACAGGAACACTGGGGAAACTTATGAAAAAAGCTGAAATGTTTTGCAAAAAAAAAAAATGTGGTGTCCACTAATGAACTCCATACTTCTGTTAGCTCTTCATGTTTTATATTGTAAGTTGTATTAATCACACAGGTTGCTACAGAATGTGCTGCGATGTGTAGATGCTTTCTTTCTAAGTTTTTCTTAAATGCCATTCAGAGCAAACTTTACATACTATTATTTTCAAGACATCTAAACAATATTGTCTAACAGTGCATTCATTTAGGTTCTCTATCTTAAATTATAGTGAAAGCTTAATAATTAATTGCATGTGCTCCCTTTGCTGAAAATTTGTACAACACATAATGAATTTGTGTCCCAGCAATATGTTTAGCAGTATCATTTAAGCATTTAATTTTCAAAGCTTTTTCAATGCAAACTAATTCTGTTTCACTTAGTTTGCTTTTTGTCATGATGTCATTATATGTGTTCATTTAAAAAATATATTCTTTAAATATGAATAGCCCCAGTTCCACATTTTGATATTTTTTTTCTGTTTTCGGAGTATGTTTCAGGTGTGCTTTAACATTTATATTTTATTTATTTATTTATAATTTGTTAACGAGGTTTGCCTCACTCGGGCTCATTTTCAAGTTTGACTATAGGTAAAAAGCTCCAGTATCATGAAGATGAGTGTAAAATAACAATTTACCACATCAGACAACCACAAGGTAGGTAGAACCTTACAACAGTAAGAACAACAGTAAGTAACAAGGGCTCACTATATAGGCACAAAAACTTTCTTTCACATCAAGCAAGAGTCAACCTTGCCCAAAGTCATCTCCTCTCCACTCTATTGTATGCAGCACCGATTTTCACCCACATTAGAAAGTCTGACCTAGATAAACTAGGATCTTGTTACAATAAAACAGCCAAGTTTGCTACAAACTCTACTTACAGAGCACATCACTGTACTGCACTAAAAGAACTAAAATGGCTTGAGTTACCACAGCTTCTTAATTATCACCAGCTAGTTACTGCCTACAACATTCTCAAGCACCCTGAAAAAAAACCTTCAATATCCAATCTCCTTACTCACTACACTGAAAACTGGCATCTGTACCTGTGTCCATGTACAGCTGTAAAAAGAATAAGTAAAACGTCAGTTATGAAGCCTCCACAAGCTATGCTCTGCTTAGAGTATCTGCCTGATTGTGGTTTGCTGCTCATTGGGATTGGAGGAGGTTGGGGGTTGGTTGTTAACTGGTGGGGTGAACGTAATGCCTGTTGCTGTGCCATATAGTCATACACACCAGTCTATCAACCTGTCATGTTTAGATATTAGCATAACACTAAGACATCTTGTGTAGTGTACTGCTGCTGGTGTCATATAGATGGTATTGCTTACTGGTATACTCACATCATATATACTTTCTCCATGCAACCTCATGCCTGCCAAAGTAAAGGCATTCAAATGTAAGTTCTCCCATATGTAGAATAAGATCTTGTTAAACACCATCCTTCCCCATAGCTAATGGACGTTCAGCCAGTAGAAGGCTGACCAGCCTTACCATGACCATGCATGGCAGGATGCTGTTGCAGACCTTAATGCTGTCTGTGGCCAGAACCAAAACTATTAGCAGGTCAGATGCAGGGCCAACAACATGATTAGAGACACCCAAAAACCTGCTTCCTACTTTGCATGGGAGGGTAGGGCAATGGGAAGCAAGCCAATGGCCAATCCACCACTGGCTGAGATGAAGGAGTTTCTTGCTACTGAGCATGGGGGGATCATACTCATCATTTTCCTATGTTGGTGTGTCTGACCTCAGTGCTGAGCAACATCATGCCACAGGAGTTTCTTCTGGGGATGTTACAATGTGTTTCAGTACTTTATTGGAAAGATAATACATCTGATCTGTGTAGTGTGCTTCATGTCAGTGGTTTTGTGTTTTGCTGTTATGTATGAACATCAGGTCTGCAAGCTTCAACGGCACCTACAGAAGGCAAATCTATCTCGGTCAATTCTAACACAATTCAACGTGCTTATTATTTATGCACTGGGAATAAAGTAGAGGTGATGGCAAGGCAATACATATACTGATTATTGTGTTTTGGTCCCTTTGTAGGTGATGTACTATCTGGTTCCACCTCTGTGTATATTCCACTGCTTGATTTTGGAGATGAGTCTGACTTTGAAAATGATGCAGTTGAATAGCTGGCATGGTCAGGGAACACAGTGCCAGTGTTGGATGCAGGAAATGTGCAAACTACATCCCCTAGCCAGACAATGGACCTTGCTTTTGTGCCTATGAAAACCTCTCAAGACACATATTTATACCAATGTGTAGGTTGTCAATGACAGACTTAGTCAGTAAAATGTGTCTCCCCCAGCAGTACTGCCATTACTGCTTGATGAAAGCTCCACAGGGCATGGAGATGACTGTGCTAATATGTAGTTACTAGGCATATATTCAAGGAGACCACTGAAGAGAGTAACCCAAATTCCCACTGATTGGTTAAGTGGGAAGGTTACACAGTAGGCAAATGAAGGCAGACACCTAAAAAACTACCATGGGAATGTAAGACTATGTTTCTAATGGTCCACACGGCTCAATAGTAAGTACCTATGAGCCTATGAAACTATCAGGTCCCACATTCAGATGATGCAGTTCTGAGGCAAAACAGTTTGTAATGAATAGGCATGTTTTCTGTAGATTTCAACTCATAACATGGTACACGTAGCACAATCAATAGGTTACCCTGTCAGATAATAAGCCACTAAATAACCCAATTCAATTATAATCAAGTAAGAAAAAAAATGGGACATGATAATATTCCTAACAAAGTATATACTGCCACCACTGCAGTCTAGACAGATAAAGCTCTGACTATGGTCTAAATGATCCTGGTATGAGTAACAGCTGATGTGACTGAGCATACCACTAAATTTTCCAGAATATTATGGAACATCCCTGATACACATTGTATTTTTGCTCTGTCACTCATAAAATGTTTGATTTTTTGATAATTTACTGAGGATTACTGTCATTAAATAATGTCCAACTTTACAGTTCCATACTACTTATAGTTTAGAAACTACATGTTAATGCAAAACCTGTCCAATTACCTTTTTAAGTGAAGTAGAATAATATTGAAAAATTGCCCCTAGTTCTGGGCCTTTGCCCTCCCCCATTTTTTTTTTGGTTTTGTCCAGAATTTGTAAGCAAAGAAGTTAAGAGATAAGCGTATGAGGTGCTGGGAGAGGAGGATAGGAGGGAAATATGTCCAGGAACATATAATGCAATATGATTTCCTGGAATAATCCAGATAAATAAACCACAGATACTACCATGGAGAGGTGGGGGGGTTTGCTGAAGTCAGCTCTCTGTAGAAATGAGAAGCAGTTCAGTGCAGATCACCTGCTGCACGTTCAATCCTCAGAATGTTGCTGGGCACACCCAAGGGATGGACTTAACCAGTAAAACCCAACAGTCATATGACACAGTGAAAGCTTCAATCTCCTCACTGGTGCTGACACTTATCGGAAAAAAGTCTGGGGTATAAAGGAGGGGTGGCTAGACCCAGTGAATGTGGACCATACTAGGGTTAGCCAATAGTCATATGTGTGGAGAAAAAGTAAGTGAAAAAATGTGTAAGACTTGGCATACAATGTAATAACTCAGATGTAGAACTGGGATAAACAGTTGCTTACCATGGGATGGTACATTTTAGGAAAGAAATCTAGAGCTATGTGAATCACGTCAGGAACAGCTCTACAGCAAAGTATGCGTGTGTGTGTGTGTGTGTGTGTGTGTGTGTGTGTGTGTGTGTGTGTGTGTGTGTGTGTGTGTGTGTGTGTGTGTGTGTGTGTGTGTGTGTGTGTGTGTGCATGTTATAGACTGAGTTGATTAGTGCTAGAATTAAAGGTTTGAGAGTAATCTGTATTTGTGAAAATTAAGATTCCATGAAGATGATTGTAATAAAGACATTATGAAGTTGAAGATGGTTGTGATGATGTAGATTATAATAATGATGATGAAGATGATGTGATAATGATGACAGTGATGATATAGATTCCATGAAGATGCAATGAAAATTACAGTGATGATGACATGATGATGATGATGATGATAATGAAGATGATGACATTGAAAATGCAAAGATGGTGTTGATGATGTGATGAAGATATAATGACGCAATGAAGATGACAATGAACATGATGAAGATGATGAAGATGATGATAATGAGTCATTTTCACCATCATCATTTTCAAAGTTTCATCTTTTATATCATCATTACATTTATTTATTTATTATTTATTTGGTTTTGTTGATTGGGATAGTCCGTCAGAGCAGGAAACACCCTTTTACAGTGGAGACTTAGGGCAAAAATCTCCAGATAAAAATACATACAGTTATGTTCTAATACACAGAGTTGTAAGGAAAACAAGATAATAAAAATAGAGATACAATAATGACCAAATACAAACAGTTCTAATGAAACACTACATTAAGAACACAAACCACATATAGTAATAGTCTAATGTATAAATTCTAAGGAAGCATGATATTTATATAAAGATCTTTGACAGTAGTATTCAGTTTATCCAACAATAAAATAGTGTGAATTTATGTTACAGAGTAGAAGAAAAGGAGTAGAGTAGGTGAAATAGAATGAAATAGTGAGACAGTGTAAAGGGGTGGTAGGGAGAGAGAGAGAGATGAGGAGAACTAGTAATTTAGGAAATTGGTAGCAACAGGGAGATGTCTGTAGAAATTGGGTGTGAGACAGTAGAGTTGGGTGAGCAACTTGTGGTGTGTGCTACAGGTGTCTATGAGCCGGGTGTCTTACATACGTGGCTGTGGCATGAAAGTTCCACATCATTGTGGTGAGGTACCTGAGCAGACTGAGTCAGTCAAGTGTTGTTTTAACATGGGTTTGAAGCCTTTTAAATTGTCTGTTTTAGTTAAAGTAATTACTTATTTCAAGGTTTGGTGACTTAACTGGAGTAGACAGCATCTTCTGCAGCATTGTTTGACTTTGGGTAGCCAGAACAAGTTTTTCACTGCAGTGTAACTCTATATTGTGACTGCTGAAAGATGCTTTTTATGGAGGGGAAATTATCAGGGTTTTAGCTAGAATTATGGGCTGTGACTAGCTGGGTGTAGATTAAGTGTTGTGGTAGTTCTAAAAGCTGGGTATAGTTTAGACTTTGCATTAGTTCTGACTACTATAATTGTTTTAATGTTAGACAGTTGTTAGTCCTCTATGAGAAGTCTTGATCAAGTTGTAGCACATCTTTGTATTCATTGCATCACCATCATTTTTATCATCATCCTCATTGCATCTTCATACCTGCCACCTTCATTTTCATTGGGTCATCATCAAAGTATCGCCTTCATCACTTCATCATTTTCATCATCTTCATCACATATTTATCATCATCATAAGAGTTTCATCTTCATTTCATATCCATCATAGTCACTGTCTTCATCTTCTTTGCATATTCATTAGCATTATCAATATCATCACTGCAATCTTAATCATCTTTGTCACATCGCTATCATCCTATTTTCATTTTATCACTAGTCATCTCCATTGCTGTTCATCTTCTTCATCATGGAGAGATGATAGGGGTCTGAATGGAGAGATAAGTGGGGTCTGAATGGAGAGATGATTAAATCAGCAACCAAAGGAGAGTAATATTGCTGGAATTGAATTCCTCCTCAAGTCTTGGTGAGTGCCTTCATGAGGTGGACCCTGGTTTTTACAATATCTCACCAAAATGACACTAACATATAGACTGTATTTTATATAGCATACATCATGGATAATAGTAAGTAAAAAAATAAAAAAAGATAAGCTGGGTGCACAAGTCCCAGGATAAAAAAGTGTTCAATCCTAGTAGACACATTGCACCCAAATGAGAACACCAACAAGAGAATCCGTAAACGAGACCAAAACGCTGTCTCTAGCTATGTTGTTAGTACTGATGAACCGGACCCGGACAAGCGAGGATAATTTTATGTTTAAAATGTTTATTAAAACACATACGAAATTAAAAACAGATCAGTTAAGCGCTTTCATCTATAGTATAGACTTCTTCAGAACAACCATAAAACACAATTGTAACGTTTAAAAAGACTTTTTGGCGCCAAAAGCTTACCAAATAAATCATTTAAAGTGCCAGTGTATATAAAATTTCATTAGACATGATTTATATAACAAATGCAAGTAAAAAGACAACCAAAATATATCTAAATGCATCAATTATATTATATATGATATACATAATATTGTCCATCTATAGTACTGCAATTCAGGACTATAATATTATAGAAATTGATCATTATAATGATAATTTGAGAACAGTTATAATTATAAATATAATAATACATTAGCTGTTATAATACATTATAAAACTACATAAAAATGTATATACACACATATATATATATATATATATATATATATGTATAATTATATATCTAACCATGAAACATACATTTATAATTACAAAAAATGCCACATTTCATTAATAAATAATTATAAAGAAAAGGAATGAATATTATTTACATAAGCTGCAAAATAGGTCTAATCGAAATGTATTCATTAATACGAGGGAATTTAGTGGCATTCGTTTTTATTTGCCATACACATTCTCTTTTACTCAACTGGGCTTTGTAATTACCTCCCCTGGGTGAGATGTATATTTGATCAATAATGGCAAATTTAAAATTGTGTGTCTCATCATATTTAATAATGTGTCTAGACAATGCATTGTTTGTGTCCTTCACCTTAATCTTGTATAAATGTTCATATATTCGTTTCCTGAACTGTCTCTCAGTTTTTCCAATATAGAAAACCGTACATGCCTGACACTTAGCTAGATAAATTATATTTTTACTATTACAATTACCCCTTTTAAAGGCAACAAATGTCTTGTTAATATCATCTAACCTTATACCACACACCTCATTAATAGTGAAACATTGCTTACAAGCCCCACATTTTCTAGTGTAAGTATTTTCTTGTTTATTATGATACATTTGCCTATTCAATAGTTTCTTAATATTCATATCCATTTTAAACACAAAACTTGGTTTTGTTCCTAATGTATGAATATTTTCATCATCCCTTAAAAGATTATTCCAGCTGTTTTCTATAATGTTTCTAACTCCAGTCACAAAAGGAGAGTATGTTAAGATACATACCCTATTAAATTCACCATCTTTCTTAATATTCCTACTAATATGAATACATTTGTCATTACCTAGAACAGGTACAAATTTATTACCCCATTCCTTTATAACGTATGCTGAAATATCATTCAATAGGGGTACAGGATATCCTCTATTAATAAACATATTTCTTATATTATTTATTTCTTTGACCATAATATCAAAATCAGATGTCATTCTGGCGACACGTATACATTGTCCCTTATATATATTTCTAAGTATATGTCTAGGATGGCAACTAGAAAAATCTAGATATCCATTGGAAAAGGTTTGTTTTCTATATATTTCTGACTGGAATCCAATATCACTATGTCTAACATAGGTGTCAAGATATGCTATCCCTTCCACATTAATATTATGTGTGAACTTTAAAAAATTACTCGTCATATTAAGATATGTTAGGAACTCATTAAGTTTTTCCATGGGACCATCCCATAATAGGAACATATCATCCAAGAATCTAGTGTAGTATGAAATATACTGATAATAATCACTGTTAAATATATGATGATGTTCCCATTCTAACATTACAAGATTAGCCCCATAGCCACACCACTTGTCTGTCTATAATACTCTCCTTCATAGTATATATAGTTATGTGCTAATACTAGTCCCATCATATCAGTTATTAAATTAATTCTATCCCAGCTTAAATTAGAATGTCGTCTCAGACTTTCACAAAAATATTCCAATCCCTGTTCCTTGGGGATACTAGAAAATAAATCGATGACATCTATCGTCACAAAAATCAAATTCTTTTTCCATTTATCCTTAGATAGATGGGACAAAAACATCCACGAGTCCTTAACTACATGTGGTGTCTGTTCATATATATGTTTGGCCCATGTATCTATTACCACCCCTATGTTAAATGTCTTTGACCTACTACCAGATATAATTGGTCTAAAAGGGGGGGTCCATAATGTCTTTATGTACCTTAGGGATGCCCACAATTGTTGCTAATATGGGATATTCAGTACTCATAAAATTATACATATCATTTGTGATCCTACTGTCCACTAAATATTCATCTAACGCCAAATCTATTTTTTTGTATCCTATTTGAATTTCATTAACAGACACAATTTCATAGTTACCTGAATCCACCAGAATCCTTTGTACTTTGTTTATATAATCAAAGGTGTTATATATCACTATGCCTGCACCTTTGTCAGGCTTCATTATTCTAATGTCTCTATTCCATATGAGCTCATCTAAACATTTACGTTCTTTGTCATTCAGATTATCTGTATAAAAATTATTTTTTACTATCCTATTATACTCATACACATCTGAGCATACTTGTTCCTCAAAATTTGATACCTGCTTATTTACAGGTGGAATAAATGTACTTTTCTTTCTGAATTCACATAGCTTATCTTTGCTCAAGGGATTATCTTTAAATAAAATCGCTAGATTTAATTTACGACAAAACATCTTAATCTGTATAATAGTGTCTACCACATTTAATCTCTCTGCTGGTATGTATTTGAAACCTTTTTGAAAGAGAGAAATATGTTCCTCTTTTAAATCAAAGCTGGTATAATTAAATATTTTTAAGTCATTACATACTAATATTTTTGGTGATTTGTCTTCCATGGTCATCTGACCATTACTATTAATTAATATAGAGTCATTAATATCTAATGAAACATATGACAAGTTTTCTACATTTATGTACCTGCTGTTAATAATTATCTGTGGTACTGATTCTTCCTTTGATAACTGTTCTTCTGGTGTGGTGTGGTGTGAAATAACGCCCCCCTTGAAAATTCATATCTGTTTGTTTATACTCAGTTACTGTTCCTTCCCCATCATTCACATGTGTTTGTTCAGGCTGCTTTTTCCATATATATGCTTTATTATCATGATACTGTTGTATATCTCTTTGTATCTTCCTCTGTTTCCTTTCGTATATTTTCTCAGCCCTAGTATCTGCTATCCTATATTGCTTCTCATATAAATCCTTCCACTGAGGGAACAATAAATCAGTAACTATATCATTGTTTAACTTATCAACTTCTTCTATCAAACCACTTAGCTTCTCATCATTTTTCTTAATAATAAGTTCCATATATTTTATACCGAAGCTATCAAATAAGTTATTAAATTCTGTCTGCGTATCATAATCTAAACACACACCCATGGGTAATTTAAAGAACCTTAATCCCATAGGGACAATGCCTAACGCTATACATTTAGATAAATAAGCATTATCAATTTTAATACTTTTAACAGCTAATAACATTTTACTCATACTAAAAATCATGTCTTTCACTGTACCTTTTTTGTTAATATATGCTTTCATGTTATGTTTCACACTCTCATTATATTTATTAGTGTCCACAAAATCATATTCACTATTTAAAAAATTGTCCAACTTATTAACAGTATTTTGCTGTTGTGCTGACCCAGCAGTCTGTAAGCCTCTAGGGCTAGAAGTATTTAACACAGTACCTTGAATATATTCCGATTTATTATTGCATTTAGTTGCTGTAGCCATCATACTGGCTTCAGTTCTCTGAGACTGACGCCCATTCGTTCATGCTCATCATCCACTTGAAACAACGAAAAATCAAAAGTGACATCAGGTGTACAGTCATGCAGCCCCGTTTCCAACACAGTTGAAGTTTCCTTAAGGTTTTTGGAGATGATGGTAGGCTCACCCTGTCCATTTGGAATATCTATGCTGTTAATGTTAGATTCACTATTAGCACGTAACAAATGCTGCTTTGCAGCAGTACAATTATCGGCTTTCCAGTCAAGCAGTGTCTTTTGTAATTGGCCAACTACATCTGTTAGCCTAGATACATTGTCTTTCAACAAATTAAGTTCTGTTTTTATACGACCAACCTCGTCCTTATCCGATAAGGTCACTGTCACTTCTGGAGTACCATCCATAGCTGCGCTACAATTGCACCCAAATGAGAACACCAACAGAAGAATCATGTTGTTAGTACTGATGAACCGGACCCGGATAATTTTATGTTTAAAATGTTTATTAAAACACATACGAAATTAAAAACAGATCAGTTAAGCGCTTTCATCTATAGTATAGACTTCTTCAGAACAACCATAAAACACAATTGTAACGTTTAAAAAGACTTTTTGGTGCCAAAAGCTTACCAAATAAATCATTTAAAGTGCCAGTGTATATAAAATTTCATTAGACATGATTTATATAACAAATGCAAGTAAAAAGACAACCAAAATATATCTAAATGCATCAATTATATTATATATGATATACATAATATTGTCCATATATAGTACTGCAATTCAGGACTATAATATTATAGAAATTGATCATTATAATGATAATTTGAGAACAGTTATAATTATAAATATAATAATACATTAGCTGTTATAATACATTATAAAACTACATAAAATGTATATATATATATGTATAAGTATATATCTAACCATGAAACATACATTTATAATTACCATTTCATTAATAAATAATTATAAAGAAAAGGAATGAATATTATTTACATAAGCTGCAAAATAGGTCTAATCGAAATGTACATTCTCTTTACTCAAATGGGCTTTGTAATTACCTCCCTGGGTGAGATGTATATTTGATCAATAATGGCAAATTTAAAATTGTGTGTCTCATCATATTTAATAATGTGTCTAGACAATGCATTGTTTGTGTCCTTCACCTTAATCTTGTATAAATGTTCACATATCTTTCGCTTCTGAACTGTCTCTCAGTTTTTCCAATATAGAAAACCGTACATGCCTGACACTTAGCTAGATAAATTATATTTTTACTATTACAATTACCCCTTTTAAAGGCAACAAATGTCTTGTTAATATCATCTAACCTTATACCACACACCTCATTAATAGTGAAACATTGCTTACAAGCCCCACATTTTCTAGTGTAAGTATTTTCTTGTTTATTATGATACATTTGCCTATTCAATAGTTTCTTAATATTCATATCCATTTTAAACACAAAACTTGGTTTTGTTCCTAATGTATGAATATTTTCATCATCCCTTAAAAGATTATTCCAGCTGTTTTCTATAATGTTTCTAACTCCAGTCACAAAAGGAGAGTATGTTAAGATACATACCCTATTAAATTCACCATCTTTCTTAATATTCCTACTAATATGAATACATTTGTCATTACCTAGAACAGGTACAAATTTATTACCCCATTCCTTTATAACGTATGCTGAAATATCATTCAATAAGGGTACAGGATATCCTCTATTAATAAACATATTTCTTATATTATTTATTTCTTTGACCATAATATCAAAATCAGATGTCATTCTGGCGACACGTATACATTGTCCCTTATATATATTTCTAAGTATATGTCTAGGGTGGCAACTAGAAAAATCTAGATATCCATTGGAAAAGGTTTCTTTTCTATATATTTCTGACTGGAATCCAATATCACTATGTCTAACATAGGTGTCAAGATATGCTATCCCTTCCACATTAATATTATGTGTGAACTTTAAAAAATTACTCGTCATATTAAGATATGTTAGGAACTCATTAAGTTTTTCCATGGGACCATCCCATAATAGGAACATATCATCCAAGAATCTAGTGTAGTATGAAATATACTGATAATAATCACTGTTAAATATATGATGATGTTCCCATTCTAACATTACAAGATTAGCAAATATGGGGGCACATGCTGCCCCCATAGCCACACCACTTGTCTGTCTATAATACTCTCCTTCATAGTATATATAGTGTCCCATCATATCAGTTATTAAATTAATTCTATCCCAGCTTAAATTAGAATGTCGTCTCAAACTGTCACAAAAATATTCCAATCCCTGTTCCTTGGGGATACTAGAAAATAAATCGATGACATCTATCGTCACAAAAATCAAATTCTTTTTCCATTTATCCTTAGAAAGATGGGACAAAAACATCCACGAGTCCTTAACTACATGTGGTGTCTGTTCATATATATGTTTGGCCCATGTATCTATTACCACCCCTATGTTAAATGTCTTTGACCTACTACCAGATATAATTGGTCTAAAAGGGGGGTCCATAATGTCTTTATGTACCTTAGGGATGCCCACAATTGTTGCTAATATGGGATATTCAGTACTCATGAAATTATACATATCTATTGTGATCCTACTGTCCACTAAATATTCATCTAACGCCAAATCTATTTTTGTATCCTATATGAATTATGATAATGAGAAAATGTGGGGCTTGTAAGCAATGTTTCACTATTAATGAGGTGTGTGGTATAAGGTTAGATGATATTAACAAGACATTTGTTGCCTTTAAAAGGGGTAATTGTAATAGTAAAAATATAATTTATCTAGCTAGTTTTCTATATTGGAAAAACTGAGAGACAGTTCAGGAAACGAATATATGAACATTTATACAAGATTAAGGTGAAGGACACAAACAATGCATTGTCTAGACACATTATTAAATATGATGAGACACACAATTTTAAATTTGCCATTATTGATCAAATATACATCTCACCATTACAAAGCCCAGTTGAGTAAAAGAGAATGATGCCACTAAATTCCCTAATAATTATGAATACATTTCGATTAGACCTATTTTGCAGCTTATGTAAATAATATTCATTCCTTTTCTTTATAATTATTTATTAATGAAATGTGGCATTTTTTGTAATTATAAATGTATGTTTCATGGTTAGATATATAATTATACATATATATATGTATATACATTTTTATGTAGTTTTATAATGTATTATAACAGCTAATGTATTATTATATTTATAATTATAACTGTTCTCAAATTATCATTATAATGATCAATTTCTATAATATTATAGTCCTGAATTGCAGTACTATAGATGGACAATATTATGTATATCATATATAATATAATTGATGCATTTAGATATATTTTTTTTACTTGCATTTGTTATATAAATCATGTCTAATGAAATTTTATATACACTGGCACTTTAAATGATTTATTTGGTAAGCTTTTGGCGCCAAAAAGTCTTTTTAAACGTTACAATTGTGTTTTATGGTTGTTCTGAAGAAGTCTATACTATAGATGAAAGCGCTTAACTGATCTGTTTTTAATTTTGTATGTGTTTTAATAAACATTTTAAACATAAAATTATCCTCGCTTGTCCGGGTCCGGTTCATCAGTACTAACAACATAGCTAGAGACAGCATTCTAGTAGACACATTGGTACCAGGACTGAAAAAAATGACAGTGCAGAATCCTCAAGACATGGACACATTCCTACAATGGAGCCAGGCCAGGCTCAAGGGGAGAAATGCCCACTTGTTGTAGAAGGAAGTAATTACCCACAAAAATCACAAAAACTGACAGGTAATAAAAGAGCCATAAAGATGATAGATTGGACTATGAAGGATAAGACATAAATTATCTATTGTTGCTATTATGCAAGAAGTTCTGAATTTCAGACAGAAGATATACAAAAAGATTAACAGAGAAATTACAGAAAAGAAAAATACTTGCACAAGAAAAACTGTCAAAAGATTCAAATACAAATATGGATTCACTAATAAAACAGATTTATGAAAAGACATTATACAGAGCAAGAAACCTTGGGCCATTTGACTGAGGAGGTGCAAAATATAAAGAACAAACTCTAGAATTTGTTTGACAGGTATAGAAAAGAAATATGGGCATGGGAAAGAAAGAGAGATCTGATATGGTGTAATACTTATGCAAAGGAGAAAGCTATATCATTCAATACAAAAAAGCTGCCCCAAAGATATTTGAAGAGAAATATAGGCAGAGACATCCAAATATAGAACATTTCACAATACAAAGAAATAAGATCACAACGAGGGAATGCAGAACAGAAGATTAATAAAGTAGAAGTAAAAAAATGAAAACTGAAGTTATGGAATCCCTGCGAAGTGAAGGACTTAGTGTAGAAAGTCAAACACAGGTTATAACACAGCATGAAGGAACAATGTGTCCCCAAAGTAAGGAGAAACAGGAGGAGCAAGACACATCTGAAGAAGAAATATGGACATAGGAAAGAAAAAATAAATTTAATATGGTTTAATCTTTATGCAAAGGAGAAAACAAAACTAATCAATACAAAAAGAGCAGCACCAAAGATATTTGAAGAGAAATACAGGCAAAGGAATCTGGATATGAAACATTTTACAAAACAAAAAATAAGAAAACAAAGAGGAAGAGAAGAAAACAGGATTAGCAATGGAGAAGTGAAAGAAATAAAACATGAGGTTATAGATTACCTGTGAAGTGAAGGATTTAGTGTAGAAAACCTAATTCTGATAACACCACAGCAGGACAGAGCAATATATCCCCAAATTAAGGAGAAACCAGTGGAGCAGGAAATATCTGATCAGTTGCCATATGAAGATATTTTGGAGCCTTCCATATGAAACCAGTACAAGATTTCAGTTGGAGTTGCATAGGAAGGCAAGGAACAGGAAACTGTGGCAAAATAATACATTCAATTTTGTGGAGTGATAGACCAGTGAGTTCCTACATGATAGAGCAATGGATGACACAGGATGAAACTGAAGAGAATGTGGCACAGGAAGATGCTCTGGAACTTCCTGTAGAATGCCTGCAGGAAATGGAGAACAAAGAATGTGTCCTCAGTTTAGAAGAAAATGATCTAAGAGAAGAGATGCTTGATTTAATAGACATGGACGTATATATTAAGATCAATTAAAGAAATAGACTACAGAAAGTCAATAAAACCCAAAAAGTTAGAAATTTGATAAAACAAATGAATACATTAATTAGGACTGTTCATAGAAATACATGTAATATAACAGAAGTAAAGAAAATATATTACTGTGCAGCTAAATTAATGACAGATAAAGTTTTACCACAAAAACACAGAAGGGAAAGGAAGAGAGAAATCAAATACCACCATGGAAGTATCAAACAGAGAAAACTATTAAGCAAGTGACACAAGAAGTGCCACTGTTAGAAGAGAGAACAGATAAAAAAAATATTCAAAAAGATAGATGTGATTAAAAGCAATGCACAGTATCAGCGCAGATCAGGATCTATCATGCGGTATCACAAATAATCTAAAAATACCAGCACAGGCAGAAAAAAATTAGAAGACATGCAGAGAAATATAAAGGAAAAGTGCAAAATAAGCATTTTATTGATGACACAAAAAAGTTTATAGAGAATTTGGAAACAAAACAAAAGGAATTGAAACATCACCAAAAAAATAAGAAATAGATACATTTTGGAGCAATATTGACAAAGATCCTGTAGAACATAACATAAGATGTTAAATGGATAGAAGAAGTAAAAGAAAGAATAAGAAGTTCAAATGGATATGAAATGGGATGAAGTAACAGCCAGACAAATTGAAACAAAGTTAAGAAAAGCTCCTAATTGGAAAACCAGGCCCAAATGCTGTACATTACTTCTAGCTAAAAGTAAAAGTATTAACATCTTTACATGAAAATTTAGCCATGAGTAAGGACTATTTATATGTGTACCCCAAACACATTCCAGCTTGATTAACAACAGGAAAAACAATACTCCTCCTTAAGAGTGATTCTGCAAGCTATCCTAAAAACTATCTATCTTGCCTGCCAATGATATATAAACTATACACTGGAATTGATCGACCACATGCCATATTGATGTTTCGTGGAAGAGGCAACTCAATGAAAATAATGTTATCACTGAACCCTGCTCATGAGGGATGCTGTGCCCCCCACACCCCCTGCTAATTATATATACCAACTCTGAGATCACAGTACAGTGGAGAAAGGACAAATATCATAATTTGCCCACAGAAACAAAATAGCACCTAGTTCTGACTAAGATCGCATTATGGTAGAGTTAAGGAAATTTGCCCTTTCCCACATGAGCAGGGTTTGGTGAACAGCCTTCCAATATGTACCAGCTGGTGTTCCGTGTGTGGGCCGACTATGACCCTTTGATAAAATTATTTTCATTGATATGCCACTTTGATGAAACCTCTCATTGGTGGTACGTGGTCTATGAAAAGCTGTTAGATAACAGTACCATTCAAATCAGTAAACATTGACCCAATAGACATTTATAAAAGTTTATTTAGCTTATAGCTGCACTCGCTGGATTACTAAGTCCCAGAGTGAAGATATTTTAAAAGTGTTGGATGCAGATATTATAGAGTCCTTCTTGGCTGAGGGTATAGCAGGGACCATACAACTGTATTGATTATAATATTAAAAAGAATCAGAGCTTTTTAGCAAACATCTCAATGAGGTCATAACTCTTTAACAACAGAGAGCTCAATGAACACTGACAGAAGTCACATAGTGAGGAAAAAAAAAACATCATCAATATTCCTTTCTTTGCTAAGCAACAAACTCATACTCAATATTTCACAGGTTTAAAAATAAAAATAATAACAAAAAGTAATTGTCAGAGACTGAGCAATGTAATCAGATTCAGATATATGTATATTCACTCCAATATTATCATACCAGATAACACACAGAAAATCGTAGCAGCTGACCCAACTACAAAAACTGCAGTATTTCTTGAAACTACTTTAATTCCAGCAGGCAAAACAATAAATATCCACATCAAATTTATTTTCATTTACAGTGTTTTATTCCAATTGACAGTGTGACTTCTGCCTACACATCATATCTGCACTTATAGGGAAATTAATGTTTGACTATCAGAGTTTTTTTATAGCGTACATTTTACTTGTCAACCTGTGTAGCCTCTAAAACACAATAAATTAGCATACCCCTAAGATGTACAGATTTTCACAGAATATCCAAATGTTTGCCTCATATTTTAGGTCCCTTTTTCATAAAATTGTGGTTTATGGTCAAATTACTGGCAAATCATTAAAAACTGATGTTAGAAGATAATGGACAGACATTTGAGTTTCAGACTTCATGCCCTTCAGAAAATTCACGTTGATTCAAACAAACCTTGTTATTCTATCAACTTTCTAAGTTTGTAAGTGCAATATTTAACAATTGTCCCACGTTTAGGGCCTTAGTGCCATTTTTCTTTATGGCTTTGTACAGATTTCTTGCTCTAAAAGGTTGAGAGGTATGATTACAGGTAAATGGTTGAAAGTGAGATATTGCACAACTGGGAGTACAGTGGGAAACTGAAAAACTAAACCCCTTAAAAGGTCTGAACAGGACTGAAAAAAACTGCAGTGAAGAAGTCCCAAATAAGCACTTATAAAGTCATTTGCTACAGAACAATGAAATTCTCTCTGCACGGTTTCAGGTCTGGCTTTAAGTCTAACAACAGTTCTTAATCTCTGATGCATGAAGACAGTGTATACTCCTTATAAACAAAATAGTACACAGCAGTTTGCTAACCAGAAGAATAGAAAGACTATCCCCCAGATTCACTAATCTTCCTTGCAGGACTAGCTTAGTCCTGCACGGAAGCGACCATTTAGGAGCAGCATGTCAGCATGCCATGCATATTAATGAAGGAGCGCTGCCTGAGTTCCTAAAGAGACATGGAGTGTGGACGAGTGCAGGGGGCATGTCTGAGAGCAGACCTTTCACAATATGCATGCCCCTGCAACCAAGAACTGCAGTTTTGCAATAACAATGAGCAAGACCGCTCATAGGGGGTTGCATACCCCCAGCAACAGTCTCCCAAGTTTATAAGAGCAATAGTTAAAATATAATAATATAAACAAGTTCATTTTATTTTATCAAACAGATAAAATGTAACCGTAGGTGTGTGGGTTTGCCCATTGCTTAGCTATGCATACTGCAGCTTAAATGGCACAAGAAGATAAATATCAAGATACATGCAAATGAAGCAGTACTGCAATAGTGTAGTGGGCAGAGCATTCGCCTTATGAGCAGTCATTCCCGGTTTGAGTCTCACTCCAGTACATTCCATTTTCCATATCAAATCATTTTATGAACAATATTTTTTGTTGCATAACCTACTAAATAACATATATTTGTGAACTGGAGTACTGCATTAAATGCAGATGTGAGGTGTCATTGTAATAATGTGTAAAATCCACAGATAAACACAAGTGTCCCATGCAGTATATGTACACATGAATCAGGGATACAAACCGAAGGTATAATGTGTAATGAATGATAAATCCATAGAGTGTCCAAATCCACCACCTTCCCAAGGACCATTTTACATTTCCATCTAAATTAGTTCAGGGGTAAGTGGGAGTAAGCACTATTAATCAGTAGTAAGCGGGAGTAAGCAGATCTAAGCAGTAGTAAGCTACATGCTCCCATCAGAAATGGATGGCGCTTCTCTATTAACTAACTTATCTGCCACACTCACTTCAAAATTGGAAGTCTGTTATAAGATTTCTAAATTTGTCACCCAGGCCAAATACTCCTCCCATCACTGTATTGCCCTTAATTTATTACACTGGCTTGAACTCTCCAACCATCTAGACTATCTTCAGATTACCACAACCCACAAAATAATCTTTCAACACTCTAAGTGCCCTGCTCTATGCAACATCCTTCTCCCCTACACCCCTCAGAGAACTCTCAGATCTACTCACCAAAACCTAATTTGTGTCCGAAAACCCAGTTGCCCTGCTGGTCAGCTCCTACTATCCTTTTCATTAGCAAAAAAATGGAATTCTCTTCCTTCCTCTCTAAGGACCTGTGCAAACTTTGAAAACTTTAAATCTCAGTTACATTCCTACCTTTACTCTAACAGAAAATACAACTGCATTCTCCCCACCTAGTCCTATAATTCTCTCTCCACCTCTAAACCCGTCTCCAGTTATGATTATGGGCCTCTCAAGCTATGATCTATAGGCTACTACACACATGTACATATTGTAAATATCAAATTTGCACCATGTACCTAAGAATTTACACCTGCTCTCTAGCATGAAATGTAACTGTAAATTGTTCATTAATAATATTGTGTCAGTATCTAAAGGTAACATGTACCTAAGAAATTACACCTGCTCTCTAGCATGAAACATAATTGTAAATTGTTCTTCTTTTCTATGTTGTATCTGTATCTAAACTTTGTAACATGGAGCTTTTCTCCCCAGGCCTCCACTGAAAACGGGCTCCCTGAGTCCAGTGGACACCCCCGGTCATCAAACTGGAAATAAATAAATAGTAAGCAGTTTAAGCCCGTTTGCGTGGGGGTAAGCAATGTGCACACAGGTTAAGCAATTCTGAAGCTAACTCTCTGTAAGCATATTTAACCGGAGGTTAGCATTGCTTACCATCTCGCAAACCTGCGCAAACCCACTTACAATTGCTTAAAAGTGCCTTAATCACTCTGTATACAGCTGCCCAGCAACAAAATAAACAGCCTTTGAACCCAGGACCTTGTACATTATAGTCACAGTAGTTAACCAGTAAGCCATCACAGCAGTACATAAGATTGAGGTATCACCAAACAGATCCTCACTATAGGAATATTAAACTTAACATGTGAAATGAATCTATATACAGTATTATGTTGTATAACCTACTACATAACATAAATATGTCAACTGGAGTACTGCATTAAGTCCAGATGTGAGGTGTCATTGTAATAAAGTGTTGAAATCCCCTAATAAACACAAGGACTCCATACAGTGTATGTACACATGAATCATGGATACCAAACACATATATAACATGTAATGAATAATAAATCAATGCTAAATAGCAAGTAGTATGCAAATTAAAAATTAAGCAACGCTAAGCTTTGCACAGCCCTGCTCACTAGGTGTAAGCAATGTGTTGGCCAGTTAAATAGGTTTGCCCATTGGTATACCCCTTTAAGCAATGTCAACCTTAGGTAAGCAGGTTTGCCCATAGCTTAGCATTTTCAAAACTGGCCAATCATGGCAAAGTGTGGGAAATCGGCCTTATTTAAACCCAACAGGCAGGAATACATCTCATAACTGGTTGCAGCTTCCTCCTGTAGGCACTATGACCGGTGTGAGAGAGGGAGTGTGCTTTTGGGCGCAGCACTGGAGCATCCAGGAGTCCAAAGTCATGGCAGGACTCCTTGTTAAAGACCATGACCAGAGACTGCTGCAGGGCCAGTAACAGGGTTCCCAATATAAGGCAGAAGAATGGGACCATCTCGCCCATGACCTCACCAGTGCCACTGGCATACCATAAACTGATGAGCAGGTCAGGCATCACTATGTTGACCTGAAGCAGAGAAAGAGGGAGCTCTTGGATCAGTGGATCCAAGAGGCTAGGAGGACGGGGGATGTCCCAGCTGTATGTAAGTATCAGTCCACTACCTATTTAATAATTGCCAGCTCATATATATTATGGATAGGTATGGCTAAATATTCCTCATGTCATTGACTGCGGCAGATGAGTGGGAAGCCTATGCCTGTAGACTGTAGAGGTTGTGTTGCGAGGCAGGTTAGTAATACTCTTGCATGTACTGTCATAAGAAATAAATGTTGCGTTGCGAGGCAGGTTAGTAATACTCTTGCATGTACTGTCATAAGAAATAAATCTAAAAGTAGTAGAAAGTTAATTGCCAGTATAAAACCTGTATTGTTTAAGGCATGTACTGAATACACCAGACAATATGACAGGGAGAGTCTCATATAGGTTGTACGCAAATAAAAAGTTAACAGCCTGACAATAAAGGTCTTACTGCTGGAATGCATGTGTTTACTCTGGTATCATATGGTAACATAGTGTTGAATCTTTTAAGAGTACTGTTGTATAAAGCACTGTTACCCACACTGTGCTACATAAATAAAATGTGTAGGAATGTCTGTATATGACTGTTATAGTCACAAGAGGTCATATTTTACAACTGAGAGAGACTTAGAAAACAGTAAAAAGATAAACACTATAATCCAAATAGCACACTCAACTGAGATGTGAATTTTTGTATTTTTAGCACACACACAGCCATGGTTCGAATCCTGGGAGTGATAGTATGCCGTATGCAGAATCATACCCTACAACTGTACAGATATGTCCAGAATGTCCAGTTAAGTGGCCCATATCCACTGCCTGTCACCCTCTCCCCCTGGCAAATCAGTGGGATGATCCCAGATGTTTAGGCAGCAAATAATGACATACAATTGATTGTCAGACATCTATAAGAACAAACCTGTCACTCTAGCAACTCCCCAAAATGTTAAGAAAGTAATAAGCCAAGTATACCCCATCTCCAACCCCATGTTGTGAAGCTGTGACCAGAGTGTGTGCAGTAACAGAGTGAGAAGTATGCGCATAATAATAATGTGGAATCTGGTAATATGTGTGGCAACATTCAGGTAGTGCTAACAAACATTCCCCCCACAGGTCTGTCAGATATGAAAACTGTGCCTAGAAATAAAAGATTGAAATCCTGGACTGGTACTGTTTACTCTGGTATTGTATGGCATTGTTAGTGTTGCAGTTGCTCTGAATAATAAGGTATTACTCATCACTGTCATCCACACTGTGCTACATAATAAAACTGTCTAGGAAACCCTGTATAAGAGTGTTGTAATTACAAGGTCAGATTGTAAAACCATGGGAGACTTATAGACAGAAATCAGAGAAGAGATACATAGCAATATCTATATAGCACACTCGACTGTGATGTACACTGTTTTATTTTTAGCAGACACAGCCATGGTTTAAATCCTGGGAGTGGTAGTAAGCTGTATGCAGAATGATACCCCACAAGTGTGCAGATTTGTCCAGAATGTCCAGTTAATTAGTCCATATCTGCTGGCTGTTACCCTGTTCCCCTGGCATATCAGCATGCTAATCTCTGACATGTAGGCAGCAGTTAATGTCATATAACTGACTGTCAGGCCTGTACATATTTGGAAAATGTCTATGAAAACAAACCTGTCATTGTACAACTCACCAAAGATTTATGAGGGCAATAGTCAAAATATGGCCCGCTTTCACCTGCATGTTGTCAAAACATGCCCAGAGTGTGTGCAGTAAGAGATGGACAGGTATGTGCAGAACATCAACCTGGAATCTGGGAATATGTGTAGAAACAGACAGGTAGTGTTAACAAACAACACCTCCATAGGTATACCAGGTAAGAGCTGCATACTGCAGGTAAAACTCAGTTCATGTATATAGTTGTCTATATCCATACCACTGTCCAAACTAAGGCCATAGGGTAGTGTAATAATACCTGTAAGGTACAGATCACAGCACTGATTAGGAAAGTAATGAGAACTACAGGGATACACAAGTTGTTAATTGACATCTTTCTCTCCCCTACCAAATCTGCAACAATAAACTAAATACACAATTCAATCAGTATGTGCTCTATTAAATCTACTGTTGGGACATATGTCCTATTGTTTGATAAACAATTAAGTTTGTTTCTATGCATGTGCCATGTTGAAATTCTCCCACATTGTTGGTGTGCTGCCATCAATGTACCTGCATGCTGTTGTAATGGCCACTGTGGTTCCATATATGCATGTGTTCTATTTGCTATGCAACTGTGCCATATCTGGTGTTTTGGGTTAATGGGAATATCTATGAATGCTGTTATAGCTAATCCTGGAATTTGTTGACTATTACTAACCCACATATGTTGTAAAACTGAAACACCATAGCATGTTTGGGAAGGCCGGTCCCAGCGGACCCACCTCTCCCACCTCATCTGGCCATGGCACTGGGCACCAGCATGACTGCGGCCCACCCCAGGACCTCCTCATCCACTAGTCCTGCACCACCTTCGGGTGGAACCTCCTAAGGGGATGGGGCTTGTTCTCTCCTGGGAGTGGGCACGAACAGGACACTGTCATCCATCTCCAGATCCAGGGTCTGGTGTGTAGTGAGCTCCGCAGGGAGTTTGGAGATCTCCTATGCCAGCTTGAGGGCCGCATGGTGCAACTAGAGGGTCAGCTTGCCCCTCCTACTCAGCCCCCAGCATAGCCACCTTTGGGGCCGTGAAGGTGCAGTGGTGACTGCCCATGGGTGGGGACTTCAGTCCCACTGTTTCCATTAGGGCTTCCGACTTCCAAACACCCATCCCCATCCAAGGTGTTTATCCTCCACATGTGTCATATACAGCCCCTGTGTGCTGTCTTGTCTGTCTTGTCTGTTATCCTACCCAATCTACCTCCCCAAATATACCTACTATCCCTCCCCAACATCCCACTCTCACCTTTAAAAAAAAAAAAAAAAAAAAAAAAAAAAGGGGGGCTATCTTTTCCCAAAAAAAATCTCGGCCCATATATAGTTGTCCATTTCACACACGTGTCCACTGGACACATGTAATCTGGTCTAAATGGCTTCACAACATATTATAGCTGTCCTCACTCCTCTCTCAGGAGGAGTATATGTATATACAGATATATATCTATAGATATAAAAGATAAAATAAGAAATACATATATGAGCAAAGGCACCGTTAATGGGGGTGAGAGAGCCCAAGCTAAATACCTCTTTGTAAGTATTGATATCACCCACTCCCCCACAGCCAAACAGATCTGCTCTGCAACACAATACCAACTGTTGCAAGTCCCACACCCAGGACCCTAAACAACATGGCCACAAGATGATAAAAGTAATCCATCTCACCTGTATTATATCAGGATGGTATCAATAACATATCATGTAGTACAGTCTGGCTACCATAGGGAATGTACAATGTGGAAGCAATAAACATTCCAAAAATACATATACACACACACACATATATGCAGATACACACACACACACACACACACACACACACACACACACACATAGATAGATAGATAGATAGATAGATAGATAGATAGATAGATAGATAGATAGATAGATATGTAACTACACATACACACACACAGATATGTATAGGAAGATACATATTTAGAGGGTGAACAGCATATTGAACAGCCAGTATTCCTACAGTGGGCACCTTTTCAAATGGACAGTGTATGAGTCACTCATACAAAAGACAGTTGTTGCCTGAAACATATACCTACAGAGAAGTCAAAGGATATGACACCACACACAGGTTTGCATACATAGGAAAGTTTTATTTGTGCACTATTACGGTTGTATATGCCATGTCATATAGCTGTTAAGACTTTGATATGCATACTAACTGATTAATACAACTCTCAAGCAGATCATTTTATACAGTAATCCGAAAGCATAACATATGTTGCTGTCCAGGCCAAGGCCTTCAAGTAGTACAACAGTAAAGACAGACTGGGCCAGAGGATAATCAATCAATCAACAGTAAGTAATGCAGATGTATAGTCCAGCAGCCTCTAAGTACACTCTGTACTCAATCTCTAGGTGGAAAAGACTTAAGTTGACACAATCGGATGTATCTGTTACATAACAATTCATAACTGAAAACATCACAATCACACTGACAAACAGAACAGTCTGTATGGCAGTCAGCACTAGGCCATCAATGTTCCTAAGGTGAAATGTATGGTAATGTACAGCCATATACCTTAAGGCAGCTTACTACTGATATCCCTCACATGTTGTAACAGCCTAGGTTATAATATATGGTGCATACCCCCCCCCCCCATAGACTGACTTACAGGAGCATATAACACTGTTACCTACACTGACCTCTGGACTGCAAAAGGGCACACATGGTGTGTGCAGCTGAAACCCACATATATATGGACCCTACCCCAAAAAATGTGTGGGGGCCACAACAGCACTGGAATGATGGCAGGAATGGCAGCAATACATAATCACAGGCCACTATGTAACAGCCCCTTACTGCGTGATATATGTACAAAGGTTAATGTGTGGCTGGAGCCACAAACACTGGGCCAATATTGGCATGTTGCTGTGATACCCGCATACATTTACTGTTGTAACAGGGTTTGTTGTGACATATGTCCTATGAGGGACATGACGTCAGTAACTCTCATGGCTCTCACCATGTACTGACTGCAATCCTCAGACCATGCTTCTGCAGTTCTAAGATTGGTGAACTGTGAGTAACACAAGACACATAAGACTCCAAACACTGGCCATTCTGCAGATAACCTTACAGGTGGGTGTTTCCTCAAACACATAACACTGTCATGACAGGTATTAAATCATGTAGACCAGCCATATCCACACAAACCCTGTTAAACCAACATTACTCCAAATGCAGAAGAGCAACACTTACATTCTGTAGACATGTCTGGAACATCCCCCTCCTGTTTGTTGGCCTGTCTCCACAGTGTATGTTGTTAGAGGTATATCCCACTACCATCTGTGAAGCTGTTTGTCAAACACCAACATGACGTCCTGCTCACAGTGAATAAAAAGGGCCAAAACTCACATGATATTCCTAGTTATAGGAGTGTGTTTCCATGCAATTGGCTATGGGATTGTTACCACAGCTGTCTCACATGCAGTCAGCTAGTTGGGGACTGCAATTCATGCACAGGCCATCAGCTGATCATGAGCATCCCTTACAAAACACAGGTTGCTGCCTAAACAAAGCAGGTGTACTTCTCCACATCCACAAGAGAGGGAGTGAGAGAGACAGACAGAGACAAAGTAAGACAGGAAAGGGGTGGGAGAGTAAAATCTAAGCATGTTTGTGTCATACACTTACCAGTACAGGGTTTCAAACCCCTGCCTGACTATGCATTGCTATCACATGTCTATGCAGTTATTGCATGTGCGACTGAGCTTATATGTTGGAGAGCTGTCCAAAGGTATAGTCGATGGTGAGTGACATCTGCAACAGTGATAAAGGAGGGATAAGGCAGGTGAAGTACACATGACTGTCCACATGAACAGGTGTCAAGGTCGACACAGCCTCACTCTCTCAGGGACTCACAGACATTATCACATTTGGCAGGGTCAGGATTAGACTTCTCAACTAGCTAGTTTGCTGCAATACAATAAAACTCAGGTATCACATGCAACACAGGGGTTATCAGGATGATATATGGTCCAAGGGTATACCAGGGTGTCTGACATCAGAAGGCATGCTTCATTAGGCCAATGGTAGTTGTAGTGAGTGAGAATGGCATCCAAAGCATTATACACCACACACACACACACACACACACACACACACACACACACACACACACACACACACACACACACACACACACACACACACACATACACACGTTGGCAGTATTGACATGCTTGGGCACATTGCTTCACAGGTGTGTAGTGGTTGACTGTGCCAGAAGGCTGTGTGAAGCTAGGTAAAGGGTATACCTTGGCATCAGGCCACATGAGAATGGCCTGCTGTGTGGCTCAGGGGTGTATTGTCTGGATTGGCCCACACAGGTGGGTATTGTATTCACCATCCAGTCATCTGGGTTACTATTGTGGGTGACCAGTGCTGTGCAATGTTTGCCATGTATGTGTTCTATAGTCCATGACATGGACAGTCTCTGGGATGTGCACATGTCTCACATGCATGTTCTGTGACATGTGGAAGTGTACCTGGGGTATCTGGGGCATGTTGTGTACACAGATTGTTATCATCAGATGTGCCATTCCTGGTCTAATGTGGTGAGAACTGGCAATGAACACCAGGTTGACCCTGCACCTACATTGACAGCATGGTATAGGTATTCCCTGGTGTCAGTGGCATCTGTCCATACAGGGCATGTGTATATGGCATGGTATGTCCTTTGTGGGTTACATTTGCTGGCTCACCAGTTTTTGCAGGCATCCAGTGGGGAACATAGTGAAGGAGCACTGTATGCAAATATGTGCCTATTGTATGGATGGAACAGGGTACCATGCCCTCTGTAGTCCACTGCATCCACACCATGGTTACTATCTGTGGGCAATATGCAGGGAACTACCAACATAGTGGTTGTTGCCTAGCCGAGTGTGTTTGTGTATGAGACATGGGTTGAGAGTATTCTTTGGGTAATACAAGGGTTGCCTATATTGTTTGTCAGGCCTTGATGTCACATGTAGGGTAATAGATTGTCTACCCCAGCCTCTCTGCTGTTTGACATCTGTTATCCTTGTAAGGTGGACATTGTGACATATTATAGGCCCACCATATAAGAAATTTGCAAAACACACTCCACAGTGAGTCCAGTTGTTACACACTCACAGCTACCTCCACACAGGATTTGAATGACAAACACACACACACACACACACACACACACACACACACACACACACACACACACCCCAAGTCTCACAGTTGCCATGTCTGGGATTAGAACTCCTACCTAAATGGGCTGCTCCTTCCCCAAAGGAGTATTTCAAAGTGAATGACATCAGCAGGCTTGCCAAAGTAGGGTAATGGTGGTTGTAGTGACTGTGAATGGCCTCAAAAGCATTGCTCCCTACACAGACAAACACACACAAATGTTTACACTTGCCATGTCTGGGAATAGACCTCCTACTTAACTAGTATATCACACTACAACATTATGCAGTTATAGGATACACCACAGAGATTATTAGGTACTCCTTCCCTAAAGGTGTATTTCACAGTGAATGACATCAGCAGACTTGCCAAAGTAGAGTTTTGGTGGCTGTAGTGACTGTGAATGGCCTCAAAAGCATTGCTTCCTAGACAGACAAACACACACACAAACGTTTACACTTGCCATGTCTGGGAATAGAACTCTTATCTAACTAGTATATTACACTACAGCATTACACAGTTATAGGAAGCATCATGGAGATTACTGGGCTACTCCTTTTTCCAAAGGTGTATTTCAAAGTGAATGACATCAGCAGGCTTGCCAAAGTAGGGCAATGGCAGTTGTAGTGGCTGTGAATGGCCTCAAAAGCATTGCTCACTACACAAGCAAACAAACACACAAACATTTACACTTGCCATGTCTGGGAATAGACCTCCTACCTAACTAGTATATCACACTGCAACATTATGCAATTATAGGACAAGCCACAGAGATTATTGGGTACTCCTTCCCTAAAGGTGTATTTCACAGTGAATGACATTAGCAGGCTTGCCAAAGTAGGGCAATGGAGGCTGTAGTGACAGTGAATGACCTGAAAACCATCGGTCCCTGCACAAACAAACATACAAACCTTTACATGTCTGGGATTAGAACTCCTACCTACTAGTATATCACACTACAGCATTAAGCAGTTATAGCACATGCCATGGAAGTTACTGGGCTATTCCTTCCCCAAAGGTGTATTTCAAAGTGGAGGTCATCAGCACCCCTGCCAAAGTAGGGCATTTGAAACAGTAGTGAGTGTGACTGGCCTAAAAAGCATTGATCCCTACACAGACAAACACATGCACAGTTTCTATGTCTGGGATTAGAATTCCTACTTAACTAGTACATCACACTACAGCATTATGCAATTATAGGATGCACCACATAGATTACAGGGTTACTATTTCCACAAAGGTGTATCTCAAAGTGGATGACATCAGCAGTCCTGCCAAAGTAGGGCATTTGAATTTGTAGTGAGTGTGACTGGCCTAAGAAGTCATTGATCCCTACACAGACAAACACACACACAGTTGCCACATCTGGCATTAGAACTCTTACCCAACCTGTACATCACACTACAGTATTATGCAATTATAGGATGTGCCACAGAGATTACTGTGCTACTCCTTCCTTCAAGGTGAAGACATCAGCAGGCTTGCCATAGTAGGGCAATGGGGAGTGCAGTGTGTGTGAATGGGTCATAACCCATTCATCTAGAGGCAGACACAAAACACTCAGGCACACACAGGTTTATATTCCACAGGTACATGTATACAACTGCTAGATGACTACTGACTTGTACATCATGTGGGTTTAGCCAATTGGATGTGTGCTGGGTGGGACAGGCCACATCATGGGAGGCTCTGTCACTGTCACTCTCTTCCACTCATCTAAGTATGTGTATGTTTGGCCTATTATAGTGTGTTGTCCTTGGATATATGTGTGTGTATGCCTATCCAATGTCTGTGCAAAGCATGACTGGTGTGTACTGAGGAGTGTATGCACTAACATCTGCGACTGTCAGATATGTATGGCCCACTGTTGTTGCAGATATGGGCTTCAAAGTGTGTGAATATGCCCAGTATGACCTTTCAGTATTTTGTTGTCTGACATGGCCTTCATTTCTCTATGTGCGGGAGCATGCTCAGTATGACCTTCTGTATTGCATGTGTGAATCCATTCCAGGTAGATTGTACTCCAGTGCAGACTTCTGTGTTCTACACCTACAGCTAGCAACCTGTTTCTGTGGGATATCTGTAGATCAGTTGACAATATGGGGACAAAATGGGCAAAGGATAGTGACTTATGGTAGGTAATTGTGTCTGTGCTGCTTCTGTTACATGGTCTTGGTGTTAGCAGAGATATTCAGACATATGTACTGTTTTACACTGTGATGTTTTACGTCATCATGTACTGTCAGGTATACATATTTGCTTGCAGTGATGTCCTGTGGAACACAGGGTGAATGCTACTGTGGCCAGTATTGTGGTCAGCAGCCTACATATTCTTGTACAATCATGCCATTCTGGGGGGAAGCTGCAGACACTTGCTGCTGGGTCTGTGTAAATGGTTCAGCACCTTGGTACAATGGTGGCTGAGGATCCCATGCTTGTACATCCATCAACGTAACAGTGTGGCCATATCCTGCTGTGGCCATACCTCACAGCTGCACAGTTTCACAGAGGTTACCCAGAGGCAGGGGTCATAATTCTGGACATTACCCCTTCACATTGTGGTTTACGAGTAGGTTTGTGGCCACCCACTCTTGTGTTTGCAGCCAGGGATAGTATGTGCACACAGCTGAGTTTTGGACTTCACACACTCCATGCCTCCCATGCTCCTCCCCTCCCTATATTATTCTACCCTCTTCCAAACATTATGCAAACATGATCTTGTATATTCCCTATAGTTATCACTTCATCCCAGCAGTAATTCGGTGTTGGTCCACAGTTCATGCAGTAGGACATGGTGGACATGTTACGGAGATTTGTCCACATGGCCTTGCATTTGGGTTTTGTGGGCTGTGTTATGTTGTTATTTGGGAGTCCATGACATAACATACATTGGCAGTATGGGTGAGACACAGGCCTTTGGCAGAGGACTGTAGATCATTTGGTAGTGATGCAGGCCAGCTGTTGCAAGCTGTTGCATTCTGTCACTCCTACAGTCCCAGAATGCAATACACTATATTTCCCTGGGGTGACCAGGTAGGTGTGCAAGGTGTTCATGCCAATACTTTCTGTAATTATTGATCCAGTGGTTTTGATGCTGGCAGGGTGCTGCTTACAGCTAGGGACACACCTGCATGGGCCACTTGTTCTGCATGCTTCATTCTTTAGCTATTGCCATACAGAGGTGGGGGTCATATTGTACTCATTCCCAACAGTAGGAATAAGACCGGAGAGGTACCTGTGGGTGGTGGCAGGGTGTGCTGGGTGCATGTGTGCTATAGACACTACTTACATCTTACTCACAGATATGCATGGGACATTCCACTTATGCTGGCTTGTGCAGGGATATCAGCTGTTTCTCAATACTTCATACCTATGACCGTTGTGGCCTGGCAGTGTTTGGCCAGACATCGGTATTCCCTACTACAAGTCCAAATGATGTGCTACTAACCTGTATGTACAATTCCAAGGGTGTGTCAATTTAACAGTTACATATTATACACTGTCTGTCTGGGGTACTTCCCCCTGTGTACTGCTTGTATGTCTGGGCCCACATTCATGCCATGTCCATCTTTCAGATGGTGACATGTATTACTTCCAAACATTTACTATGGATTACTGCTGGAATGTGTTTTGCTGGGAAGCATTGTTTCTGGCACAGCAGTTGGGAGAACATGGCCCTGTCATTGGCAGTACTGGCCAATGGCCACCAGGACAAACCTCACCATGCATACATACTGACCACTCTCACACAATATATGACACACACCATCCTAACACACAGCCCTGCATATTGTGCACATGCTGCAATCTATCCTGCTGCCTTAGCCAGCTCGAGTAATCTGTGCTCCACAGTTATTATATCTACACATACATGTTACTAAATTTCTACATAAGACTGGTGGGGGGCACACCTGACTGTTACTACATTTCTACATAGGCTTGGGTGGGGGGGACACCTGACTGTTACTACATTTCTACATAGGATTGTGGGGGGCACACCTGACTGTTACATTTCTACATAGGATTGGGGGGCACACCTGACTGTTACTACATTTCTACATAGGAGTAGGGAGCACACCTGACACTTGTACACATTTGCTATGACTGTACTGGTATTTCAGGTAATCCATTTCATTCTGTATTCTGACCTATCATGCTGACTAGAGGCATATCAGTGTACTACAGATCTTAGGTTTGATTGACCTACATTTCAGTTTCCTTTTTTTTCAATAATTTTTATTTTTATTTTTACATTAATAAATGTCACAAATAAAAACCATCTTACAACATGACCATATATATATATATATATATATATATATATATATATATATATATATATATATATATATATATATATATATATATATACATACACATATATATATATATATATATATATATATATATATATACATACATACACATACATACATCTATATATATATATATATATATATATATATATATATATATATATATATATATATACATACATACACATACACACATGTACATATGTTATACATTGATGTCAAATACTACAGGATATAGATCATACAACATATCTATTTACACTATGTACATAGATGCTTTCATTGTTAATTCCACAGTTATATAGACAGTATATACATTCATAATATCCAAGTTATTATTTAATATCTGAACTTGTATGTGTTCTTTGGTTCCATTATAGTGTATTTCTAAGTTGCTGTGTGATGAATTATGCTAATATGATGTTAAAGGTTTGTTCCCAAATTTCTCTGGATTTCATGTTTTTGTTTCTTTTATCTATTACTATTTTATGAGCTAAAAGGTGTTGTATAGCTACTTGTTTAAAACCCTCCCAAGAGATATTTATCATATCTAGCCATTTAAAAGCTATATACAGTTTCATTAGTAGGAAAATTGTTAAAAGTGTATTTGCTTGTTTTCTTGGGATGTTGGGTGGGAGAATGTGTAACAGAGTGAATTCCCAAGTTAATGTTGATGTTTGATAACCCATTTTTGTAATTGTACCTTGAGAGAGTTCCAGAGTTTATAGACACATTTACAGCTCCAAAATACATGGATTAAGTCAGCTATCTGGTCCTTACAGTGTGGGCAGAAAGGTGATTTTGATGTGTTAAATTTGTGTAGGATTGCAGGTGTAAAATAAACATTATTATTGATCATGAGCTGAGTGTATGCTAACTTTTTGAGGGGTAGAATCTTCAGTGTTAGATTGATTGCCTGGCTTATTTGCTGATCATCTATGGATGGTTTAATTTTTCTCCAGTAGTTAGAGAAGAGGAGGTCCTTCTGGTATTTGATTTCATTTATCATTTTATATGAATTGGTAATAGTTTTTTTGTTGTGATAATAGTTTTCCAAAGCTTGCTACAAGTTTCTATGTCACTATTGGTCATAGTAATATTTTGGAGATAACTGGAACACAGTTCTTTGATTTGTCTTAGGATTATTATGTGTGATTTAGGGAGGTTTAAGTTGGTCCTCATTTCTTGTATTGAACAGTTAAGGTAGGGATAGATATCTTGGATTGTTTTATCTTTTAGTCTGGGAAAAGGGACTAAGTCCAGAATCTTATTGTTTATTTTTAAATTTGGGTTTTTATGAAAGGGTTGCAGTATTGTCATGGCATGTCTAAGGTTCAAGAATTGAAAGAGTCTTTGTGCTAGGTTGATAGAATGTTTTAAGGGCTCTATAATGTTATGTTTGTATTTCTTTCTGCTTCAGGAATGGAAGTGCTTTGGGATTGAAACCCAGAGCTTTAATATATCTATAATATATTGTCACCCAGAGAGGAGACCAATTTTCCATTGACGGGTTATGTTCAGCTATTCTCAATACTCTGTTAGTGTTAATGATCGAGTAGTACATTTTAAAATCTGGTAGATTTAGTCCTCCTTTGCTTTTGGGGAGTGTTAATTTTGGATAGGAGATTCTGTTTTTTTGGGGTTCCCATATAAATTTTGCTAGGAAGGTATGAATTTCTTTGAAGAATTTATTATGTATTGTTGTCTGTGATGTCATGAATATATACATTAATCTAGGTAAAATGTTCATTTTGATTATTGATACTTTGGCCAAGAACGGTAGTTTTAGGTTGTTCCATCTTTTGCAGTCTTGCATTATATTTTGCCATTTAAGGTTTACATTGTGTTGGTAGAAGTCTTTGTTACACTGGAAAAAGGTGATTCCCAGGTATTTAGTTTCTTCTTTAATTTTTATTGTGTTTAACAATGGTATTAGTGAGATGAGTTTGGGTGTTTTTAGGGGGGAAATATTAGTTTTATTAAGGTTTAGTTTGTAGTCAGACATAGTCGAGAAATGTTCAATTGCAGCTATGATTTTGTTTATATCTGAATTTGGTGTAGTGCAGTATATGTTCAGATCATCTGCAAACTCAGTGAGGTATATTTTGAAGTTGTGTATTGATGGAGGATTGTGATATGTATTTTGTTTAATGTATAGAAAGAGTGGTTCTAGATATAGGTTAAACAGGAAGGGTGATAGTGGGCATCCTTGTTTTGTTCCATTTTTTATTAGGATCCTATTTGACCAAGTTTTATTTATATACAGAGAAGTGTATGGGTTGCTATAGAGAGTTTGGATGATCTGAATGAAGTTATTGGGTATATTAAAGTAGGGTAGTGTTTGGAGTAAGAATTCTAGATTAACCCTATCAAATGCCTTGTGGGCATCCACTACCATTGTGTAGATGTTGATATTGTATTGGTTAGCGTAGGATATTAGTGCATCTAATGTTAATGTAGTGTCACTAGTCTGTCTGTGTGGTGTAAAACTAGATTGTTCTGGGGAGAGGATTTTTTCTATCAGATTTTTCATTCTGTTTGCAAGTATAGAGGTAAATATTTTAGTATCTATATTTAAGAGGGAGATGGGTCTGTAGCTGTCAGGGGTTTTGGGGCCTGTGTGTTCTTTTAATATAAATATAGTTTTAGAGGCATTAAAGTGGATATCATTTATTTTATAGTTTATTATGCAATTCAGTGTATAGTATAGTAGTTTGGCTATCAAGGGGGAAAATGCTTTGTAAAATTCTGATGTGAGTCCATCCCAACCCAGAGCCTTATGCACTTTTAAGTGTTTGATTGTTGTAATAATTTCACTGATGGATATCGGCTCAGTTAGTTTTTTTTGTTGGTCTAAATTAAGTTTAGGGAATTTCAGTTTTTGAAGAAAAAGAGTTCTATCTTACTTTGAGGTTTGTAGTATTTGTGCTCCATATATTTGAGAGTATATTTGTTCAAATGTTTTAATAATGTCTTCATTTTTTGTGTAGTTTTTGTCTCTGTAGTTTATTTCTGATATATTGGAGGCATTTTTGTGTTGGCAGATAATTCTGGCCAGAGCTCTAGATGGTATTTGAGCTTCTTCTGCGTAAGTGGCTAACATTCTGGCTTCATAGAAAGATAGGTTCTGGTTTCTAACATATATAGATCCCTTTGCAGTTTTAAAAGTTCTACTTCTGTTTGGTTCTTAGGGTTATTTATTAGTTCTTTTCAAGATGCTCTATTTTCCTTTCAGTATATGCTCCTCTTTCAGTTGTATTTTTTATAGTATGCTGCTTTTTGATAAACAATCCTCTGATTTGTGCTTTGGTTGCAGCCCATTCTATGTCAGGTGGTACTTGGGAGTTAGTGATATTTGTAAGAGCTATTTTTAGTATTGCTTCTGTTTCTTTTATTACATCCATTTTGGAAAGTAAATTAGGGTTTAATGACCAATTATGACCCCTATTCTCTAAATATATCTTTTGTCCCAGTTAATGTTCAGTGTGATTTTGGAGTGATCTGAAAAGAACCTGGTATGTATAGTTATTGTTGGGTCCATGTTAATGAATATGTCAGAGATTAAGAAGAAGTCTATCCTTGACCACATTTTGTGGCATTGCAAATAGAATGTGAATTTCCTGTTTTATCTGCACTGTTCCCATGTTTAAAAGGGTCATATAGTTTGAAATCTTGTTTGAGTTCATTAAGGGCTAATGTGGCTTGTTTATTATGTGATTTGGTCAGATTAGATTTATCCTTTTCTGGGTTTTGATATGTATTCCAGTCACCTCCAATCACTAGGTAGTGATCTTTAAATTGGTTTAAGGTTGGGTATAATGACATAAAAAGTGTTGTTGGTTATTACAGGGTGCGTAAACATTAAGTACCATTATAGGTTTTGGTATTGTAGGAATATTAAATGTTACATAGCACCATCTTCCCTCCTTGTCAGCTTTGGTTTTAAGTATTTTTTCCTTAAATTGGTTTTTAATTATTATGGCAGCCCCAGCACTGTTTGTTTTCCCCTCTGAAGCTATGATTTGACTTATCCATTTCTTTCTGCTAATTTCTGCCCATTGATCTGCAGTCAGGTGCATTTCTTGTATTAGTATGAGGTTGGCTGTGTTTTTTAATGTAAGGTGTAAGAATAGTTTTCTTTTCTTCTTGTTTTGGAGCCCTTTAACATTCCATGATTCTATTTCCCACATTTATTTATTAGGTGTATTCCTTAGATATGCCATGTATATTAGTTTTGTTTTGTTAGTTTTGTATGTGTTACTGTGTGATGGTTTAGGAAAGCATCTATTTATCCCCGTCCCTACACTGTGCCTAATCACTATATCCCTGGACCAGGAATAATCAGGGGGGGGTGAAGGTTCATTATATGGTTTACCTTTACGTCTAATCTTGGAATGTGTTTTCTTTTTAGATATAGATTTACTCCATAGTATCCCCCCCTGTGTTACTATAAACAATGTGGACAAAGCTGAACAAACTAGTTCCCTCAACAAACACTGCTACTTAATATCCCTAGCCTCTTCCAACATATTATTTATACAGTGATGTTATTGCATTTATGGTACAGCATGTATTGTTTTTGTCTTGTGACTAATTCTTTCTAATAGTATTTTTAAAACAGCATATTAATATACATTCCTCAGTAAATTATAGCAATATGTGTACCATAGTAATATTGTTAAACAATCAATCTTGTCATTTTTACATTTTTCTCTCATTTGACTTATTTTTCCTCCCCTTTACTTATTCAGATTTCGGCCTTCTTTGGTGCCTATAGTGATGTTTTTCCACATCAATCTGTGTGGGTTATAAAATATATACTTGGCACCTATTTAACAGAAGTAGGATGTATAGAAAGACAAAAAAAACAGCTTAACCAAACAGTCCTTCTGCTATAGTTGACATATTAAGGCTATATTTACATTATCTCAGGATTGTTAAGTTATTTTACTAATTTCCTGAGATTACTTCTCTCCAGGATCTTTTAACACATTTCTAGTATTTACAGAAAACATTTAACAATTTTTTCCCTTTTTTTCCCAATATATTAATCTATGAGCTAGCATAATTCTGACAGTTTATTTCTTGCCTATTATTTAAGGCTGGAGTTTCATTCACCTACACAGTACTGGGTGTACTGTTTTAGTGAATGGTTCAGGTTGGTTGACATCTATGGTGCAGCTTTCTTTTTTTAGCTGGTGCAGATCAATTTTCATTTTTCAGGCAGTAAAATCCTTTGGAGCTTGCTGAAATCCATTTTGTCTGACTGTTCTTAATGAAGCCATCAAAAGCCTAGGGGACTGAATTTGCAAGCCAATATCCAAGATGGGAACTTCCTTCCTATATTCGTGCATCGGAAACAGCAGTTCATTTTTGGTTCCCACCCAAGCTGTACTTCCCTTTCCTGTGTTCCTCATGGCTCACATCAATGACCCAAGGGCCTAGACAGCAAGGGGAAGATTTCAGAGTTGGATCCCAACTAGAGTGCTCATGAATGGGGTCGTTTTTCATCCAAGGGACCTTTATCTTTTTGTGGATTTATTTCACTTCTGAAGGTGGAATTTGCTTGAAAACAGCCAGGAATGTCTCTTTTGCCTCTTTGGGGTTAGCAACCATGTATTTAATCTCTTTGATGTAAAAGATTAACTGATTTGGATATTTCATCTGGAATTTGATTTTTTTTCTATTAGGAACCTGCAGTATGGAGATAGTAGTTGTCTTGCTTGTCTTATTTGTATTGGGAGGTCTTGAGCAAAGGAGATTTTATTATTATTCCAGGTGAGTGTGCCTTTTTTCTTTGCTGCCAGTATGATTTTATTTACATCTTAGTAGTTTAATATTTTAATATAGACAGGTCTTGGTTTCAGTGATGTTTGCATTTCCCTCAGGGCTCTGTGGGCTCTCTCTATTGTTATTTGCTGCATTTCTTCAGATTCCTCTAGGAGAGAATTTATTATTTGCTTGATTGTTGGTATTAGATTGTTATGAAGTACAGTTTCAGGTATTCCTCTGATGATGATATTGTTCCTTCGAGATCTTGCTTCCAGGTCTGTTAATTTTGCTTGTAAGTTTTGTATTTCTTTGTCATGGGCATCAGTTTTTGAGAAATAGAGTCTATTTTATTTCATTTTCTATTATTTTGGACTCAGATTTTTCCATTCTGGATATTATTTGGCTGAATGAGTCACCAAAGGTTTGAAATTGTAATGATATGTCCTTTAATGCTTGCTGGATAGGTAATAAGGCAGATTTTATGTCTTCCAGATTAGCTGGCTGGTCTGTCTTGGATTTATTTGTATTTTTAGAGTTGTCAGTTTGTTTAGTTGTCTTTTGTCTTTTTGATGTTGTGTCTTTCTCAGGTGAGGCTAGTACTGAGAATTTGGTCTTAGTTGTTGTTGTTTCCATATTATTTTCCTCTTTTGACATCTTGCTGTATAGTGTTTTACCAATCTTGCAGTCAGATGCAGGGTCTTAGTAGCACATTACTTAAGCTGTTATTCAGAAATCTTAGTTAATCCTGCTGTTTCTGAGCTGAATCTGTCACTTTTTCTTCCTCTTTTGTTTGCTGGATGATATTAGCAGTAAATATCTACAGTTATTTCTGTATTATTAATTCTGCATTGCCTTCTTGGTTTGTTTTAATCCAGGGTATATCGAGACCTAGGTGATAGCAGTGCTCACAGAATAGCGGCCATTTCCCCCCCTATATTTCAGTTTCTGACTTCTTACCATTCAGAACTAACATCCCACTGCCTGACCTTTTGTAGTCTGTCTGTGTAGGTTTGGGGGGTGTTCTCCATAGGCATCACTCAGTGGCCTTAGCATAGCCTTTGTTTGTGTTTGTCAATAGCTGTCCTGCTGGCTGAGACTGTTGTTGGGTATGTGAGCCTCGCTGACTGGCATGCATGTGTCCTAGGGACACACATGTGGCCCAGCACATTTCCTGCAGTGAGTTTTGTCACCTTGTCTAGTAATGGCTACTATGGTGACACCAGTATTTGTTACAGATCTCATGCTGCCACTATAGGTGTCTTCTATCTCCTGGCATCCCATTCAGCCACCCAATTCCCTTGGATGCTCACATCCATACCATAGGTACAAGTAAAAACACATACTACTCTATTCAGCAACTGATAGGAAGAGTGACTTACCTTGTGGCTGTGCCAGTATTGAGGATGGTGCTGGAGGGCTGACTATGTCAGATGCACATAGTACACTCCCTATATTAAGCACAGGTAATGTCATGTTTGGCATCCCTTTTACTGTATGTGCGAGTCAGAGAGAGGTCTCATTCCCTGGGTTCCTACCATGTCAGTGTATGTGCACTGCGTTGCCTCTTTGCCATGGCCTAGGCATACTGGGCATGCCTCCTTCTGCCTACTGGGGCAGGCTCAGGTTGTTCCTCCTCCAAGTCACTCTGTGCCTGTGCAGGCCTTGGCAATGGTGGGGGGCTGTGTGGCCCTGCCTCGTGCTGTTTCTGCTGCAGCTGTTTCTGCAGGATCATATTGTGTAGCATGGCACATATGATGACAATTTGGGTACATGTAGCTGGTGAGTACTGCAAGGCTCCACTGGATGTGTCCAGACACCAGAACCATGACTTGAGCATCCCAAACACATGCTCTATTATGATTCTGGTCTGTGCGTGTGCATCATTATGGAGTTCATGTTTGGGTGTGCATTTCTGATGGGTGTCATCAGTCATGGCTCCAGTGCGTAACCAGCATCCCTCACTAGGTAACCGTAAAGGATTTCCCCATTGACAAATCTCTGGTACAGCTGCATCAGATGCCAGATGTGGGAATCATGATAGCTTCCAGGGCAGCCAGCACACACATTCATTATAATGCCCTGGGCATTGCACACGACCTGGAAGTTGATGAAGACGAAGCCCTTGTGGTTGATGTAGACCCTACCCCACTCACCGGGCAGTGATTTGATGCATATGTGAATGAATCTATATCACCCACTACCTCAGAGTATTCTGCTATTTGGTGGAAGAGACGCATATTGCTGGTGAACACCTCATGGCTGTTGTGGAAATATATGTGCTCTCCGGCATGTGCTGACATGGCATCCAGGAACTGGAGTACCCTGGATGCTGATGGCTGTGAGATACCCATGATATCCTCAATTGGCCTTTGGAAGGTACCTGTGGCTAGCATTCTTAGGTCTACACATACCTTGGTATCCACTGGGATGGGTTCCCTTCTGTTGGTTCTGTGTGTGAGGTATGGCCGGCACAGCTCAACAATTTGCTGTAGGAAGTCCCTATCCACCCTATAGCACTCCACTATCTCCAGCTCGTGTAGCCCCTTGTAGGTTACCCTGGGTCTGTACACTCTTCTTCTTCTCCTCACTGTGGGTTGATCATCAGCATTCTCATCCTCACCACCCTCAGCTTATTCCACATGTTGATTTATGATAGTTGCTGCAGCCCCTATCATTTTGTTGCTTTTGTTTGGTAAAATTTCCCTGCTTGTGCACATCGGTGGTGTAGAGTTTGTGGGAAAAAACAGAGGGAAAGGTGTTTGCATAGTTTATAGTGGTGTTCTTGGGCTGGGCTGGACTGCTGCCTCTGTAATTGGCTGATTCTGATACATTTCACCTGCCAGCTATGCAAGTTCTCCTTGATTACCTTCCTGCTGCTGTTTTTCCTTCCCATTGCCTTCCTGTTTAAGCCCAGGGGTGCGCTGCGCAAACACAGTGCTCAGATGTGCACGGAGCTGCTATTTCCTGGTTTACTTTTTTTTCCTTTAAAACACGGTGTGTAGTGCGCACACCTGCTTAGGCAATGTAAAGAGTGCTAGGCAGCATCAGACACATCCCCTTGCTTGGCTCTGCTAAGCTAAGGGCAAACCCGAGCCAAAGGGCTCCAATAAGCTTACAGTATGCCTAACACACCCCTCTATGATGTCAGCTAGCTCTTAGGCTTGTACCATGGTCTTCCTGAACTGACACGGTTGGGTGCAGGCTAGCCATGTGGAGGGATCTGGGATTCAGTATCATTCCCCTCATTTGCATAGGATTGCCTGCTAATGCCTAGTTACAAATTCCACACTGAGCCTTCCCCCTTAGCAAACACTATTCACTGGCCATGTTGTCTTCTACCTGCCATTGAGTATAATGGCAAAATTGTGATTTAGGATAAAATGCTTATTTCAGTTTTTTATTGTATTTTCAGCCCAATCCCATTTGCGTGCCCCTGCCCTACGCTTAAACAGCCAAAATTGGCTAAAAAATAATAAAATTTATTTATTTATTTATTTATTTGCAACTGTTTTCCATGCCCATATATATGGCCATTGGCATGCTTTCCACAATATATACACCCTTTATTTGGAGCTGTCATGGCTCCATTTTGTAGTTTGCAGAAATGTACTTGGTTACTAACCGAGTACATTTCTGCAGACTACACTAATCCTGTACGGCCAGCTGCCAGCTTCCTGGATCACAAATTCACCTAATTTGCATGGTTTTCACCTGCAAATGGGGTAATTTGCATACAGGAGCTGTGTCCATGCAGGAAGCTTATTCCTGGATCGCACGGCAGCCATTTTGCCTCCAGCAGCTCCTGCACTATTCCTGCATGCTGTGCAGAGCTTGCTGAATCTTGGGGTATGTGTGAAATTTGGTATAGATAGAAAGAAAGACAGACAGATAGAGAGATAGATAGATATATAGCTAGATAGTTAGATATCACACACTCCTGCACAGCACACACAAATATCTTTGCACGCACACACACACACCCACACGCACACACACGCACACACACACATACGCACACACATCCACACACGTGCACACACGCACACGCGCACACACACACACACACACACACACACACACACACACACACACACACACACACACACACACCTCTTTTAAAAATATTTACCATTCTATGATACAAGTAATATCTTGTTAAGGAGCTATGTGTTATACTAGCATTCACAAGTACTTGGTGGTGAGCGGTAGCGTTGTCACCTCACAGTAAGACGTTGTCCTGTTCGATACTCAGCTAGAGCATCTTCTGCATGGAGACATGCATGAATGGGCATACCTTCATTGAAGGTTGTGCATCAGGGCTGGTAACTCGGCATGTAAAAATCAACTACCAATCATTAGCGGACCGAAGTTCCGCTGTTGCGACCCCTAACCGGGAAAAGCCGAAACACACAAACATGGCATCTTTCCTTCATGGACTTCTGCCTCACATAATCACTCTTCCAGTCAATCAGATATTAAATAGGTAAACACCAGACGGTATGATTAAGTCATACTATAATTCAGAGTGGCATTGTACCAGCAATGCATTTAACAGTTAGTACTATAGGGGAAATATTTTGGGATGATCAGCATTCTTTATGAGTGATTCACTTTGCACACTCAGAAGATATGATAACGATGTGAAGTATATATTTATTATGTTAAATTTCTCATTTTCTGGTATAACAAACATAAAACTGTGGTAGCAAAAATTATAAGACTTCTTACTAATATTTGTTTTTCAATGAAATGTGGTTAATAAAAAACAAACTTCCTTTGAAGGCATCGATGTTGAGTTGCAAGAAGTTATGTATTAATAGTGAGTTTGTTGCCAAATCATTCTTTTTATTATTTTTCCGTTGTCATATGTAAATGTGCTTAATAGCTTTTGCCACAAAAGAAGAAGCAGTGGGAGAACAGGGTAGACAGGAAGACCAGACAGCAACTTGTTGCAGACAAATTAAGGGAATACAGCAGCTAACTACATCTCAAAAGTAGAGCTACTGCCTCACCCTCTCTAACCGAGACAATTCCCCTTACAAAAGTTGTGTTTCTGAAAACAAATGGCAAAATAGCAAATGTCCTGAAATTTTGGCCCAAAAGTATTTTGAATGTTTCCTTTAACAGTTGCATAAAACAATTATTTTGTATCTGAAACACTTACATTTAATATGAAACATTAGCAAATTAAATCATACAAGAATGAGCTTTTATTTTGACAAAAAAAGTGAAGTCCATTCCTTTGTTCTGGTTTGTGAGTAAGTTTTATCCTGTCAAATTTCATGTTTCAAAATAATGTCCTACTTTGAGTATTTGAAAAGGTGGTAATCCTATCAACAAATAAACTGCATGTTTCCTAATGAAACATCTAGCAGTCTATGTACAACTGTACATAATCGGACATTACTCCTGAACATTTCTATTTTCTGAAAGTAATTTCTTCTAAAACCTCAACTGGCTTAGAGGTAGCTCTTCACTGAAGGAAAACAGTCTTATTTGTTAAATGAACAAGCAGTGTTTTTAAACACTGTTCATAATCACTACATAGCACTGAGAACAAAGTCAGGCAAGTAGGAAGCAAGACTAGTTGAGTGAATGTTCCTCTCACCCATGCACTATGCAGAAGACAAGGTAGAGATGGCAAAGCTTCCCACCATTTATGTTTTGTGAAGTAGGAAGCATGTTGATTGATCAAACTCAATTGCAATGAAAGTCAGTTCACAGAAAAAAATTATGCCGAAACAACTTTACAAGGGGCAGCTTCCACTGCACCCCCAATCGGGGTGATACCCTACACCCACAAACTTATATATACCTACTATAATATCATAGTGGAAAAAGTAAAAACTCCACTGTCATCGAAAGTTGTTTTGGTATAATTTCTCCCACCAAACTGGCTTTCCTTTAAATTGCATTTGATTGATCAAATGGTTCCTGTGAGGTAGAGAAAGATAGAATTTAAGGACAGAAGGATACAGGTAAGTGGACAGTGAGGTAGGATGTGCAGTTTCTGAGGAGAGGGTTGTGCAGAGAAAGCAGGATTGTAGTATGATGGAAAATGTATGTTTGACAAACCAAATTTTGAAGCAAGAATTGCTAAGGGGCACATTTGGGGAAAAGACCATCAGAGGCAAAAAAAACTGAAATGAGGGATCAGGAATGGCAAGTACCAGGAGGGCAAATCATATTGATGGGGAGATAGGAAGGAAAGGGCAATGTAGTCAGCAATGTGGAACGTGAGGCTGGAAAAATTAAACAAGTGGAAGACAACATGAAGAGCATACCTATCAAACTATTGACCAAGAATTCAGGAAAAAGCCAGAAATAGTGGGGAGACAAAGGGCCAAAATCAGGAAAATATTTTAAGTATTACTCTTATAAACTTGGACAGTTGTTAAAATAATGTGTTTTGTATTTGCATGCATTATCTGAAGAATATGAAATCTGAAACTCAAATATCTTTCATTATTTAATGACTGCATTCCTCACTGATTTGATAGAAAAGGCATTTAATGAGGAACACACTAAAATATGAGGCACAAATCTAGACTTTCTGCAAAATGCTGGGACTCGTGACAGGTATGATGGGGAAAGTAGAAAACAGAAAACATATAGATGGAAAAGAAGAAAGGGAAGGAAGAAGGAACAGGAGTATGGTAAGTAAACTGGAGCTAAAGGGTGCAGGGTATACCAAAAAAAGAGGAGCACATGTAATAGTAGAGACAAGTATAAATGAAGCAAACAGATACAGGTCTACCTGATAACACTGACATACCAAAACACTGACAACGAAATAACCGACACAAAAAAACTGACAAAAAAAGAAAGTTCAAAAACACGAAACTTCACATGCCCAACAAACCAAAATCCCGACAATCAACAAAACAAATACCTTTCCCGAAAAACACACACACAACACAAGCACACCAAAAACCTTACAAACCTACCCTAAACCTTACATACACAACTATCTATGCACTAACCTTAACCCAAACCCTACCCCTAAGGTCCATCACTATCGCACACTTACCTTACCCGCACCCTAACCCTAACTCACTTAATCCGCCCCTAACCCTCAAGTCCGTCACTATCGCACACTTACCTGACCTGCACCCTACCCTAACGTCTGTCACTATCACACACTTACCTTACCCACACCCTGACCCTAACGTCCATCCCTATCGCACACTTACCTTAACTTGGTGTTCTCAGCGTCAGGATTCTCAACTGTCTGTCTTCTCCATTGTCGATCTTCCGGTGTTGGTGTTCTCGTCATCGGCATTGTGCACTTTCGGTGTTTTCAGATAGACCCACAGATACAGGGAAGGGTGGGGAGAAGAAATGGTTGTTAGTAAGTCCAGATGGGACGGATGACAAGTCAATTACTGTGGGATAAGGACATGGTTCAGAAGTAGTAAGCGAGTGACAAATAGAAAAGGAGGGGGTGGACGGTCAGGCAGGAGAAACTAGTGAAACGGACTACAGGCTAGAGTCCAATGCTGTTAAAAATTAAGAATATAGTCAAAAGTCTGGGAACTGCAGATGCTTGCAAGTAAATGAAAAAAATGTAACAGGCATTATAAGATTTGGGTCAATGAGTAATGTAATATGAGATAAGGCAATATAATGTGTACACAATGACAGAATTGTCAGGAGAAGAGGCAGTACAATGTGGTAAAAGGAGATAAGTGAAAAGCAATAAAGAAACAGAATGTACTGAACTGGACAATGAAGAAACTGCCAAACTACATACATTGCCAGTTCGAACAGTGGGCAATACAGACTAGTGAAAGTCAAACACATATAAGGTATCCAGACAACCACTCAGCAGGTACTCATAACGACAGTTTATTGGGTTCTCAATAAAACCACACTCAAAACACGATAATCCACAGATTAAGCACTTTCGTCGGAATAACCAACTTCATCAGAATACACATAATACAACTCAAAGGATTTAAATACCCTCCCAAAAAGCAAAAACCCTGGCATCACATCCTATTAGATCACTTCCTGTTAACTAATGCACATATTTAAAGGAAATAATACCCGACTTAAATTGCCAAGACATATGAAAAAGTATACTCCCATATTACAAATAAATATAAAAATTTTCTTGGTTTATATTTGTTTTTCTTGGTTTGTGTTTCCTTTGGACAGACTAGTGAAAGTGTCTAGATGTAAACAAATACACTGAAGATGGAATGTGATAAACTAGAAGAAAAGGTAAGGTTGTGCTAAGGAAAAAAGCAAGGTAGTCACAATATGCACATTGAAACTACCTGAAGTAGAATGTAAAATCCCAGGATCCAGAATGTAGAGGGAAAAGAATGGATAGACAAGCTGAATAGAAAATAGTTTTAGTATCTTTTTCATGAATATGCTAGAAATTATTTTCATAAATGCAACACTAAGCAAGCAAAATGGGGGAAGGAAGGAGATGTTAATGCATCACTCTGAATAAAGACCATCCTCCAGTGTAGTTGAAGTCAGAGGTCATACACACTAGTCTGTGTAACACGACAAACACATATGGAATTATGGTGAGGTGGGTTACACTCGCCTAACAAATATGACAAAAGTATTAGATCAATAACAGACAATGAGTGGAGCCAATGATGTGGGGAAACAACTTGTCGACAGCACAGTGGGATAGTGTGGTAGATGTTGAGGACAAAGAATAAAGGGAAAGATTGTATCCTACAGCTAAATAAATTGGCTAGGGAGGCAACAGCAAAGAAAGAGAAGGCATATGTGGATTGGAAAGAAAGAGAAAAGGAAGTAACACAACAGTGCATGAAGCAGAGAAGAAGATAATTAGCAAGATCAGAGCAGTGAAGACCAGTGTGGAACATAAAATGGCTATAAAGATAAGACAAGGGGATAAAATATTTTTATGTATGAGAGAGAGACAAAAACAATAATTCTGGAACTAGCCAAACTTATCCATGTGGAAGAGAGAACAACGGATAAGGAAAACATGGAAACACTTTGCAATTTGTTTGCATCCATATTTAGATAGAAAGATCAAAGAGATGAATGAGGAATGACTTGGTCAACAGTATCTGTTGATGAACTTGCCATGGTAAGCAAGGCAAAGGTAAAATTGGTTGCCATACTAAATTTTCAGATATCTGGCAGAGGTATTAACAGAACCACTGATAGAGGTATTCAGTAGCTCATGTGCCAGTGAGGAAATACCACAGGATTGCAGGAAACCACTGTAATCCCTATGCCTAAAGAAAAAAGTAGTACCTGCCTTATTAAGTAAAGACCTGTAGGCCTAATATCTATGCTTGAAAATGGGGTCTATATTATATAATTGAAAGTTGACAATGAGCAAAAATGCCGGAACTCAAACTCCTGATTGTGGGGGGAACAGCCCCCATGCCTCCCGCTAAATATATATTCCAACTCCAAGATTGCACTACATTGAGGAAAGGGCAAATATTCCAGTCTTCACTGTACTGCAATCTCAATAACAGAACTTCGAGTTCTGGCATTTTCGCTCTTTAGAGCGTTCCACATTGTCAGCTTTCAATTATATACTTTCAATTATATAATATAGACCCTTGAAAACAGGTCAGAAAGATTCTAATGGAAACTGTCAAACATGACAGACCACAACAGGCTCCAAGACTATCTCAACTTGGTCTTGTAGCCAGATGGCCTTTTCAGAATCATCTAATCTATTTCTACAACTGGATCAGAGCTAAAGTGCCTACAAGCCATCTCAGTAGACATAGTCTAGTTAGACTTTAGTGGCATTCCACAGTACCTACAGAAGACTACTGAGAAAGCTCATGGAGTAAATACTAGGTAAAGGAATAGCTTGTGGTGGAAGAGAGAAGTCATATAATAGTGGTGGGTGGTACCCTATTAAAACAAAACTGCTCATCCATTAGAAAATAAATAAATATGCTTTTTTAAATGAAATACATGTGTTATTCCTTCTTATGAGAAGGCTGCTTCAAGACTCACAGTGGAGATTATTTCTTTGCACCACACTTCTCAGCTGTACAGAGTTTCACAGAATGTTAATTTTTGCTTCATATTTTTAGCCTGTTTGTCATAAAATCTGTGTTTTTTTCTGGCAAATCAGCGAGGAGTGAATTCAATAAATAATGACATACATCTGAGTTTCAGACTTCATATCCTTCAGAAAATGCATGGTAAAACAAAACCTTTTATTTTATCAACTTTCTAAGTTTGAGAGCAATATTTAAAATATTTCCCTATTTTGGGCCTTTATTCCAAATTATCTTTGGCTTTGTGAAGAATTCTTGTATTAAGATATTGAGATGTATGCTTTGTATTATCCAATTTTAGAAATTATATCATGATAAAAGGGGTTACAGTGGTGTGGTGCAGGGAATGATCCTGGCCCCAATACTGTTTAAGGTTTTCATTTCAGACATAAATATGGTCATCAAGAAAGATATCAACATGTTTATAGATTATGACAAAACAGGGTTATGGTATAGGATGAAGTAAGTAGCCTAGGAAGGGATCTGGAGAAATGAGGTAGGTGGTCATAAACTTTACATCTGTGATTCAGTGCTAACAATTGCAAAGCACTGAATCTACATTACCACATATAACAAGCTTCAGAGGAAGTAAAACTAAGCAAGTTAGAGCGCAACCAAATTACAAAGAATGGAACTGGATCGAGAGAAAAAAGATAAGAATTCAGTCAATGCAAATGGGATGCTCAGGGCACCTTGAATCTATTAAATTTTCTACCAATTGTTTATTTTTTTGTTAACCATTCAAGACTACTGGACACAAAGTACTCCTTCAGGGACAACACAGGAGCACTGTCTAAGTAAGTGACTTTCTCATAGTCACATGGCAGGCAAATAGAGACTGAGAGGATCAAACCCTGCAAAAGTCAACTTATTAATAGCTCAAAACCTAAACTCTCTATGCTAACTGATAGGCAAACACAACATTGAATGATATATCCAGTTTTAGATGTCTTACATGGAAAGTGAAGAGTCTGGCAGTTAGCACAGAGGATTAAGATGCAGGGATATTAACGAGATGCTTCCTGTAGCCCAGGCTTCCTTCCACCTCCTTTTGCTTACTGTGCGGCTCCAAGCATGTCACTCCTGATAAGAAACACTTGTGTCCAGTGAACCTACCCAGTTAAGAAATGTATAAAAAAATCATACTGCAAAAGGTCCAAAAGAAGCAAGTGTGGCAAGAAAAGAGATGGAGGGATATACTATGAGGAAATACTGCAAGATCTATAGCTATTAATGATGGAGGCTACGAGAGATATGAAGTCATGATCTGCATGCACAGCATACAAAAGTGACCATCGGTTACAAAAAATGAGAACACATTTTAATGTGACAGAGAAGGGAAATGGACTGCTCGAACTTTTGTTGATCAGTGTCTGGGCTGAGGCCTTCAACAGTCCATGATACAAGTAAGAAAAAGATGAAGGTTGAGGGCACCTGTAATATTCTTTTCTTTCCCTTGAAAAACATGTATGTATTTACAATTTGTAAACTGTAAGCAATAGCTATATACAGTATTTACAGAGATATTCAAACAAATAAATCAGGCCTTAAATCATAAATATAAATCCATCTTGCTGATACTGTTTTAAATATATTTATTTAACAACAACTTAAACTTAATCCAGAATCTAAAGTTAGGCTTTTTACCATTTGACTGCAGAGAAATTATATTAGTTTCTTATTAATAAATATCAGATGTTTGTTTATGAAGCTCATTAAACTTTGGTTCTTCCTTTTTCCAGTTAGGGGTAATTAGCTTCCATGCTATTGCTTGTGATGGTGTGAGGTATTGTCATCTGTGTCAGGAGAAGTAGGGTAATGGATGTGTAACATATGCTAGCACAGCTGGCTGGAGTTTTGTAAAGAATCATATGTCATTTGTATATCAAACTGATTTGTACAGGTGCTTGTGTTAAAATGTATTTGTGAAGCTGCTTGTGTTAAAAATGTACCAACAGTAGGTCCTACTGGACAGAAAATAAATAGCCCTGTATATCAGACTGTATTGTAACTGTTGAAATGAATATATTGTAACAGAGAATACTGGAAGAGAAGAGGATAATCTTAGTCCAGATAACTTTGAAAATAGTCTGAAATTAAATTACCTGGTTTCGGCCATGAAGATTATAGCTTACAGTTCTGATTGCAGCCAGAGATAAAATGTTTGTGAAAACCTGGACTAGGAATCCTACTATGTTGTCCATAGGAGTAAACAAATTGCTACCCTGGAAGGGTGGAAGCTTTTGAAATGTTTTTATAGCTTCCAGATGCTATAACACATATTAGCAAAGCTTTGTGTGTGTGTATAATGACACATATGTGCTATTCTTGTTCAGTTTCTAGTAAAGGGGGTGGTGTGAGAACCAGAAGTCAGATGGCCAGATGTATGTGACATCATTCTGTAATCCAGCACTGAAATTATGTTTTAATACTAGATGAGACAAGTCTCAAGGCAGTCTATTTTAGAAACCTGACAAAGAGGGATCACTCACCCACTTCATATTGCCTTGCTTTAGAAAGTAACCAGGGAATAGCAATTCTTTAGATCAGTCAGGAAAATATAGTGAGATTAGTTAATTACTGTTTTTCTGTATCTGTGTGAATCTACCCCTGTTATTTTTCATATTTCCTGTGATTGAAACTCTGGTGTTTATTGTAAATAGATATTTAGTATTTTCATGTTCCTTTATTTATTACTAAATATATTTAAACTTTTCATTGTGGCTGGTCTTTTAGAAAATATTTTAACCATTGAGAGTGCATTTATTTGGTGACACTGTGGCCGCTTCTGAAATTCTTGCTGCATTGGTCAAATACTACCATTTGTATTAGTATTAATTTTACCAAATATATGGATACCCTGGCAAGAGCCTTAGAGTAGCTGAATATTCTGGTGGCAGTATCTACCTAATAGTCTGGGCAGAGGTGGCATAGCTGGTAAATGTGTGCCAGCCTTTCCCAGGTGTGTGTGTGTGAAAATCAAATCTCAGTGTGTGTGTGTCAGCTACTTGGAGCAGGGACACAGAGCACTGGTTTCACAGACAGAGTAGTAGAGGATGTGGCATGGAACACTTGGCTGCGGACTCAACACTACAGCTGTGTCAGTGGTGAGTCTTATTTAGGGCCTGGAGAGAGAGAGGGAAAACCTATCCCCAGGAAGGAGTGTGTTCCCTGTGTGCTCTTAAGGGAAAGTGTGCTTGGTGCAGAGAGCTGCATCTGGAAATACTATGTGTATCTATCTTTCTTCCAAGTGAACATCCCTCATGAGTGTCCATGGTGTGAATTGAGATTCTTTGATCACTGGCTCAGAGGAAGGACATCACATTCATAATGAGTGTATGTGAGTGCATGGTATCTGATTCCCTAATTAACAAATGCTTCTATACCTAATTCCATAAGGGTCTCTTAATACCTTCTGATATAGATTTTATTGACACCTGTAAGGTTCAAAGTACAGGACAGACTAGACAAGTAATCTTAAACTTTGGCAGAAATAATATATAATGTGATTTTAAAATGATTGTTTTACCATATTGAAAACGGAAGTACTATTTGAATGTGATAGGTTCGAAGTACAATTTGAAAATGGAATAAATATAAAGACCCTTTTATTTCTTTTTCTTTTTCTTTCGCTTTATCATTTGTTGACTGGGTTAGTCCCTTCAGGCTAATGGCATCTTTTCATGGGAGACCCAAGGTAGTATTTCTACTTAGGGAAAATTTAGCCAGGGCATCAGGGAACTTTCCCTACTCTTGGTAGTCGGGGAAGGATTTCTGTGTTACATATCCTGACTTCCTGATTTCCTGTTTCCTGTTCAGGTATTAGTAACAGGAAGAAAATATGGCTGATTCAGCTTTGGCTGAAAATGAAGTGAAGATTGATGAAAATGCAGTTGAAATGGTAGAATTATTACCAGAAGTTTATTTTTTCTGATGCTGTGGGTGCAGAAAAAACAGTGATATTGGAAGAATAGGAGATTGTAGCTGTAACAGAGATGGCTTCAGAGGAAAACCTACAGAGGAGACTGTTTGAAGGAGAGACAGTTACCTCTGAGACATGCAAAATTACAACCCTCTAATCAGAAGGGTTGCGGGATGATTACTTGGAAGAAATGGTAAATCAAAGTGAACCAGAAAGTGGAGCAGCAATTTCATGGAGTGACATCATGGAGAAAAATAGAAGAAAAAGGAGAAGAAGAGACTGTGCCAGAAAAAGTTCAAGAGACAAAAACTTATGCACAAACTGTGGGAGAAGGAGCAAAGAAGAAAGAAGAAAAAAAAAACAAACAAACAAAAAAAAAAGTATACAGTATGTGTGAGCTATAAAAAATAAGAACGTTTGGACAGGTATAAGGTTTGGGACTCTGTTATAGCACCTCTGGATATAAAATCAAAAAGCAAGAGCATTTATTTTAATTAATAAAGACACATTTTGTGACTTGATATTTGAGACTGGGTAGGCCATGGAAAAATGTTTGGGTGTATATGAACAAAAGAAAAATATTTATCCATGGCCAGAATATGTTGTGCAAGCTTTTTACAGACAGAAAAAATAATGATCCAGTTTAGAACTGAAGTTGAAGCAAAAGGACTGAAAGAACATTTGTTATCTACATGTAAAGAAAACAATGGACACTACAAAAATATATGATGAAAGAGGACTATGGAAGGGGGATGGGAATATTGATTAATACTGGAAATAGAAAATGATAATGGTATGCACATACCTAGTATTATTGATGTTTGTGGTAATAGGGGTTTTGTGAAATACATGGGTCAACCAAAAACTTATTTTTGTGGAAAAAAATTATCATTTAATCAATGAATGTGATAAAAATATGTTATGTGGTATAACAGGGCATAATGCAAAAAAATCTGATTTAAAGTGCAAAAAATGTGGCAGTACTGGTCATTCATGGCTAGAATTTGAAATGAATGTGCAAAAAAATGAAAATGAAGTTATACAGGATAAAGAGATAATAGAATGAGTTATATAAGAAAATTTACAAAAAGATGTAACTGATAAAGAGGTTATACATGGAGTTAAAGAAAGTAGCAAGGAAAAAGAAACAGAGAAGACAAGTGAGGAAGAAGCTGATTGGTGCACAATAAGAAATAAATATAATTCAAAAGGGAAAAGAGTTAAAGAAAGAAAAAGAAAATTCAAAAACATAAACTTAGAGAAGATAAAGGAAATGGATAACCATTGTATTATACTAACTGTTCTTAAAAGCTGAAAATATTAGCTTTAAATGTGGACAGTATGAAAAATCTTAACAGGAGACTAGGTATATTACAACGGTGTGCTGCAGTAGATGCACATATTGTTTTAGAAGATAGATTATTAACAGAGGAAGAATGAACACAAACTGAAAAACTTTGGAATGGTGTGATAGTTTGGATATGAGGAAAGAAACATGCTCAGGCATATGTATATTATGATAAGAAAGAATTCAATTTTTAGATGTAACCATAGTGGAACTAGGCTGAACTATGGTAATAGATGGGAGATGGAAAAATATGTGTATAGAATTATAGCTTTATATGCATATGTAACAAAAAAAGAGAGAAATTATGTTTAAAAATATTCTTGAATATGTTGGTGTAAATATGGACATTATAGTGGTTGGTGATTTTAATTATAATTTAAGGAAAATATAAGAGCAATTATGATGTTGAAATGGCAAAAGAAATTATGAGAAGTGGAAAGTTAAGTGTATGGGAGAATAACTAATGGACTTATAAAGAATGAAATTAGAACAGAAACTGATTATTTTTTAATATCTGATAGTTTAAAAATTATAAAAAAAGGAATTAAGTATGCTGGATTTTCAGATCATGTGCCAATATGGGTTAAAGTACAGGAAAATAAAGAATATATAAGAATAGGAAAAGGAATAAAGACAATTAATGAAAATGAATTAGATTTAGAAAAGAAAAAAGAACTTGTGGAATTATGGAAAAAATCATATGACTTTGGGAAAGATTTTAAGAATTTAAATTGGTGGCTTAATTTTAAGAAAAATATAAAAAAATATTTTTAGAATGTACAAAGAAGAAAAGAAGAAATGTAAAGAGAGATATAAAATATTAAGTCAAGAAACATGTAGAGACTTAGAGAAGAAAAATTCCTTTTATGAAAAAGAGAAATATACATATAAAATGAATCAAATTAAAATTAACAACTTGTTATATAAACAAAAATATTGTTTACAAGGAAAGAAAGAAGATGTAGCACCATATTTGAGTAAAATAATAGAAGAAAATAATAAGATAATTAAAAAAATAAGGACGATAAGCAAATAAGACAGCAAGAAAGAATATACAAAATAAATAAAGAATATGTATTGGAAGTATTTGTTAGAGTAGAACACATAGAACAAATTCATAAAGGTGAAAAATTAAATAAGGAAGAAAATGAGTATTTAGAACAAAAAATAACCATGAAATAATTGAATGAAATTCTAAAGGATATTAACATGAATTCTGTAACAGAACTGGACAGAATTGAATACTGTATTTATAAAGAAATGAAAGAGTGGGAAAAAATAATTCTTATAGACATTATGAATGAATGGTTAGAAACTGGAATTAAAGAGCAAGAGATATGCACAGGAGTTATACAATTTATATTTAAAAAAGTAAAGAGGAGATAAAAAATTGGAGACCTATAACATTGAATAATACAGATTATAAAATTTTTATGAGAATAATAACAAAAAGACTACATAAAAATGGATAGAATATATGACCAAAATGCATTTGGAGAAAAGAAAAAGGAAATCAAGAGTTATTATGGATAATAAGAGAAAAAATTGATGATATCATAAAAAAGTAGTCGCAAAAGTTATGATAGGGGGATACAAGTAAAGCCTATAATAATATTCAATATAAATCATTATGGGGAATTTTGCAGGCATATAATGTAAGCAAAAGATATTATGATAAAATCTGTTTATGACAGGAATTATGTGAAACTAAATGTAAATGGCTGGATTAAGGAAGGAATACAAATAGAATGTGGAATAAAGCAGGGCTACCCAGCTAGTAGTGTAATTTTCTCATTAGTTATGAATGTAATAGTGAAGGAAATTAATAAAATGTCAAGTAGTGGTGGATACAAAATGATGAAGGAAGTACAATTGCCAATAATGTATGATTATGTGGATGATATAGTATTAGTTGTTAAAAATCAAGTATGAAAGGAAAAAAGTAAATGAAAAATTAAGTATAAATTAAAAAAAATGGTTTAAGTATAAATAAGGAGAAAAGTAAAGGATTTGGTTTTGAAGGTATAATAAGAGGTGTTGAGTTAAATGAAAAATATATAGATATATTAGGAATCACTTTGGAAGGAATGAATACAGACAACAACAATGGGATAATGTACTCAAAGAAGTAAAGGATATGACTAATTTTCAGAAATCATATATATTTTCATATAGAAAAAGACACACTTCTTGAACACCGTGGTAATAGGAAAAATTGCTTATGTTGCTAACATCTATATGATTCCAATTAAGTATGAAAAGGAATTAATAATGATTGTCTTCTCTTTTATCTTGGGCTCTAGATTGAATTCAGTCAAAAGAAAGATTCTGTATATGAAAGCAGATCAATGAGGTTTGGGTTTAATAAGCGCAATAGTACATGCAGCATCTTTAATTTTATATAAGGTATTAAAAGGAATTATGAAGGAAAATAAAAACATGATAAAAATGATACTATATTATAAATATAAAGAATTGTGGGAAGGAATAGAAGTTAAAAAATAAAGTAAAAGCATTGTGAATGAAGAAATGAAAGACTATCAAAACAAAAATTGTGTTATGGAAAATAAAAAAAAGACTATATGTGAGAAAAATAGAAAGGAAAGGCAATTAAGTATTATGAAAGCATTTTCTTGTATTGCTCCATGGAAAGGTTTAGAAAAAAGGAATAATGATGAGATATAACTATAAAAAGATTAAAGAATGTAATGATTTTTTATGGAGAGTGTCTATTAGAAAATTGCCAGTTAAGGCAAATATGCCATACACAAAAAAAGGAAGATATAATATGTAATAAATGTGGAGAGTTTGAGACTACTGAGCATCTGTTTTTGAAATGTGAAAGAGCTATTAATTTGTGAAAAGAAATATGTAAAGATAATAGGGTAAAAAGTTTGTTAAAATTTGAGCAAATAAATATAGACATAATAGAATTTGGTTATTAAGATGCACATAAACAGGAAGAAGTAAAGAAAATGGACAGAGTAATATTTTATGCGTCATGGACTATATGGTACAAGAGACTAAATGAAATTAAATACAATGGAAAATGGACTTTGGAAAAAAATAATGTTTTGGTTGTGCATAAAAGAGTGTGGAGGTGCTTAAATTGAAGCTTATAATGTATTGAGATTTGTAAATAGATGAAAATAATGTAAATATGTAAATAATATGTAATGTATATATCAATTAAAAACAACAATTCTTGGTAGTAGGGAGAAGGATTTGTGTGTTACACATTCTGACTTCCTGTTTCCTGTCCAGCCATGGAGACAGTCAGGAGGAACAGGAAGAACATATGGGTGATACACCTTTGGCTGAAAATAAAGTGAAAGCTGATGAAAATGTAGTGGAATTGGTAGAATCACTACCAGAAGTTTATTCAAAATGAATGAGCAAGAAAATAAAAAATGAAGTTATACAGGATAATGAGACTGTAGAATGTGTTATACAAGAAAAGGCACAACAAGATGTAACTGATAAAGAGGTTATACATGAAGTTAAAGAAAGTAACAAGGAAAAAGAAACAGAGGAGACAAGTGAGGAACAAGCTGAGTGATGCACAGTAAGAAAAATAATTCAAAAGGGAAAAGAGTAAAAGAAAGGAAAAGAAAATTCAAAAACATAATGCTTAGAGAAAATAAGAAAGGAAAGGGATAAACATTTTATTATACTAACTGTTCTTAAAAGCTGAAAGTATTAGCTTTAAATGTGAACAGTATGAAAACTCTTAAAAGGAGAATACATATATTACAATGGTGTACTGCAATACACATATTATTGTTTTATAAGATATCAGATTGTTACTAGAGGAAGAAAGAACACAAACGGAAAAACTTTGGAATGGTGTGGTAGTTTGGAACATGGGGAAAGAAACATGCTCAGGCATATGTATATTATGGCAAGAAAGCATTAAAATATTAAATGTAACCATAATGGAACTAGGCTGAACTACCATAATAGACATGAGAGGGAAAAATATGTGTATAGAATTATAGCTTTATATGCATATGTAACAAAAAGAAAAAGAGAGAAATGATATTTAAAAATATTCTTGAATATGTTTTTGTAAATATGGACATTATAGTGGTGGGTAGTTTTAATTGTAATTTAAGGAAAAAATAAGAGCAACTGTGATGTTAAAATGGCTAAAGAAATTATGATAAATGGAAAGTAAAGTGTATGGGATAATAGCTACTGGACCTATAAAAGGATGAAATTAAGACAGAAATTAATTATTTTTAATACCTGATAGTTTAAAAGTTATGCAAACAAGCCAAAAACTCACAAAACTAAATAAAAAATCCCAAAGGCAGTCAACGAATGTAGAAACAGCTTGAAGAATGACTGTAGACTGTATACAAATACTCGAATGGTGCAAGCACCACTTTAATACATAAAACAATAAAAACTATTTAGCACTTTCATTTCACAATGTGTAAAACTTCATCAGACAAACAAATTTCACAAATGTCACTTCCTTTATGCTTTACCATCCATTCTCATTGGTTGCCACACATTGATGCTGAATTTAAAATAACTCACACCTTAACTAATCGAGTGCTGTAAGAGAAGCACTACACAATGAATCTATACACTTACTTAACATAAAAAAAGGCACAACTGGTTGCTAAAATGTTGCTTGCACTAATGCATAATTAAATTACTCTTTAAAAACAAGCTATATAAGCAAAAGTATATTTTAACTTTCTCAATTATTCTTACACTTTGTATAATCTAATTATGACCTATGTATTATATATATATATATATATATATATATATATATATATATATATATATATATATATATATATCCATTATTATGTGTTCAGTTGGACTTTTTTGCTTTCCAGTGCTTTTAACTTCAAAGTGGGGGAGATGGAGCTTCTCTCATTTATACCTGGCCAGCTGTCAGCCTGTAGGCGAATCTGCCATTTAAGTTCATTGGTTTCTAACATCAGTGCCCATGGTTTATTGTTGTCAATAATGACATGATCTATGGCCATGTAATGGAAAATATGCCCTTCATTGTTGGTGATATGCTTTGCTAGGGCATTATTTGTGTTATGTTTTTTAATGGCATACTCATGCTCGTATGGAGTGGTTTAAGGCAGTAACTTGTAGTTTATTGGCCATTTTGGGTCATTTCCTGTCTTTTCCAGCCCCCTGCTATAAAGCAAAGCTTTGGGCTTTTCTAGCTAAACTCACTCACAGCACAGCTCTCAGCAGGTGTCCTGCAGCAGCAGAGCAGAGCAGAGACCAGAAAAGACTACCTTTCCAGATTTTAAGTATTTTTCTTGGCTTTTTCGACCTTTTTTCTTTTTTTCCACCACTGTTTTTGCTTATTTTATCAAAGTTTGAACTGTTTTTACTGTTTTTATAAGCTCAAACTGTTTACTGCACTTGCTAGTTTAAGTTTTGTCTAAAAGTTAAACTACAGGCTAATACACTCAAGTGTACTAGCTTTTGATAGCAATTAGTCGAAAAGTATAGCATTTATTGTGTTTTTTGCCTTTCTGTAAAAAAAACTTGAAAAAAAACAAAAAAAATATCCTTATTTTCCATACTTTCCTAGCTAGTGCTCCAGAGACCAGATTTTGCTGATCCCTGGGCTTTGTCTTGGTTCCTGTGTTTCTCCATTGTCCTTGTTTGGTCAGGGGGAAGTTTCTTTACTCACCAGTGAGAGTGAATAGTACTGAGCTGCCTGTTTGTCCTCAGAGGAGTGGTTTAAGGCAGTAACTTGTAGTTTATTGACCATTTTGGGTCATTTCCTGTCTTTTCCAGCCCCCTGCTATTTAGCGCGCTTTAGCGCGGAGTTACCTAAAGTAACACAGACAGCGCTCCTGTCTTTTCCAGCCCCCCTGTTAGCTGGCATTTTTAGTTAGTGTTAGACAAGAGCACACAAGAGCAGCGGCGGTTAATCAAGGTTAAACTATTCGGGCTACCTAAAGTCCACTCTTCAAATTTTCCCTTAGAACATCTCTTCCTAAGCTGTACTGATAATCTAACTATCCTATCCTATACCTATAAAGTCTTGATCTACTTGATTCACACGTGACTATTCTCTATCCGGATAGCCTAGCACTTGCACCCAAAGTACTCTTTACTCTGATATAGCACTTTTTATTATACATAGCACCCTACCAGCCTAATACCCCTTTTCATCATCCCACACCCTTGAACTCTTCTCAAACCCATCTACACAAAGTTCTTAACTTTTCCTTCTAGCATGTCACAGGGTCAGTTGCTAGTGTCATCTCCTGCTCAGCTGATGAATCTGGGAAAATTAAGGCAATGTTACAATTGCCTCATGTACACAGACAACCCTCCTTCTCCCACAAAACACAAACACATGCGAGAGATGCAAATATATAGCCAAACTGGAGGCTGAGCTCTCTCATCATAGGACTGGCAAGACCAGACAGGAGGAGAAGGTAACCACACACACCTCAAACCCAGTCTCACATAGCACTAGCACAACCTCATATCACACACACAAACACATAAAAACATACTCGGAGGCTCTGACCAAAAATCTACCAAAGGCCACCGAAGCAGACACCCAAACAACTATCACCACAGACCAAGACACATGCAACACATAGACCACAAAGTCAGTGTGCCAAACAGTCACAGCCCTTAAGGCCAAACACAATGCCAGATACTCTTGTCATAGGTGACTCCATAGTCAGACACACTGACATCCCACTCACCAGATTGAGCAAGGAGAAGGTCACAGTAAGCTGCCTGTCGGGCGCTAGAATCCACCACATAATGCAAGCACACAGGTCACTCGACAGCAGGTACAAGTATGACTCAGACATTGTCCATGCTGGTGTGAACGACCTGAGATGCACCTCCCTGGACTACATGAAAAGGGACATAGAGGAGCTCTCTGATTATGTAGCCCAGGCAGGTATGACCCTGACCTTGAGCAGTATCCTACCTTCACCAAGAATGATGCCACAATACAGAGAAAAGATGATCAGCTTTAATAATTGGCTTAATCACTGGTGTCATTCAAAGGGGATCCAATGTCTGTCTGCCTGGGATGACATGCTGGACAAGCCACGTTGCTTCACAAGACTGACTTGCCTGCTGTCACTGGGCTTCTCGATATTGCCAAAGCTCTTGCCCCCCCCCTAGTGCCTTTTTAGGCCAGGCTGAAATTCTAAACCTACCACCCTAGAACAAAACAAAGGAAAAAAACTAAGAGTAATGCTGCTCAATGCCAGAAGTCTCAACTTCAAGATGCACGCACTTGAAGCCCTTCTCAGTATGGAGAACATCGATGTCTGTGCTGTGACTGAAACCTGGTTCAAGGCTCCTGAGAGCACCCCGGCACTATCAGGTTTTACCTCATATCATGCGTTCCGGCCACAAAATCCAGACAACACCAAGAAAGGAGGAGGGGTGTCCATATTCATCAAAGATACCCTCACCTCCAGGTTGGTGGCAATGCACGATGCATCGGAGACCATCCAGGTGCAATTAACCGTAGGCAAGACTGCTCTACAATTTGTAGCATGTTACAGGCTACCCTCTCAAACTCAGGATCCTCACACAACATTCCTGAAAACTCTGGAGGGGATAAATGTAACCCCAAACACCATCATACTAGGTGATTTCAACTATCCAAACATAGACTGGGATCACTACTCAAGCCCCAACACTTTAGCCCAAAGGTTCCTAGAGTTCATAAACTCTAATGCCATGGAACAACTAGTCACCATGCCCACAAGAGGTGAAAACATACTGGATCTCATCATCACAAACATGGGGTCACAATGTTCAACACTGGAGGTATACCCTTCATTGGTGAGATCAGATCATAAACTAATCTCACTGGAAGCCCACATCCCACCCCCACCCCAGATAAAAAAGACCACAGTGAAGAACTTCTCTAAAGCCGACTTCACACTTCTTAGGACTGGTGTGGTCTCTTTCAAGGCCCATGAGCCAGCGGAAACCATCACTAAAGCCGCTGAATCACTTACAAATGCCTTCTACCAGCACCTCCAGGACTGCATGGATCAGGCAATCCCAAACAAAACAAAGACTCTTTGTACCAAAGGCAGCGCGCAGTCTGGTGGACCCCAGCCATAAACAGCTCTACAAACAAAAAGGAGAAAGTTACTACAGATAAGAAAAATCCTCAAAAAGGGAAGACACCTTTGATCATCGTAAGTAAAAAACTAAAATCTCTCATAAAATCCTCCAAAGCAAATTTTGAAAGAAAAATTGCCATGGACTCAAAAGGCAACCACAAGGCCTTTTTTAGCTATGTTAGAAACCTGAGAGGAAACTCCCAGATATGTTCAGAACTGGTTCAAAATGATGTAAAGTTCACTGAACCTACAGACATTGCCAACATACTGGCTGACAGGTTCAGTGCAAAATTCCCAAAAGGAGAAATATCTATACCAGAGGATTGTATCCTCCCAAACATCTCAAATGCTCAAGTAAGAACAGCTCTCCAAGGCTTAAAACACAGCATCCATGGGACCAGATGGTGTCCCCGGTTGTGTGCTCCATGAGCTCATTGAGGAATTAAATCCGCAGTTAGGGCAGCTATTTAATCTTAGCCTCACCTCAGGATACGTACCTCCAAGGAATGGCGCATCTACTGGTGGTCCCCCACACAAACAAAAGGCCTCCACCCCACCCCCCTGGGAAACTAGTCCCATCAGCTTGACAAGCCCGGTCTGCAAAGCTATGGAGAGGATCATTATGGAACTCATAAATAAAGACATAGGGGACCTGCAGACATTGGATCAAACCCAATTTGGCTTTGTCAAGGGCAGATCGTGCCTTTTAAACTTGGTTGACTTTTTCGAAACAGTCACCAAGGCCATTGATGAGGGCAAGGCAGTCCACACAGCCTACCTTGACCTGGCAAAGGCCTTCGACACGATACCCCACTCAGGCAACATAGAAAAACTCACCAGTTTAAATGTGAACCCATACGTCACAAGATGGGTTGCAAACTGGCTAAGTGACAGAACCCACAGGGTAAGAGTTGCTGGCGCCATGTCAGATTCCAAGTCTGTCACAAGCGGTGTGCAACAGGGCTCGGTCCTGGGTCCACTCTTGTTCGGCATCTACTTTTCAGAGTACAGGCAAGAGCAGGAGGATTATGGCTGACAAAGTTTGCAGATGACTGCAACTGAGCCAAAACTGAAGCCATAGTTGAACCACATCAGACACAGATATCCTTCAGAAGGGTCTCATAGAAACAGATAACTGGTGCCAAAGCCATGGCCTAAAGTTAAACGCTAAAAAATGCATAGTCATACCCTTTGGGAAAAACAAGGTTACCCCTAGCTACCATATAGGTGGCAATCCACTAAGCACAGAAGAGGTTATCAGGGATCTGGGAACCCAGGTTGATAGCAACCTCTCATTTGACACCCACGTTGACAAAGTTGTTAGGAAAACCTTCTACATTGCCCACCTGATCATGAAGGGTTTCACGTCTAGGTCAAGAGAGGTCATCATTCCCCTGTACTCATTACTCATCAGACCGATGATTGAGTACAACGCCCCATTTGGAATGTATCTGACCCGACACCTACAGCAATTGGAAAGGCCCCAAAAGTTCCTCACTAAAAGGATGAAGGGTCTCAAAAATATGTCCTATGCTGCCCAACTGAAGGAGCTCCAGCTCTACTCAGTAAAACACGTCAGTCGCCACTGGCTGCTCAGAGGTGACCTGTGCCTGACATACAAGGCCATGTCCAACCCGGAATTAATGAACATGCTTCACCTCAAAAAATCTAAATCCATTAGATCCACAAGAGCACGAGACTTAAACCTTGACACGGTGTGGTAAATGGGGCGTGCTGGAGCACTAGACTTAAAACCCCTGACACGTCGTAATAGGACGTGCTGGAGGGACAGATTCATCACCCAGAGACTCCCTATGCTGTGGAACAAAATCCCGGTACATGTGAGGCAGAGCACCTCGCTGGCCTGTTTCAAGAGAAATCTTGACCAATGGATGGGAGATCGCAGGTATACCCCAGGGATTACATCAGTGTCACTGCTTGACAGAGGCACAGCAAAATAATGGGCATAATATCCTTCAATAGAAAGGGGTGGCGTAAGCCACAAAAACTCTGGGCTAGGCTTATAAATGCCCTAGGGCAGATAGCCTAGTATAAACCTATGAACCTATGAACCTATGTATATTCTCAGAGAGCCTTCTCTCCATCTTTCCTATATAGAAACATGGGCAGGATTTGCATGAGGCCAGATATACTACTGCTTTAGAAGTGCAAATATATCTGTTCCTAAGATAATATGTGTTATTCCCAACAGCAAAGCTGTTCGACACTTGAATTTTATTACACAATGTGCAGGCTCCACACTTAACCATTCCTTGTTTGCATTTTGTTTCTCCTCTCCATTTTGTTCTCAGTAAATCCTTAAAATTTGGTCCCTTTCTATATACAATTCTTAGATTTTTCCCATATTTTCTGTGTTATGTTTGAATCCTCTAATTGGATAGGCCATTTCCTTTCAAAAATGTTCCTTAACATGGCAGTGTCGTGGTTAAAGGTCAAAACCAAGGTTTTTGAAAATTCAGATGTTACCCCTTCTTTTTCATTTTCCAGTTGATTCTGGGTCTTGTCCTCACTGCATATCATCTCATGTGGCTGAGCTACAAACTGCTCAGGGGGTGCCACAGTGACTTAAAATAGGTTGGAAATGGCCATTTAGTTTTTTTATAGTAACCTCTGAGATTAATTCGTCCACAAGATCAGAGGAATAGGCCCTTCTAAGAAACATGGACCACAAGGTGTTAATTTCTTCAATAAAGTCATTGTGTGTGGTGACCATTCAGGCTGCTCTGACAAGTTTCCCCTTTACCCACAAGATAGCAGCAGGCAAATAACTCCAAAAAATAAAATAAAATGCTGTGTTAGCACAGAGACAGTAGCTTTATTGAATCCAAAAGCCAATAGTTAAAATCCAAAAGCCAAAAGCCAGTCTATCATGGCTCCCCCTTTGTGGAGTGGGATAACCATTGTGGTGCACCATTCCGTGGGCACAAAGCCTGTGGTGAGGCTGTGATTGAACAAGGTACTTAGGTAGGGTGCCAGTCCATTCTGTAGTTTGTGTAGAACGCAGCCTGGGATATTGTCAGGTCCCATGGATGCTGTGTTCTTGGCTTTGGAGAGTGTGTTTTTTACTTGTGCAGCCGTGATTACAGGAACTTTGCATTCTTCCGGTATAGAGATGGGCACTCTAGGGGGTGAGTGGGGGGTAAAGTTAGCACTAAACCTATCTGCCAGGATGTTGGCAATATCAGATGGTTCTGTATATTTAGTGCCATTGTGCTGTAACTCAGAGCAGATCTGAGTGTTGCCATTGAGATTCTTGACATAGCTATAGAATGCTTTGTGGTTGTCTTTAGAGACAGTGGCAATTTTGTTTTCGTAACTAGCTTTGGAGAATTTTATGAGGGATCTCAGCTTCTTACTGAGGTTGACCAGGGAGTTCCTCCAGTCATGGGATTTTACTCTTTTTTTGCAACAGTTTCTTTCTTCTGTTGTAGAGTTTGTTTATGGCAGAAGACCACCAGATTGGCTTCCTTTTTTTGGAGGATAGCATCTTGGTTCTATTAGGGATAGCATGATCCATGCACTTGTGTAAGTGCTTATAAAGTGCATTTGTGTAGGATTCAGCAGTCTTACCTCTATTGTCTGTCTGCATGGGTGTCATGAAGTTTGCCACTTCTGTCTTAAGAAGTGTGAAGTTGACTTTGGAGAAGTTTTTTTACAGTGGTTTCCCTAATTGGGGGTGGGGGCGGGATGTGGATGTCTAGGGTGATTAGCTTGTGATTGGATCTGACCAACGAGGAATTGACCTCTGGTGTGGAACACCAGTTGCCCATGTTGGTAATGACCAGGTCTAGGATATTGCTGCCTCTGGTGGGGGTGTGAATACATTGATCCAAGGCATTGGAATTTATGAATTTCAGAAAAAGTTGAGCAAAAGAGTTGGTACATGAGTAGTTTTCCCAGTTAATGGTGGGGTAGTTGAAATTGCCCATTATTAGGGTGTTGGGTTGTACCCTAATACTTTCCAGTGCATCAAGAAATGAGAAGTGGGAATTCTGTGGCATGATGGAAGGTCTATAGCAAGCTATAATTTGGATTGCGGTCTTGCCCAGAGTTAGTTGCACTTGGATAATCTCGGATGCATTATGCTGTGCAACTAGCCTGGAAGTTCTTCGTTCCAGGTTAGGTGGCCGAATGGTGTGGTATGAATTATAGCCTGGTAATACAGGGGGGCTCTCTGGAGCTTTGAACCAGGTCTCTGTTACTGCACAGATGTCGATGTTCTCCATTTTAAGGAATGCCTTGAGTGAGTGCATTTTGAGGTTTAGACTTCTAGCACTGAGTAGCATTACCCTCAGATTTTGCTTGCTTGTACCTGTTATTGTGGTGAATTTGTCATTTGAACCTTGCCTAAAAAAGGCCCTATAGGGGTGGCAAGAGCCTTAGCCAGTATCCGGAATCCCAAGGGTGAAAGGTGCAAGCCATATCTGGCAAAGCATTGTGGTCAGTCAATCATGTCGTCCCAGGCAACAATGGGATAATGGATAGAATATATAACCAAAATGTATTTGGAAGAAAAGAAAAAGGAAGTCAAGAGTTATAATGGATAATAAGAGAAATAATTGATGGTATCATAGATAAAAATGTAGAAGTGAAAGTTATGATAGGGGATATTAGTAAAGCTTATGATAATATTCAATATAAATCATTAGGGGAATTTTGCAGGCATATAATGTAAGTAAAAATAAAATGTGTAATAAAGCAGGGATGCCCAGCTAGTAGTGTAATTTTCTCATTAGTTATGAATGTAATAGTGAGGGAAATTAATAAAATGTCAAGTAGTGGTGGATACAAAATGAAGGAAGCACAATTGTCAGTAATATATAATTATGTAGATGATAATGTAATAATTTTTAAAATAAATTATGTTTGGAAAAAGTAAAAAAAATTAAATATAAATTAAAAAAATGGTTTAAGTATAAATAAAGAGAAAAGTAAAGGATTTGGTTTTCAATGTATGATAGGAGGTACTGAATTTAATGAAAAATATATAGCTATATAAGGAATAATATTTGAAAGGAATGAATACAGACAACAATGGGATAATGTACTCAAAGAAGCAAAGAATATGACTATATTTTGGAAATCATATAGATATTCATATAGATAAAAGCACAGTTGTTGAACACCATGGTAATAGGGAAAATCGCTTATGTTGCTAACATCTATATGAGTCCTGTTAAGAATGAAAAGGAACTACTGATGATTCTATTTTCTTTTATATGGGGCTCAAGAGAGGGATTCTATATATGAAAGAAGAGTAAGGATGCTTGGGTTGAATAAACCCAATAGTACATGTAGCATCTTTACATTTATATAAGGTATTAAAAGGATTTATGAAGGAAAATAAAAGCTTGATAGAAATGATACTATATTAAAAATGCAAAGAACTGTGGGAAGGAATGGAAGTTAAAAAAGAAGTAAAAGCATTATGAATGAAGAAATGAAGGAGTACCAAAACAAAATTGTGTTATGGAAAATAAGAAAAGGATGCTGCAGTGGTGCAGCAGTTGTATTGTCACCACACAACAAGAGATTCTCTGATTTAATTCTTGGCTGGTGTGCTATCTATATGTCCTCCTGCATCTGTGTGGGTTTCCTCCAGATGTTCCAGTTTCATCCCATGTTACAAAGACATTTGTCTGGAGCATTTCTCCTCGGGCCTCCACTGAAAATTGGCTTCATTCCAAGTTGGACTTTCCCAGTAAACAAATGTTAAATAAATAAAAAATAAATAAATAAAAAATAAAATAAGAAAAGAATATATGTGAGAAAAATAGAAACAAATGGTACTTAAATATTAGGAAAGCATTTTATTGCATTGATCCATGGAAAGATTTAGAAATAGATAAGAAAAAAAACATGATGAGATATAGTAACTATAAAAAGATTAAAGAATGCAATGATTTTTTTATTGAGATTGTCTATTAGAAAATTGCCAATTAAGGCAAATAAGCCATATAAGAAAAAGCAAGTTAGAATATATAGTAATAAATGTGGAGAGTTTCAGACTACTAAGCATGTGTTTTTGAAATGTGAAAGAATTAATAATTTGTGAAAAGAAATATGTAAACATAATAGGGTGAAAATTGTGTTAAAAGTTGAGCAAATAAATATGGACATAATAGAATTTGGTTATTATGGTGCAAGAACACAGGAAAAAGTGATGAAAATTGACAGAAAAATATTTTATGTTTATTGGACTATATGGAATGAGAAACTAAATAAAATTAAATAAAATGGAAACTGGACTTTGACAAAGATTCTGGAGAAAATACTGTTTTGATTGTGAATAAAAGAGGAGAGGGGGAATCCTTAAATTGAGTTTATAATGTATGGAGATTTGTAAATAGATGTAAATATATAAATATGTAATGTATATATCAATTAAAAACCCTACTGTTCATACAAGTGATTGTACAAGGACCCAATTCAGTGTAGTGTTTCCTGTCTTCCATTCTGAGTGCAAAGGTGGCTTGGAGAAGCAAGAAGCATGGAATAGAAGGAGAGCATGGTGATTGCTATGGAAAATATAAGTGCTATTAACCAAACAGCTGTGGAACTTAGCATAGTAGGGAGGAGTTGGAAGATGGGAGGAAAAATGTGAATAGTAGTGGTGATGTGAACGGAGTGATAAGAAAGAAAAAGCAGACAGAAAATTATTTTTCTTAGATGCACTTGTTAAAAAATGCTGAATTTGGAGGATATCTTCCAATGGAATCTGGTTTCAATGAATATTTCAATAACAGAATGTGTTGTTACAACCCTCAAATTGGGAGGGTTGCAGGATGTCTACCTAAAAGAATTGATAGAAGAAAGTGAGCAGGAGACTGAAAAAGCAGCATTGTGGGTTGACATAATGAACAGGATTCAGGAGAATGAAGATTTGCATGGGAAAAAATAGAAAAAAGATTGTATGCACAGTGAGAGAAGGGGAAAGAAGAGAAGGAGAAAAGGCAGAAATTAGAAGAAGATTTTGTATGAAGATAAGCAACAAGGCGGAAAAGAAATTAAACAAGTATGAGGTATGGGACAGTGTCATAGCACCACAAGGGATAGAACCTAAACAGGTAAAATCCTTTATTTGTATTAATAAGGATATATTTTGTGACTTTTTTTTTTGAAGAGGCCCAATACATGGAAACAATTCTAGAACACTATAACAAAAGAAAATACATTTATTCTTGGAACTAATACATAAAACAGCTTTTAAAAGAGAAGCCAAAAAAAAAAAGTGTTTGTGCAGTTTAGAACTGACCTTGAAAGGGACGATTTAAAAGAATATTTAAAGATGATTTGTAGAGATAAAATAACAAGTAGTAGCACAACGTTGCAAGCCCACAGATACTATTTATTGATACGAAATACACAAATAGTTAAGCGCTTTCATCAAACAGTATGACTTTCGTCACAACAATTAAAATATGAACTTTTAGGCTTAAATAACCCACAGTTTGAATTCATTGGTCTAGAAATTAACAAATCATATTTCAAACATGCCAAAACTCATGAATAATAAAACAAATAAATAAATAAAACCAGCATTGAACATGTATACCATTCAATGTACATATAAAAATAAAAATTATAATGCAAAAGTACAGGAATATGAACTGTTTACATTTTAAAAAAGACTTTCTTACATATTAAGAATTACTTCACAGACTGACAGCCAGTGTATTATACTGAATCTGCCTTCTCTTTCAAAACAGGCATAATTGACAAGATTAACATTATTCGTGGCTTTAATAGCCATTGTCAATCTTCTCCACGCAGAGGTGGGACAGATAAAGAACCCTATTGTACAAACTGTTCATGTAAATATAAAAATAAACCCTTTCACAGTCAATTGGGAAACAAGCAACATGAACTGGGTGAGGAAAGATGTCATGTTAATAGTGGTTCTAGGGGAAATAACAATACTGGTAATAATAATTCAATTAGTAATAATAAAACTGATAGATATGGAAAGTTAATACAAAGACATTTTTCTTTCCAGGAAACTGGTAATAGACTGTATAATTTGAATTCTGAGTCTAGAAATTTTAAGTATGTTGAATACATGTCTTTAAGGGAAATGATTTATGCTCTTGAAAAGAAGCTGTTCAAATTTAAACTGTGTGAAATGGAAATATGCTATCTAAATGAATGTATTAAGCACGAGTTAGTACCACAGGGACTAAGGGTTTTTAAGTTTCCTTATGGAATTTATTATGATAATGTGACTGTAAAGAGTTTCTCTGATATGTTTGATAAGTGGGGTTTGGAATTGTTGGTCAAAACTGTTGCTGTTTATGAGTCCATGATTATTGGATTAAGGGAAGAAGTGAATATGTTGAATGAAAATATTAACACTGATTTACTGTTTTCCCAGTATGAAAACTTGTATTACAAGATTATCAGTAGGGTGGACCAAAAATGTGACAATATATTTAAGAAAAAAGTTAAAAAAATGGAAAGGGACAACAAACAATATACGCAAGGCAGGGTTTATCCAACTGATAAACTGTTTTTTTACATGCAGCATCAGGATGAACACGGTCCTCGAGGGATAGACAATAGGCTTAGAGCTAGCCTCAATATGGAGGTTGATATGGATGATATCCACCATTGTGACAATGATCTTGAGTGTTTGGATGACATTCAGGATTTTCCCATGCCTCGACACTCAGAAAGAATAGCCAAACGCAGACAAGGGATAAACAAGACTTACAGCAGGGTTGTGAAGCAGAATCAGACTTACAACCAATGGCAGATAGTATAGAACAGATTCAGAGTATTGAAAACATTAAGTATAGTTTGGATGGTTTCAACATATACAACTATTCTAACTTTCCTATTACTAAGGATTTATTTTCCCTATTTTTGAAGGGATTTAAGTTTGTACCAACTCATGTGCCGGATATAGCTTCAGTTATGATTGACCTGCAGTTGTATCTTAGGAAACTAAACTTGAATCTTATACTGTCAGACAAAACAAACAAGGGTGAATCCAACAAGGTATTAAAGAAAAGTAGCATGTTCAACCCCCCATTGCATCCACTTATAGTGGCATATGAGAAGTTAGTTAGGGAAGATTTATACAAGACCTGGGGTGAAAAAAGGAAGGTTTTTAACAACTTGAACACTCAAGAAAAAAACATCCTTGACAGTATCAGAAATAACAGGGATATAAGAATTATGACCCTGGATAAAGGGGGTGGGGTGGTTATTTATGGTGTAGAGGAATATAACAATGATATGCAGAATATTCTATTCCAGGAGGACAGATATTCTTTATGTTCTAAAAATTAAATCAATATTTCCTATCGGAGATTGGATAGTTACTTATATGAATATCTGATAGATCAGAGGATTTCTAAGGAAGAATACAACTTTTTATCAAATACATTTCCTAGGATACAAACCATCTTTGGGATACCAAAGGTCCACAAAGATTTTAGGAAACCACCGTTCAGACCCATAGTTACATCCACAGGTTCTAAGACGCATAACCTAGCGGCTTATGTGGATGTAAAACTGAAACATATTGTCAGCAAATTTCCACACTTGTTAAAGGATTCTTGGGACTTCTTGGGTCATCTTAAGCAAGATATTTGGATAGCTGATAGTTGGTTTCTTACAATTGATGTACAGGATCTTTTTTCTTGTATTCCAAAACTGGAAGGGCTAGATTTTTTCGAGGAAGTTCTCTTTTCCTACTCCGTTTTAAAACCTGATGAGGTATCACTTTTATGTGAGTTAATGAGCCTGATTCTTGAGAATAATTTTATATTTTTTGGTGGTGAATACTTTAAACAACTGCAGGGAGTTGCTATGGGTGCTGCCTGTGCCCCTTTGTATGCTAACTTGGTGCTTCTAGGGTGGGAACAAAAATATATTTTTCAACCTGATATGGAATTTTCATCCTGCATTGCATACTATGGTAGATTTTTGGACAATATATTTATTGTGTGGAAAGGGGATGTAGCAGGAATCCCTAGGTTTTTTGGAATATATAAATCAGACTACTAGGTATTTAAAATTTACTTTTCAATACCACCAGCAGGAAATCAACTTCCTTGATGTGCAGATTTTCAAAAAACAAAACAGGTTCCACTCCAAAATCTACATAAAAAATACATTTTGCAATGCATATTTGCATTATACCAGTCACCACCCTATTCACCAGAAAAGAAGTATTGTAAAGGGGCAGGCAGTGAGGATAGCCAGGATGACCACTGTAAAAGAGGATGTGATACTGGAATTTCAGAATTTAAGAAAGATGTTCTTAGAAAGAGGCTACCCGGGGTACTTCATTGATTCAATACTCGAGGAGGTTGGTCAAAAATGGGGTACCGTGTACAAACCATTACTGGGTAGCATTAATCATAAATCAGGTGATACTATTGATTTTGGTAATACCAGGGTTGGTATTAATTTTCAACAGGCATGTGTAGTACAGTTGAGTCCCCTTTATTCTAAAGTTAAAACAACTTTGTCAAAGAATTGGAATATTTTCAGAACCAATCCTGAAATAATCCGGGTTCTCAGGGACAAGCCTATTTTCTCCACCAAAGTAGGTAGTAACATAAAATCCTTGGTGGAGGTATCTAGAAACCCTAATGAAAAACAGAGAAACTCATATGGTAGTAAGCCTTGTGGTAGATGTCATTATTGTTCATATATAATGCTTGAACGTGACATCACTATTAACAATTCCAACAAGTGTCATATTTATTTGAAAAATGGGAACTGTTGCTCCAGTAAACTGGTATATCTTGCTAAATGTAATTCCTGTTCTTCATTCTATGTCGGAAAGATGGAAAGGATGTTGAAGAACAGGATATATGAGCATTTATATGATATTAAATGTGGAAAAAATACTAATGCATTATATAAACACAATGGTTTGTGTAGAAACTTTAGTGGGTTTAAGTTTGGTATTTTGGATTTTGTCACAGTAGATGTGAGGGGGGGTGATTGGCAAAATAGGTTGCATAAGAAGGAATTGATGTGGCAACTCCGATTAACTGCTGACCACCCCCCGGGCATTAATGAATATCTTTCAATTATGCCTGTCTTGAAAGAGAAGGCAGATTCAATATAATACACTGGCTGTCAGTCAGTGAAGTAATTCTTAATATGTAAGAAAGTCTTTTTTAAAATGTAAACAGTTCATATTCCTGCACTTTTGCATTATAATTTTTATTTTTATATGTACATTGAATGGTATACATGTTCAATGCTGGTTTTATTTATTTATTTTATTATTCATGAGTTTTGGCATGTTTGAAATATGATTTGCTAATTTCTAGACCAATGAATTCAAACTGTGGGTTATTTAAGCCTGAAAGTTCATATTTTAATTGTTGTGACGAAGTCATACTGTTTGATGAAAGCGCTTAACTATTTGTGTATTTCATATCAATAAATAGTATCTGTGGACTCGCAACGTTGTGCTACTACTTGTTATTTGGTTATACTTTAGCACTTCAACACCATTTGGTTGGATTATGATTTGTAGAGATGTTATACATGTAACAAAAATATATGATAATAGAGGCTTATGGACTGGGGGTTGGAAATATGGTGTATTGTTGAAAATGCAAGATCAAAAAATTGTACATTTACCAAATATAATTAATATTGAATGAAACAAAGGTAGAGTGAGATACTGGGGACAACCCAATATGTTTTTATGTGGCAAGGATGATTATTTAATTAGTAATTGTGATAAAATAAAATGTTTTATTTATGGAAAAATGGTCATGAAGCAAATAAATGTGAACAGAAATGCATAAAATGTGAAAAAAATAGGTCATTCTTGGATGGATTGTACAGAAAACATACACCAGAACCTACATTAGTGCAGGAACAAGAGAAGGAGAAAATTACATCAGACACTATAGAGGAAGTGTAAAATGAACAAATGAATGATATCAAAGTAAATATGGATGCAAGAGGGAGAGAGAGAGTATGAATGATGCAAAAGATAAGAAAACAAATGAAGAAAAAGAAGTAATTCAAGTAATGAAGAAGAAAGTAAATGGGTAAAATAAGAGGTAAAAGAGGTTCTATAGGTAGAAGAGTAAAAGACAGAAAACACAAGTTCAAAAATGTAACCATAAGAGAAAGCAAAAAAAAGGTGACGATAAAATTCATTCACTATAGTGAGCATCTTAGCTGTTAATGTCAACAGCATGAAGAATATTCATCATAGGCTGGGAGTATTTGAATGGTATATGGTATTAGATATGGATATCACAGCACTTATAGACATTAGAATAACAATAGATGAAGAAAGAAAACAAATAAATGGTTTATGGGAAGGTATTGGAATCTAGGTAGTGAAAAATGCTCTGGTATAGTCATCCAATGTAAAGAATGGATAGATATTTTATATTCTGCAATAATATGGGTCTATATTAAAAGCCTGAAAGGACTAAAGATCGAGTTGATGTACATAAACAGCAAAACACTAAAACAGTAAAATTTGAAATGCTGAACACATTTCCTGGTCATCAGTGCAATGGTGGGGATAAGGAAATATATCCTTTTCCCCACTGTAGTGCAGTCTCGGAGTTGGTATATTTAGGTAGGGGGGCTGTGGGAGGTGCAGCAGGGCTTTCCCCTCTGCAAAAGCATGTTAAATTAATTATTTAGTGTTATTTTTTTTTCTTACCTGTGTGGTGAATTCTAATGACTGAACTCATTCAGAGTTTCGGATTTCACTGTTTTAGTGTTTGTGTATTTATGTACATCGACCTTTCTGTGTCGATGCACATAGACTCAATCTTTAGTCCTTTTGAGCTTTTAATATAGACCCCAATAAAACTTATTTGGAGAATAGTGATTCTAGACATAAAGTATAAGAATCAAGTTTATACAGTAATTACACTTTATACATATACTTTACAGAAACCAAGAAATTGTGTTTAAAAATATAATGGATCATGTAAATTTAAACATGCAAGTAATTGTGATGGGGGACTTTAATAGTGATCTAAGACACAGATGCAAAGAAGGAGCAGATGATAAAGTAATTCTAGATATGATATGATTAAATAAAATGTATTTATGGGAAAATAAGAATTGAACATACAAAAGAAGCAATTTATGAACTGAAATGAACTATTTTATGGTTTCAGACAGTTTGACTATACTAAATCAAGCGTGTAAAATCACAGGATTTTCAGATCATTTAGCTGTATGGAGAGAGATATAAATATAATGAATTACATAAAAATAGGAAAATTAATAAAAAGAATAAATGAGTCAGAATTGAATGAACAGGCAAATGACATAATACTTCAACTATGGTATGATCACAAGTATGAGAACATGTTATGAAGCGTGGACGAGTTGGTAGATCAAGTAGAACAAAAAACATAGAAATGAGGCTATAGGATTTCAATGTATATAAGGAAATTATTAACCAAATATTCAAAATCATAGCAAATAATAATGAAGAGTTTATAGAAAAAGAAAGAAAGCTTATGAAATATTCAAGAACATTTTAAAAGAAGATTGTTTAAACAAAGGTATTTTTGCATCGGAAAAATAAGAAGAACCAACATTTTTAAGCAAAATTATTAAAAAAATACAAAAATAATGGGAGAATTAAAAGATGGAAAAGGTGACATAATAAATACACAAGAAGAAATTATGAAAACAATTAAATATATAGTAGAGACATTCTCAATAAGTGACATATTAAAATGTAAATGGGAATTAAACAAGTTAATTGAAGAAGATGATAAAAGGATGGAGGAAAATATTACAATAATATAATTAAAAAACTTACTTAAGATAGTATATGCAGAATCAGCTACATGCATAGATAGAATTGAATACTTAATGTATAAAAACATGCAAGAATGGCAAAAAGAATATTTCTTAAAAGTAATAAATGGTTAGAAAAAGGTATAAATGATGAAAGGCTATGCCTGGGGTAATGAAATTCATATGGAAGAAAGAAAAAATGGATATAAGAAATTGGAGACCTTTAGTATTAAATAATATGGATTATAAGATTTTCATGAAAATAATTGAAAAAAGAATAGCAAAGTTAATAAAATTATCTAAAACAATCTTTGGAACTAGAAATAAAGGAAGTTGAGAATTATTAATACTAATAAGAAGATTGGTAGATGGCATAAGAAACAGAAGAACAAAATTCTTTGAACAAAAAAAAAAAACAAAACAAAAAGAACAAAACAGAAGAAAAACAAAGTCCATGAACTCCATGCCACCATTGACTTATACTCCCCAGATATTGTCATCCTGACAGAAACCTGGCTAAAACCTCACATTACCAGTGAGCAAATACTCCCTACAGGTTACGGCATACTAAGAGTAGACTGGATAAACAAAAAAGGAGGTGGTGTAGCTATAATATTTAAACAGCATCTAAACATCCAGATCTTAAAATCATCAGCTCCACAAATAGGCAATGAAAAAATAATATATACCAACCTCAAAATTAACCAAAACAAAACCATCAACATAATTGGACGCTACTTCCCACCTAGCCAAAACATCCCTCCACTAGAAAACCTCCTCAGCTGGTCTACCCACCATCTCCCCCAAGAAACTATCATCTTAGGTGATTTCAATATTGACTGACCATCCTGTTCTGGCAACAATCCAACCCATCATGTACACCTTCATGGCTTCACCCAACTAGTCCAGTCACCAACAAGGATAAATAAAAACTCCAGCAAGCACACTACCCTGGATTGGATACTAGTCAGTAAGAACCCTCAGTCATATATAACAGGCTGCTTATCAGATAGCCTCAGTGATCACTCCCCAACATTCCTACTCAAAAAATACCTGTACCAAGCTAAACCTGTCATCTATCGTCAAATACGTAAAAAAATAAACTTTAACCCACTTACATTCATCTCATCCCTCAAAGAATGTAACTGGCATGCTCTAAAGTACCTCAGTCTAGATGACGCAGTTGAATTTTTTAATACTACCTTCCTAAACATCCTTAATTACCATGCCCCATAAGACTTTCCAGAACCAAAGCACAACCCTCCCCATGGCTACAGAAAACCACTAAGTCAGAAATGAAAAACAGGGATAAAGCCTGGCAGCACTGGTGCAAAACCAAAACCCCCACAGCTAGACAGAAATTCCTAGAACTACGCAATAGAGTCAAAAAGCTAATAAAACAGGACAAATTCCAATACTACCAGTCTGCCCTAGACTCCTCACAACACAGCCCCAAACAATTCTGGTCCTCCATAAACTCCATCCTCCACCCAGGTAAAGTCAGTACCCCTCCTCCTAACATCCCTCACTCCTCAGAAAATATTGCTACCTCATTCAACACACACCTCACCCAAACCATACTATCACTAGCTAAACAACACAACCCCCCTCCCCTCCAACCCACACCTTCAACTAGTAATCTCCCCACTGCCTTCTCTTTTTCTCCTGTACCTACCTCCAACATAAAAAACTCTTAACTAAACTTAAACCCACCAAATTAGCAGCAGACAACCTCCCAAGTGAATACCTACAAATCGCAGCTGATGCTCTGGCCTACCCAGTATCCATCTTGATTAACCGATCTCTGTCAGAAAGTTACATTCCCACATTGTGGAAAGTCTCACATATAATTCCCCTCCACAAAGGCAGACCCTCTGCAGAACTAACCAATTATCGCCCCATAGCTATTCTCTCTCAACTCTCCAAAATACTAGAGAGGTGCATACACTCTCAGGTCTCATACTACCTCTTTACTAACAACCTCCTTTCCAGTACTCAGTATGGTTTCCGACCAAACCATAGCACCACCACTGCCTTACTCTCCTTTACTAACACTATCCTTCAGCATAAAAACAATGGCTATCTCTCCTCTGCTACTTTCCTAGACCTATCTAAAGCATTTGACATGGTCCCACACAAACAACTCATCTCTGTCCTCAATAACCTATCCTTCTCACAATCAGTCACCAACTGGTTTCAGAGTTACCTGTCTGACCGCCAACAATCCATTGTATGGCAGAATGACATATCTCCCCAACTGTCTCCATAGGGGTTCCCCAAGGATCCATCCTTGGACCCCTACTTTTCTCTGTTTACACCAATAATCTAGCCGCTGCCACCAAACATGGCACACTCATCCAATACGCAGATGACTCAACCATCATCTGCTCAGCCCAGTCCCTACCCAAACTGCAAAAAGTCACACAGGAAGCCTTTTCCTCTGTTGAAACATGGTTATCCGATGCCAAATTAATACTCAACCCAAACAAAACTAAACTACTCATCTTCCAACCCACCAAACATTCTCAAAACAACTCTCACTTTAACATCACAGCAAAAGGCAACACCACTATATACCCAACAGAACACACCAAATTGCTAGGAGTGGAAATAGAAAATAAACTAAAATTTGACATTCACATATCCATGACCATAAAAAAAGTCCACAAAAAACTAGGAGCATTATACAGAAATAAACAATTTCTCACCAAAGCAGCAAAGATTTCAATAGCAAATTCCCACCTTATCTCCACCCTACTTTATGCCTCTCCAGTATATACCAACCTAAGGCAATGTGATCTAAACAAGCTAGAGACCTGCTACAACAAAATTGCCAAATTCGCCACAGGGGCATCCTACCATAGTCACCACTGTCTCTCACTTGCTGGACTGGGCTGGCTTGAACTCCCTCACCTCCTTCAGTGGTATCAACTCTCACTCACCCACAAACTAGTAAACCATCCACTAAATGTCCCATCCCTCCAGAATCTACTCCAACCCTATCGCACCACCAGACCACTAAGATCCAGCAACAAAAATCACTTGCAGATCACTAAAGCCAATAACTCTGCTGGTGAAGCACTATTCTCTTGCGCCATAGCCAAATTATGGAACTCACTCCCACCCACAATTACCTCCGTACCATCATGCACCAACTTCAAAACTTTATTAAAAGCGCACCTGAAAACATGCTGGCTATGCCCTTGCAACTCCCACTCTATTATCATCCACCCCATCCAACTACTACCTTTCTTTCACCTCCACTAACTACCTTGATGATAGCAAGCTCAGATGCTCATAAGCCTAGTACTTATCATTATCATACAGCAGGAACTTTTCATTGTTACATTTGTTAATGCCTGTTATGTACTTCACATATAAAGATTCTAGTTGTCTACTGATGTACTATGTTCTTCATCTGTAAATATGTTGTAAGCAATTTCTATGTTAAATTGTTAATCGCTATGTAATCCAATGTAACTACTGTCTGTTTATTTTACTGTGGAGCTTTTCTCCCCGGGCCTCCACTGAAAATGGGCCCACGTCCAGTCGGAAACTCCCGGTCAACAAATTTAAATAAATAAATAAATAATAAATAAAATTAAAAATATTAATAGGGGATGTAAATAAAGCTTTTGATAAAATTAAACACAAAGCATTGTGGAACATTGGAAGTCAGTTTTCAAAGAAAAAGTAAGATTGGTAGTCATTGGATGGATAAGTGAAACTATAAGACTAAGAAATGGTATCAAACAAGGATGTCCAACCAGCAGCATATTATTTGCATTAATTATGAATGCAGTGGTCACTGAAATTTATTCAATATTGGAAAAAGCTAGATATCAGTCACCAGAAGGAATTATGACTCCAGTTATGTTTACATATGCAGATGATTGTTACCAGTTGGGAATAGAGAATGGATGAAAACAGCCATTGAAATGCTCAACAAGGAACTGAAAATGTTAGGATTGACTCTTAATAAAGAAAAAAAGTAAAGGTCTAGTTTTGGGGGGAGGAATACAGGGCATTAAATTTAATGAAGAAGATATAGAAGTCTTAGGAATAAAGTTTGGAAATGAGCAATTAAGAGTACAGCAATGGAGAGCTATGATTAGAATACAAAGTATTTGCATATTTTGGAGAACATTTAGGCTGTCATACAGAAAAAAGGCGTATTAAAGTAACTCCAGAATATTCGCTAATGCATGTACAATTCCATTAGCATTAGAAAAGGATTTAATGAATGTAAATGTTATGTTCATTTGAGGGTCAAGTCTAAACCTAGTAAAAAAGAGGCATTCTTCATGTAAATAGCAAGCAAGGAGGGTAGAGCTTGTAACACCCAATTGTATATGTTTTGTCATTAAACTTATGTAAAATCTTAGTAAACAGGAAAGATAAAGAAAAATTACTAACAAAAATCATAGAAGGGGAACATAAAGTAATTTGGGAAAATCTGGAATATTTAAAAAGAAGCAAAACAGTTTGTTGTATAGACATGAAATTATATTCAGAGAAATATTGTTATGGAAAATTGATATAGGAAAGATAGAAAAAATAGAAGAAGGTGGTATAAAAATATGATGGAAAAATTATTATGTTAATCCTTTGAAACATATAAGAGAAAAGAAGATCAAAGCAATAAAATTGAGACTTAATAGGTACAGAAATATATGAAATGTACAGCTTTTTGTGGTGATTATCAATAATCAAGTTACTGGTCAAGGCAAACATGCCATATAAGACAATAAAATATAGACTCTGTTTACGTTGTGGTGAATTAGAGACAACTGAACATGTTTTTATAAAGTGTAAAAGGACACAAACTGTGGAAGGAAATACATGACAAAGGATACTTAAAAGAATTGGAGAACATTGAATTTATTAATATGGACATGACTGAACATGGACATTACAAAAATGTAAAACAAAAGGACATTAACAAACTGGTTGCAAAATTATTTTGCATAATATGGATAATGTGGAATGAAATAATTAATGAAATAAAATACAATGGAAAGGGCTTATCAGAGATTTTGAAGAAAGTATGACTTTGGTTGTGAAGAAAAGAGTTGGGGTATGAAAAAATTGAAAGTTTAACATAAATGTTAGAATCATATTCTAAATATTCTAAATATTGTAAATATGTAAATGCATGTTGAAAAGTTGTACATAAAATGTATATGTTTGTAAATACAATAAAGAACCCCTACTCATCATTGTTGTGAGTGGGAACCTTTTTGTATGAGCACTTCCAGTTTCCATTCCAGGCCCTGAGATGGCCCAGAGAAGCAGGGAGGTAGATGGAGACAGAAGGGGATAATTGAGTGGTGAGAAAAATGGAGGAGAAAGTCAATAATGGAACTAGAGAATGTGTGCAGGATTTGTAGGAGATGTTTCAAAGTAATTTGTTTGATGAAGATAAACCTTTAAAATGATGGATGTATAATTACAGCCCTCCAGTTGGGAGGGTTGCAGGGTGATTTACTTAAGGAAATGGTGATGCAGAGTGAGACAAAAAATGATGGAGACACTTCCTGGGGAGAAATTGTGGGGAAAATACAAAAGGACAATGCATAGATAATACTAAAGAATAATAGTGAGATGGAAAAGAAAATATATGCAGATAAAGTAAAAGATGGCAAAAGGGGAGTAGTAGAAAAGAAAAAGGCAGAAAAAATGAAAAATAGAAGTATGTGGTAAGGATTCAAATTAAAGAAGACATAGAGATGATCAGGTATGAGGTGTGGGGCAATTTAATAGCTCGTGTGGGTGTAAAAGCACATGAGGTAAGAACATTTATTCTTATGAACAAAGAGACATTTGTGGCCTTATATTTGAGACTGTTTTTTCAATGGAACATTTTCTTGGAGAATATAAAAAAGAAAGACTGTAAACTTATGGAATATTTATGTGATAAAAGCATTTAACAGAGAAATAAAAAAAGAAAATTCATGTACAATTCAGAACAGATGTTGAAAGAGAAACTTTAAAAGGACATTTGAAAACACTATGTAGAGAAGTACTGGACATTGCAAATGTTTTTGATAAAACAGATTTATGGACTGGTGGATATGATTGCAATACTGCATTCAAAATAGACAGAGATAAAATATGCATATACCAAGCATGATAAATGTGGAGGGGAAAGGGGTGCCATAAAATACTTGGGACAACCCAAACATGTTTTTGTTTTGTTTTGTTTGTGCAGAAAAGTAAGACATTGATAAGTAACTCTGATAAAAGAAGGACATTTTATAACTAACTGCAACAAAAGAAAATTGAATATTTGTGGGGATATTGGACATGATGCAAAAAATGTAATTGAAATGTTGTAAATATAACAAAATTGGACATTTATGGATGGGTTGTAAAAATTAAAATAAGAGTAAGTAAAAAGAAAAAGAAAGAAGAAAATAAACAAAGAGAATAAATTTTAAAAGTAGTAGAAATAGAAGAAAAATTACATGAGGAAAATAATAAAAAGGACGCAGAAGAAGGCTCTGAAATAAGTGATGAAGAAGACAAATTGGAAGACAGTAAAAAAATTGTTGATAAAAGGACAAAAAGACAGAAAAAGAAAATTTAAAGGGACAAGTACAAAAGAAAACAAAGAAATAAAATAGATGAAAAAGACTATATACAGCTAATGATTAGGGGTTGATATAATGGTTAAGGTGTTTGACTCACAGGCATAAGGTACAGTATTTGATTCTCATTTTTGGGAGGGAAATGGACTAGGCTTAGAATGGCCCATTAAGGCAACTAGCCTAGTAATTAGCCATGGACCTATGAAACCATGAATCTAATGAAAAGGGAAAATGAAAAATTGAGAGTGCTTTCTGTAATGTGATTAGTATTAAGAATATAGTAAGATGAATATGGAGTTTTGAGTGGTGTAATACATGTGATATAGATGTAATTAAATTATTTTTAGCAAATTAAAAATTACAAATAGATAAACTATGGGGAGGAAAGATAACCCAGAAATAGGGAAATGAAAGATGTTCTAGAATAGCCATATTCTGTAGAAATACAGTAAAATAGTAGATGTAACATTAGCAAATATTGGAAGATTAACCATTGTAGATGTAAAATGGAAAGAATGAGAATATTGAATTATAATATGTGCTTATACTAATTGTAAAGAAAGAGAAAGCTTATTTTATTAGATTTTAGACTATGTAGTGATAAATATGAATAATATAACAACAGGATACTTTAATTGTGATTTAAAAGACAAGAAAATATAAGGGAATGATATGAGAAAAATGTTCAATGTTATAAGATGTGGTAAAACTTTGGGACAAAAATTCATAGACTTATAAAAGAGGTACATATAGATTACACTAGATTATTTTATAGTATCAGAAGGATTAGTTATAGGAGAAGGGGTGGTAGATGAAACTTTTTAAAGAAACATTTTATTGAGGTTTTAATAACAGAAAACATAATAACTATTTACAGAGGTTCATAAGAAAAAATATATAAGATAATTAAATTGTTGAATAGTCAATATTTATCAAGAAGATTCTTAAGTTTTAGCCACAATTTATGAGCATGTATAACATAAGAAGTTTTCACCTTAATAGTCATTAGTTCATTTTTACAATTTCTGCTAAAATGATAAAATCAAATGAAGGAGTCATTTTCATTTTACAAATTTTAGTAATGACTTTTCTAACTATGGCTAAAATAGACCAAAAAGAAGCACTTACATCCTAAGAATAACTGCAGGAATTGGAGCATTACATAAAATTAAAGATTTATAAATTACATCTATCTGACCATAAATTTTTAGTGAAATTATTAATATATTTGCATGTATAACCAATCAGCTTCTATAACTATATCACATTTAATATTTGTTGATTTGTACATTAAGGCAATTTTATGGGGTGTGATATAGGCTGTATGCAAATATTTCCATGTGAAAATTGTCCAGTATAATGAATATGTAGCTCTCCCTGTAGATTGTGATACTATTTTTATATTCATCTGAGAAGATTCCATTATTAAATTGTGAAGAATAATTCCAATATGAAATAGTAGAATATAAAAACCAAGATCTAAAAATTCTACAAATGTTAGATACATATGATATATTAGTGACTAAATTATTATTAGCACTAATTAGAAATATAAAATTATAGGAAAATATTTCCTATGAGTATCATTTATAACATCTATTTTAAGGGTTATAAATTCCCTACAAATTTGCAAAAATAACCAATTACTTACATCTAAACTATATTTTCCAAGATTATATTCAGAAGAGTAAGGTTTATTTCCATTTAGAAACTGATGGTAAAAAAATATAATTTTTCAAATCTAATTTTATTAAAATTATGAGTTTTGAAAGATTCATTAGTATATGCAGTAGGAAACAAAGAAAAGAAAAAATTTAATGATAGGATGAGATTAAATAAATTTCTTAAAAGAGAGGAAAATGTAATTAATATAAGGGATAGAATAAGTTACTAGTACTATTTATATAATAATCTTTTACAACCCAATAAAACTTATTTCATATAATTTACATATGAAACAAAGTAAGGTAATTATTATTAACGAGTAAAATGTTTTCATGAATTAACTTCCATTTTGACTAATATGAATTATTCAGCCATAACACAATTATTTTAATGATAGTTGAAGTAGAATATAATTCAATATTTGGAAAACCTATACCTCCATATTCCCAACTTTTCCTATGCCACTCAAAATAAATCCTTCATTTATTCAGATACCAAATGAATTTAAGAAGAATAGTATTTATTTTCATTAAAAATGATTTGGATGGGATTAAAATTAATGACTGAATAAAAATATTTTGGTGGAATTACCATCTTAAGTAATGTTAGACGATCTTCCAGAGTGAAGAAAAAATTATTCCAATTAGTGATTACTTCAATAATTATTTTAAGAATATTTTGAAAATTAACTAGCATCAAGTCTTTACAATTTAATATTACTATAATACCAAAGTATTTAATCTGTGTATTATCCCAGTCAAAATCACTGCATTTTTAATTGACTTATTCAGTTTCTTATTAATTAATAAAATGTTAGTTTTATGATAATTAAAATCATCCCTCTGCACAAAGGTGGAGTGTCCATTGATCCAGGAAATTATAGACCCATCAGCCTAACTAGCCTGATCTGCAAGGCCATGGAGAAGATTATAACTGACCTCATTAACAAGGACATTGCCAACCTCCAGACACTTGATCCCACACAGTTTGATTTTGTCAAGGGGAGGTTATGTCTGTTAAATTTGGTCAACTTCTTTGAGACAGTAACCAAGGCCATAGACAATGGGAAGATTGTGCACATTGCCTACATTGCCCTGGCCAAAGCCTTCAACACTATTCCTCATGCAGGTATTATAGATAAACTCTCTCAACTAGGCATCAATTCATATGTTACCAGATGGGTAACAAACTGGCTCACTGATAGAACCCACCTAGTCAAAACAGGGGAAGCCACCTCAAAGTAGTAGACCAGTAACAAGTGGTGTACCCCAGGGATCAGTCTTGGGGCCTCTGCTGTTTGGGATATACGTCTCTCTGAGGTGCAGGCCAAATCTAGTGGGCTATGGCTGGCCAAATATGCAAACTGCAAGCTGGGTGCTGTCATCAATTCCCTTAGTGATGTGGACACCCTCCACTCTCACCCAAACAAATGACTGGTGCCAGAAACAAGGCCTCATACTGAATGCCAAAAAATGCATCATCCCTTTTGGGGAGAGTAACGTCCCCACAAATTATTACATTGATAATAAGGTTCTAAGCATGCAATCAGTCATGAGGGACTTGGGCACCCAGGTTTATAGCAAACTGATATTTGACTACCATATTGCCTCCATTGTAGGGAAAGCTTTCTACATAGCCCACATCATTATTAAGGGTATCTTATCCAGGGACAAGGTGATCATAACATCCCTGTATTCTTCCCTTCTAAGACCCATTATTAAGTACAATGCCCCTTTTGGCATGTACCTCATAAAGCACATGCAGCAGCTAGAGAGACCACAGAGGTTCCTCACCCAGAGAATCCAGGGCCTCAAACATCTACTATACTCAGATAGGCTAAAAGTCATGTTCCTCTACTCAGTCTCCTACAGACTCCTCAGAGATGACCTCTGTCTGCCATACAAAGCTATCTCAGACCCCACCCTGATGGGACTGCTGCATATCCGCAAGTCAAACTCCACTCGAGTAACCACATGCGTGACCTCAATCTGCTCTATGACATCAATAGGACATGTTGATTGACAGATTTGTGTCACAGAGACACCCCCTTTTGTGGAATAGACTCCCTCTCCATGTAAAGCCGAGTACCTTATTAAACCTTTTTAAGCGCAACCTAGATAACTGGATGGGGAACAGAAAATACACCCCTGGGATTCCACCTGTGTCCCTGCTGGACAGTGGCATAGGGTGCTGACTTTTTGGAACATGGGCTAAATTCTTGGCTTGGCTTATAAGGGCCTCAGGGTCAATAACCTAGTAACTTCCTATGATCCTATGATGCTATGAAAATTAGACTGGAATTTGTTTCAAACTGTTTCATGGTATCAACAATGTGAATTAATGAGGCCTTAATATTGCCAATTTCAAGTAAAATATCATCTGCAAAGAGCTATATTTTTGAAGTAAATTTATCAGCTAGTGAAATGCCAATAATATTATCACTTACCCTAATATAATTTGCAAAAAACTCTAACCAAGTCAAATAATGGGAGACAAAAGAACAACCTTGTTTAATACCTTTCTGAATTCTAAAAGAGCTAGAAAGTAAAGATACTATTTTGACAACAGAGTAAGAATTGCTATAAAGCAGAGTGATTAAATTTATGAACTCAAATGACAAGTTATGTTCTTCACAAACTTTATATAAATAAGGCCAATTCACTGAATCAAAAGCTTTATCAAAATTTAAACTGATAATCAAAAGTTCTTTTTTTAAATTTATTAGCAAAATCAATTAAAGTCGTAAGTCTAATTATATTATCTTGAACCTGTCTGCTTAATATAAACCCTGTTTGATCATTGTTAATTATGTTTGGCAGAATTAAATTAATTCTGTTAACTAAAATAGACATAAAAATTCTATAACCAACATTTAAGAGCAAAATAGGATGATAAGAAAAATGTAGTGATGGTTCTTTATATTGCTTTAATATAGGTGATATAAGAGAGAATCCCTGGGATGGGAAAACATTAACTTTAGATTAGATTTTCTTAAAAGCTTTTAATAATAAGTTAACTACATTGTCAAACATTAGTTTATATAATTCAGATATAATATCATCCATAACTGGTGCTTTATTATTCTTTAATTTTTGAATTTGAACTTTAATTTCTTTTAGGGAAAATGGTCTGTCAATTCTAATTTGCTCTTCAGTTAATCTATGATGAATATTATTTTTAAGAATACTTCTACTAGATTATCGTTAATTAATTTATTTATTACCACATAGTGTTTCCTAATGCACTCTAGAATATATTTTAAATCTGTCATTTTTTATTCCTTCATCCAAACTGACAGGTGGTTTCTTTAATATGATTTAATTTCCTCATTTTCTTTGCCCTAATAGCTAATTTATTTAAATCCATAGGATTCAATGAATATGATTGCAGTTTCAATTAAATTAATTAATGGACACCTTATGATTTACGATTTCAACATATTTTGAATTCAATGTTTTCAATTCTGTATGAAAACAAATACTTGGTTTTAAAGATAACTTTAATTTATCTCTTTTGGACTGTAAAATGTAAATATCATTATTCCATTCCTTTCTTTTGTGTAAGTACCAGTTACTAACTCTACCACTGAGGTAAGCTTTTAATGAGTCCCACAAAATGACATTAGAAACTTCTCCATTATTAATATTTCTAAGAATTTAAGTATCTCATCCAGAAACCATTCTTTAAAGCCTTTTATTCTAAATGCATATGCTGGGAGTATATTACAGTGTATTAGCTTATTAGATTTTAATATAAGATTAAAAGAAACTCCATTATGGGCAGATAGAGGACACAATACTATTGCTACTTTTCTAATGTTTGAGAATAAACTATTAGAAATAAAAAACATATCTATATTAGTTTGAGTTCCATAATAAATGTTTGGCAGATGACAATATTCTAGGTTTCATACTAGAAGTAGAATCATTTTCTGATAGAATGCAATTGAAATCACCAGCTACAATAATCTCTCCTCTCATATAAGAGGTTATAATGTCTAAATATTTTTTGCAACTTTAGCTCCAACTCCTGTAATCCAAGAACAGCTTACAAAACTATAAATTCTATTATTAGTTTCTAAGAATTTAAGTATCTCATCCAGAAACCATTCTTTAAAGACATATGCTATTTTTATCCAAATAAGTATCAATTACTTTTGGCAACACAGATGGATTTTTGCATAGAAAGAGTGTTTCTATTCTTCAGTCTTTTATTATCATTATCAAGTAGAAGAGTTTCTTATAAAATAAGTAAACTATATGAGCATTATGTAATCTTAAGTACTTAAATAAACTACCCCTTTTAAAGGATTATTTAAAATGTTAATATTTAAATATAAGCATTTGTAGTACAACATATGTACTATAAAATACAACAAAAATAATAAATGAGATGCTGATATAAATAATAAAAACAGAAGTTTAGAACTTTCTGTTATGACAAAACCACCAAAATAATTAAGTGCTGTGAAATATTTAAAATTGAATACCCTATTATGGAATAAAATATTCCTAATTTGATGAAACAATCATAAAAACTACTCTCAAACATCACTGTTAGCAAAACTGCATATCAATCAAATGCATCTGATTCTTAAAAGCAGTGATTTTAAAATTATGAAATAAAAACTAAAAAGCACTCATAATTTATAATAAGCATTATAATATTATAAAGTATAGTTAATACTTATAAATTTATAAACTTTAACAGAATAAATTAATATTTTTATAGAATATTATAAAGAAAAACTCAAATATATTAAGCAAGAACCTAAAAACGTTTCATCTTTCTAAATTAATATGATTAAAGTAGAAATAATAGAACACTGTTTAAAATTAAGGGTAGAATTTATAAATTCTGACATATAAATAAAGGAATTTATGGAAACACCTCTATATAAGATCATTGTTTTGTTTTCTCATAGACGTGTGTACTTATTATAGATTTTATTTAAACTTAAATATATGTTAATTTACTATGTAAGACTGATTGTGCTTCTTATAAATAATATTATAATGTAGTTAATATAACATTCCAAAGAATTCCATAAATAACCATGTGTCACACTGAAAGGAGACAGAAAAACACACAAAGCAATTTAGCTAATCAATTTATCTACAGGAATGCAAGTCATTAATATTTAAAAACAAGAAATGCATATAACTATACGTATACGTAAGTATGTGATTTTTATATGTATACACATGTAGATATATATGGGTCTATATCAGAAGAGTGAAAGTTCACAAGAATGAACACTTAAACATTGAAAAAGCACAAACATCGAACTTGATATTGTGGGGGGCTGTGCCCCCCACACCCCAGCTAAATATATATTCCAACTCTGGAGGTCACACTACACTGAGGAAAGGGCAAATATTCCTATCCTCACTGTACTGCGACCCCAGAAATAGCATTTTGATGTCCGGCATTTTCGATCATGAGAGCATTCGTTCTTGTGAACTTTCGCTCTTATGATATAGACCCGATATATATATATATATAGAGAGAGAGAGAGAGAGAGAGAGAAGAGATTTCTAATGTTTTTATTCTAAGGAAAACAGAAATAATTTAATAAGAAAACTACCACCATACCACCTTAAATACCTTATTCTTATTATATTTCTTTTTTTCTTTTTTTTCTTTTCTAAACCTCTTATGCTTAAATAAATACTATTATAATCCACTTAACAATATGAATATGTTATTATTTATATAATTATTAGAAAGCTTCTGTATCAAGATAAAACACTAAGAACTAAACTTTTCATTTAGCTGCATATATTAAGTACAGATTGAATAACTCACATTCTTAGAATTATAACTCTAAACAGTAGATCCCAAGAAAATCAAACTTTATACCAATAACTAATAAAAACTTCTTTCAAACAGTTCATTAAAATGCTATATATCTGAAAAATAAATATGTAAACTGTGTAGAACTGTATTTTACTAAAAATGTCTGCCTTAGTTCATTTATTGTCCATCTAAAATAAACTGACTTTCTTCCTTGATAAATTTATTAACATAGAAACCTCTGCATTCATTTAAATGCAACAAGAATTATCAAAAGAACTAAGTTCAATATTTAGCTATAATAAAGGTGTAAACATCTATTACCTTAAAGAAAAACTCCAAATAAATGTATTTAAATGCTTTAATTGAAATATTTGTCCAAAGAACCACGCTAACATTATACTTAATAGTGTGACTGCTTGAACAATGCAGCAAAGAACTTAAAATAAACATAATTACTTAGATTCTTTAACATTTACTAAGTGAAATATAAGAGACTTTCATCTCAAGCAATTCCAGCATGCTAATACATGAACATCTGTGAATTTAATGTCAAAGATTGTCTTAGCTTACGTATCCATGTAAACAATCAGTACGGAATAGCACTATGTATAAAAGGCTCACAACTATGTTGAAGTTAAATAAAGAACACCAGGAAGATTCACATGGGGAAACCATACCACCCCAAGAATCCATCCTCACAAAGAGGCAAGAGATTATGCTAAGGAGGCAAGAATTTTTTTAAAAATTTTCTTAAGACTAAAATGAACACAGTTCGCCATATGTCTACTAAATCCCAGACAAACTAACCACAGCACCAGCACACACACCTATGCACCCAATGACCCCAACCCCAAACCAAATAGCAAACACAATAAAAACAAAAAAATAAATAAAACAAAAAAGATCTCAGTTGAAACAAGCAACCCAAGTGCAAGTAAAGCCACAGACCAATTAAAGCAAGCAGTTTGGATATCACAAAACCCAAAATCACATAATGTTTATTTATTTTTATATATATATATATATATATATATATATATATAGATATATAAACACACACACACACACACACACACACACACACACACACACATATATATATATATATATATATATATATATATATATATATATACACACACACACACACACACACACACACACACATATATATATATATATATATATATATATATATATATATATATATATATATATACATATACTAGGTGGTGGTGCTGCGGTAGCATTGTCGCCTCACAGTACAGCTAGAGCATCTTCTGTGTGGAGACATGCATGAATGGGCATACCTTCGTTGAAGGTTGTGCGTCAGGGCCGGCAACTCAGCATTTAAAAATCTACTGCCAATCATTAGCGGACCGGAGTTCCACTGTGGCGACCCCTAAACGGGAAAAGCCGAAAGATACAACAACATATATATATACACACACACACTAATCTATCATCCAAACTGCTCATAATTCTCCAATATTACACAAATTTGTATATAAAAATTAGTACATTACATAAAACCAACAATATAAAAAGATATGCAAAACATATAAAACATAATAGATCTAGATACTAGAGAGATAAGCAAGAACACAATAGAATCAAGACACTGCATTCTACAACAACTTCCAACATAGCATCACCCTTTCTGCTTACTCCAAATTAGATCAAAGAAACAAAATAACTAACACAAGTGGATAAGTGAAGAACATTACCTTAAGTTATATAACCCCTATATGAATACTAAGTATTATATTATCATAGCCAAAAAATAAGAGCATATTATACTTTTAAAAGGTTTACTATCAATATGTCAAATGTCAAAACAATTTTTGTTCAACATATCAAAAGTAAACTGCAAAAATTAAAAAAACGAACAAGAGACAATGTCGAATCCGCTGATCAAATTCAGCTGATTCGACATTGTTTCTGAACACAACACATTATTTCAGTATAGGAGCTAATGCAAACAAAACTCCTATAGCTGACATCATGTTTTTGCAGGGGGACAAGGCCCCCTGCACCCCCCACTAACTATATATTCCAACTCAGAGATCGCACTGCAGTGAGGTAAGGGATGAACTTCCCAAACCGCACTGTACCATGATCTCTGTACATTTCTTCAAATTTATATTAGGAAATGCACAGTGCATTTGCTACTATAAATATTTGAACACTGAGATGTTAAAGCAGATAAACATTCGAACATCTGTGTTTCGGATTTTCATCTGTGAACATCTCAACATCACTATTTTGATAGTAAACCCTTTTAAAATATTAAAGTCATTCACTTGTCCCTCAGTTTTTTATTGGTTTTGTGCCCATAGTTGGCCATCCATTTCTGGTGGCATTTCTTTTCAGTGAAGACAAATTCCAGTTCATTTCTTCCACTTTATAAACACATTTATTTTTCTGAATATTTTCCAGTGCATCATGTAGAGTGTTGATCTGACAAAAAAAAATTATTTTAGCTGGAAGAATTTGCTGGACTTTGATGTTATGTTTCAGGTATACAAGCTTTTCCTTTTGCCATGACAAAGAATAACCATTATCAAATCTAATGCTGTTTCTTTTTATGTTGATGGTAACATTTGCCCAAGCAGTTTTGAATGCTACGTATTTATCTTGACTGGAAAGAAATCTAACTATTACTGAGCTTGGAGATGGAGAATTTTTCTTTAAGGAAAAGTTAGAAATGGATCTTTGTGATTGCTCAATACAAAAGAAAAAACTTCAGGTAAGTTCAAAGCCTTTGGTAGCCAAGTGATTAAAAACTGAACCATATTATCACCTTCTTCCTTTTCTGGAATAATATAAATCCTGATATTGTTTTTCTCAATCTATTCTCCAAGTCTACTATCTTCTCCAAAAGAACAGGTATTTTGTTTGAGAATAAACTGCATATGATTTTCATTCTCAGCCATTCTGCCATCTAAATCACTAAAGCTTCTACTATACCAGAAATTTGAAAAGACTGCTGTTTGGCAACATCACTCAATAAATCTATTTGTTTTTTATACTTTTCTTTCATATTGTCCATTTTGTTACCTAGTATATCCATTTTTAGAGATATGTCATGAATGCTGCTGAGAATAGATTGTAAGTTCTTTTTCATTGAAGTGTCCTAAGAAGTAAATTTAGAGTGACTCATTCCAAATAAAGTAAAACCTATTGATACTTCTTTGACAAACAAATGATAAAAAATGACAAAAAATTATTTTTCTTAGATGTACTTGTTAAAAAATGTTTAATTGTATATCCATGGATTATTAAGTAAAATTCATTGTATTATGATGAAAAAAAATCCTGTCAAAAGTATTAAAAAAGAAGCAGAGCAAAAGATCAGTGCTGTTAACTGTTCACCATCTTGGACACACTCCTCAAAACAGGATTTTTTGATCATTTTGCAATATGGCTAGAGTTCCAGGAAAACAAGGAATATATAAAATAAGCAAAGTAATAAAAAGGTTAAATAAGAAAGCATGGAATGAAGAAGGAAAGAGATTAGTAATACAGTTATGGAAAAATCATATTACTATGAGAACATTTTATAAAAATTGGTCTAAATGCATGATATTTAAGGAAAAATATAAAAAGTGAAAAAATATGATGTGAGAAAAGTAGAGAGAAAATATAAAAGAACACGTAATACATTGGAAGATATAGAACATATTGATAGAAAGTATTTAGACAAAGAAAAAAAGAATTATATGAAAGAAATCAAGAAAAACATACAAGAATTGTTATTTAAGCAAAGATATTTTACAAGGAAAAAGAAAAGTACTGAGTTAGTTAAGCAGATTAGTAGAGGAAGATGGTAGTATAATGAAAGAAAAAATGTAAAAGGAGAAATAGAAAGAACTCAGGAAAAGATGAGTAATGTAGCACAATATGTACAAGAAATGTTTAATGGAAAAAGAAGGTACTGAAAAAACATGGAAAGTAAAAAGTTAACAGAAAAAGATAATAAGATTTTGAAAATGAGATTTCTTTATATGAGCTAGATAAAGTATTAGGACAAGTAATTAAAGATTTAGCTCCAGAACTAGATGGAATAGGGTGGGAAATGTATAACAATTTAAAGGTTTGGCAAAAAATATATGTTTTATAGATTTTGAATGAAGGATTAAATGAAGGTTTTATATATGGAGAGTAATGCAGTAGAATACTTAGATTAATATGGAAGAATGAAGATAGAAGACAATTAAAAAACTGAAGACTGATAGTATTGAATAATAATGATTATATTTTTATGAAAATAATACAAAAAAGATTTAAAACTAAAATTGAAATATTATGGAATATGGTATATAGAGTATAAAGGGGAGGGGTTTGTCGAATTATTGATAGAGAAATTCTGGATGATATTATAAATAGAAAAGAAGAAGGGGAATCATGATAGGAGACTTAATAAGGCATTTGATACAATTGGACATGAAATCTTATGGGTAATAATGAAATAATATAAGTGAGAAAGTTAGGAAATTATTTATGACAGTATAGAATAATAGTAAAGTAAAAATACTTGTTCATAGCTGGTTAAGCCAAGAGGTGCATATGAAGAATGGTATAAGACCAGGATGTCTAAATGTGTTGTATACTCTTTGCATTAGTTATGAATGTGATAGTATGTGAAATAAATTACAAAATGAAGGAGGTGAGGTATATAATACCTGAAGGGTTAAGAATTCCAGTTCTGTTATAACAAATGTAGATGACATTATAATAATTTCAAAAAACAAAATTTGGATAAAAGTAGCAATAATTTGTACAAATTAATGCCTAGAGGTGAAAGGGAGGCTTTAAATAAAGAGAAAAGTAAAGGTTTAGGTGATGTATTAAACATTGATATATATTTTAAAATGAATAACATTTCAGTGTTAGGAATTAAATTTGGGAATAAAGACATAAATAGAATTCAATGGGAAAAAACAATAGAAGAAATAAAACAAGCCTGTCTTTTCTACACACCATATAAATTATTCAGAAAAAAGGCTTAGTTAATAAATTCAGTACTGATGGGAAAAATAGCATACTTAGCAAGTGCATTTATGATGCCAACAGTATTTTAAAGGTATTATTGCATACACACACACACACACACACACACACACACACACACACACACACACACATATATATATATATATATATATATATATATATATATATATATATATATATATACATATACTGCGGTGGTGGTGCTGCGGTAGCATTGTCGCCTCACAGTACAGCTAGAGCATCTTCTGTGTGGAGACATGCATGAATGGGCATACCTTCGTTGAAGGTTGTGCGTCAGGGGCAACTCAGCATTTAAAATCTACTGCCAATCATTAGCGGACCGGAGTTCCACTGTGGCGACCCCTAAACGGGAAAAGCCGAAAGATACAACAACATATATATATACACACACACACTAATCTATCATCCAAACTGCTCATAATTCTCCAATATTACACAAATTTGTATATAAAAATTAGTACATTACATAAAACCAACAATATAAAAAGATATGCAAAACATATAAAACATAATAGATCTAGATACTAGAGAGATAAGCAAGAACACAATAGAATCAAGACACTGCATTCTACAACAACTTCCAACATAGCATCACCCTTTCTGCTTACTCCAAATTAGATCAAAGAAACAAAATAACTAACACAAGTGGATAAGTGAAGAACATTACCTTAAGTTATATAACCCCTATATGAATACTAAGTATTATATTATCATAGCCAAAAAATAAGAGCATATTATACTTTTAAAAGGTTTACTATCAATATGTCAAATGTCAAAACAATTTTTGTTCAACATATCAAAATTAAACTGCGAAAATTAAGAAAACGAACAAGAGACAATGTCGAATCCGCTGATCAAATTCAGCTAATTCAACGTTGTTTCTGAACACATCACATTATTTCAGTATAGGAGCTAATGCAAACAAAACTCCTATAGCTGACATCATGTTTTTGCAGGGGGACAAGGCCCCCTGCACCCCCCGCTAACTATATATTCCAACTCAGAGATCGCACTGCAGTGAGGTAAGGGATGAACTTCCCAAACCGCACTGTACCATGATCTCTGTACATTTCTTCAAATTTATATTAGGAAATGCACAGTGCATTCGCTACTATAAATATTTAAACATTGAGATGTTAAAGCAGATAAACATTCGAACATCTGTGTTTCGGATTTTCATCTGTGAACATCTCAACATCACTATTTTGATAGTAAACCCTTTTAAAATATTAAAGTCATTCACTTGTCCCTCAGTTTTTTATTGTTTTTATGCCCATAGTTGGCCATCCATTTCTGGTGGCATTTCTTTTCAGTGAAGACAAATTCCAGTTCATTTCTTCCACTTTATAAACACATTTATTTTTCTGAATATTTTCCAGTGCATCATGTAGAGTGTTGATCTGACAAAAAAAATCTATTTTAGCTGGAAGAATTTGCTGGACTTTGATGTTATGTTTCAGGTATACAAGCTTTTCCTTTTGCCATGACAAAGAATAACCATTATCAAATCTAATGCTGTTTCTTTTTATGTTGATGGTAACATTTGCCCAAGCAGTTTTGAACACTACGTATTTATCTTGACTGGAAAGAAATCTAACTATTACTGAGCTTGGAGATGGAGAATTTTTCTTTAAGGAAAAGTTAGAAAGGGATCTTTGTGATTGCTCAATACAAAAGAAAAAACTTCAGGTAAGTTCAAAGCCTTTGGTAGCCAAGTGATTAAAAACTGAACCATATTATCACCTTCTTCCTTTTCTGGAATAATATAAATCCTGATATTGTTTTTTCTCGATCTATTCTCCAAGTCTACTATCTTCTCCAAAAGAACAGGTATTTTGTTTGAGAATAAACTGCATATGATTTTCATTCTCAGCCATTCTGCCATCTAAATCACTAAAGCTTCTACTATACCAGAAATTTGAAGAGACTGCTGTTTGGCAACATCACTCAATAAATCTATTTGTTTTTTATACTTTTCTTTCATATTGTCCATTTTGTTACCTAGTATATCCATTTTTAGAGATAGGTCATGAATGCTGCTGAGAATAGATTGTAAGTCCTTTTTCATTGAAGTGTCCTACGAGGTAAATTTAGAGTGACTCATTCCGAATAAAGTAAAACCTATTGATACTTCTTTGACAAACAAATGATAAAAAATGACAAAAAAATTATTTTTCTTAGATGTACTTGTTAAAAAATGTTTAATTGTATATCCATGGATTATTAAGTAAAATTCATTGTATTATGATGAAAAAAAATCCTGTCAAAAGTATTAAAAAAGAAGCAGAGCAAATGATCAGTGCTGTTAACTGTTCACCATCTTGGACACACTCCTCAAAACAGGATTTTTTGATCATTTTGCAATATGGCTAGAGATCCAGGAAAACCAGGAATATATAAAATAAGCAAAGTAATAAAAAGGTTAAATAAGAAAGCATGGAATGAAGAAGGAAAGAGATTAGTAATACAGTTATGGAAAAATCATATTACTATGAGAACATTTTATAAAAATTGGTCTAAATGCATGATATTTAAGGAAAAATATAAAAAAGTGAAAAAATATGATGTGAGAAAAGTAGAGAGAAAAATATAAAAGAACACGTAATACATTGGAAGATATAGAACATATTGATAGAAAGTATTTAGACAAAGAAAAAAAGAATTATATGAAAGAAATCAAGAAAAACATACAAGAATTGTTATTTAAGCAAATATATTTTTACAAGGAAAAAGAGAAGTGTTGAGTTACTTAAGCAGATTAGTAAAGGAAGATGGTAGTATAATGAGAGAAGAAATGTAAAAGGAGAAATAGAAAGAACTCAGGAAAAGATGAGTAATGTAGCACAATATGTACAAGAAATGTTTAATGAAAAAAGAAGGTACTGAAAAAAACATGGAATGTAAAAAAGTTAACAGAAAAAGATAATAAGGGGTTGGAAAATGAGATTTCTTTATATGAGCTAGATAAAGTATTAGGACAAGTAATTAAAGATTTAGCTCCAGAACTAGATGGAATAGGGTGGGAAATGTATAACAATTTAAAGGTTTGGCAAAAAATATATGTTTTATAGATTTTGAATGAAGGATTAAATGAAGGTTTTATATATGGAGAGTAATGCAGTAGAATACTTAGATTAATATGGAAGAATGAAGATAGAAGACAATTAAAAAACTGAAGACTGATAGTATTGAATAATAATGATTATATTTTTATGAAAATAATACAAAAAAGATTTAAAACTAAAATTGAAATATTATGGAATATGGTATATAGAGTATAAAGGGGAGGGGTTTGTCGAATTATTGATAGAGAAATTCTGGATGATATTATAAATAGAAAAGAAGAAGGGGAATCATGATAGGAGACTTAATAAGGCATTTGATACAATTGGACATGAAATCTTATGGGTAATAATGAAATAATATAATATAAGTGAGAAAGTTAGGAAATTATTTATGACAGTATAGAATAATAGTAAAGTAAAAATACTTGTTCATAGCTGGTTAAGCCAAGAGGTGCATATGAAGAATGGTATAAGACCAGGATGTCTAAATGTGTTGTATACTCTTTGCATTAGTTATGAATGTGATAGTATGTGAAATAAATTACAAAATGAAGGAGGTGAGGTATATAATACCTGAAGGGTTAAGAATTCCAGTTCTGTTATAACAAATGTAGATGACATTATAATAATTTCAAAAAACAAAATTTGGATAAAAGTAGCAATAATTTGTACAAATTAATGCCTAGAGGTGAAAGGGAGGCTTTAAATAAAGAGAAAAGTAAAGGTTTAGGTGATGTATTAAACATTGATATATATTTTAAAATGAATAACATTTCAGTGTTAGGAATTAAATTTGGGAATAAAGACATAAATAGAATTCAATGGGAAAAAACAATAGAAGAAATAAAACAAGCCTGTCTTTTCTACACACCATATAAATTATTCAGAAAAAAGGCTTAGTTAATAAATTCAGTACTGATGGGAAAAATAGCATACTTAGCAAGTGCATTTATGATGCCAACAGTATTTTAAAGGTATTATTGCATACACACACACACACACACACACACACACACACACACACACACACACACACACACACTGTTTATAGTTGTTCTAGATTAAATTCAGTAAAAAGAGGAGTTTTGTATGTAAATAAAGAGGAAGGAGAAATGTAAATTAACTCAGTTGCATATTCTGCTTCACTAAATTTCTACAAAGTGTTAAAGTGGATAAATGAAAAAGATGAGAGATTAGTAGTAAAACTCTATAAATATAAGTATGATAAATGTTGTGGTATGGTAAAAAACAGTAAAAGAAAAAGAGTGTATAACTGAAGAAATAAAATGTAACCAAGAAAAATATTTGTGTGGAAAATAAAAATTGATGATATAGAAAAAGAAAGAAAATGATGGTATAAGAATGCATTGATAAGGCATTGTTATGCAAAACCATGAGAAAATCTAACAGATGAAAAAAGTTCAAGTTATAAAAATAAACAGCAAATTGCATAATAATAATAAAGAAGAATGTCAAGATTTTTTTTGAAACTTGCAATAGATAAATTACCAGTAACGTGAAATATTCCATATAAAAAGGAATGTGATAGAATATGTTTACAGTGACAAGAAGAAGGAACTACTGAACATGTGTTTTTGAAATCTAAAAGTGTAAAATAGTTATGGGGAAACTATGTAAAAATGTTTTTTAATGATATAAAATAAATGAAAAAATCAACATGGATATGATTGAATATGGATATAATATGAACACAAGTAATGAATATGTTAAAAGAATAGATACAAAATTTATTTTGTGCCATACAGGTTATATGGAATGAAAAAGCAAATGAAATTATGTTTAATGGTAAATGGATTTTAGCAACAATGTTAAGTAAAATCAGATGGTGGCTATGGAAAAAGGAGTGAGGGTCTAATATGGATGAAAATTTAGTATAATTATAAGGAACATTATGAATTTGTCTAAAAATTATTGTACATCTATATATTTTTACATTTGTAAATATTTTGTAAATATTTGTTCTTTTTTTGTTTGTTTGTTTATAAATAAAGATCCCCTGCTGTTTATGATAGGTGCTGTTGGATATTTTATATCCACCTGAACTACCACCAAATCAAGCAGATGGGATCATGGTTTACCATCTAATCCAAAAGATGACAAGCTCAGAAGTGAAACTTCACTTTCTTGTCATGACATTAAAAATAGAAATGGAGACTCATTCTGTACTGGTGCAAAAAGTTCTTCAATCCAGTAGACTATCCTATGTGAACTTACTTAAAATTACTTTATTGAAGAGTTCTTGAAGAAGTTGTGAAATTAAAGACAATAGTGGAATTCAAGAATACATGGGGCTGGCATAACACAAATCTAATGATGTATATGAGGAAGTGTGATATGAAATTTTCAGCTTAGGATTTAGTTAGGAAGATAGCAGAATAGGTTGACCAAGCTATATATATTCATCAAATATGTCATTTCCATGTATGTCATTAAGTCAGACAGGGTAGTTCTTTGAAGTTATGGCACAAAAGTCATACTTTATATTCTAACCTAAGGAAATCTGAATCTACTTTCTGTAGCTATTCAGCTAGAAAATGATAGCTGCCACATCTAGTCCAGTATGGGTTAGGAATCCTTTGTTTCCTGAATACCTTAAATGAAAACTAGTCTTTGCATTATATACCCTTGATAATGAGAACTTCATTTCTAATCAACATTTAGCAGACTAAAGTGATGAATAATGTGTTGAAACTTGTTTGGCCAAACTCAGACAATCCAACTGGCAATCTAACACAATTAATACAACTTAGCCTGGGATTTGGCAACATCAGAGTAAATCATGTAAATTACGAAAATGCAGATTCTCCCTTCCAGTAAAAAAAAGAAAAATATTTTCACTGGGTTGCCTGTTCAGTCACAGGACCTCAACAGAATGGTCTTAATAGGTTTCATATCAACATATTTATAGGTTCATAGGTAGGTACTAGGCTATCTGCCCGAAGGCATTTATAAGCCTAGCTGGAAAGTGTCAGCTTTTGCCGCCCCCTTAGATTAGTTCCCTGTGCCTCTGTTCAGCAGAGCCATTGAAGTGATCCCTGGGGTATACTTTCTGTTTCCCATCCACTTGTCAAGGTTTCTCTTGAAGAGAGTTAGCAAGAAGCTCTGCCTAATGTAGATTGGAGACCTGTTCCAGAGCATGGGAAGTCTCTGGGACAGGAATCTATCCCTCCAGCATGTCCTATTTATAGTTCTGGTGAGGTTTAGATCTGTCAAGCGTGTGGCTCGAGGGGATATAGTTTTCTTTAGGTGGAGCATGTCCATCAATTCTGGATTGGACATGGCCTTGTATGTCAGGCAGAGATCACCTCTGAGTAGGCAGTATGCAACCGAGTACAGCTGGAGTTTCTTTAGTCAAGCTGCATAGGCCATCTGTTTGAGGCAAATGATCCTCTCGGTGAGGTACTTCTGTGGTCTTTCCAGCTATTGCAGGTGTCTTGTAAGGTGCATCTCAAATGGGGCATTGTACTCTATGATGGGTCTGATGAGTGATGTGTAGAGGGGCACAATGAGCTCCTTTGATCTGGATGCAAACCCTTTTTTGTGATTAGGTGGGCCACATAGAAGGATTTGCTAACCACTTTGTCAATGTGATTATCAAAGGAGAGGTTACTATCTACTTGGGTCCCCAGATCCCTTATTAAGTCTTCTGTATTTAGGGGGCTACCACCTATATGGTAGTTTGTTGGTACTATGTTTTTTCCAACGGGGATGACTATGCAGTTTTTGGCATTTAGCTTGAGGCCATAGTTTTGACACCAGGGATCTGTCTCAGTGAGACCTTTTTGGAGGATGTCTGTGTCAGCTGGAGAGTCAATTATAGCCCCTAGTTTACAGTTGTCTGTGAAACTTGGTCAGCCATAGTCCTCCTGTGCTTGTCTGTACTTCTGAGAAGTATATGCTGAACAGGAGGGGTCTTAGGACTGAGCCCTGGGGAATGCCAGTTGTAACTGGTTTACAGACAGACCTAGCTCCTGCAACACTTACCATGTGGGTTCTGTCCGTGAGCCAGTTGGCAACCCATCTTGTGATGTAGGGGTTTATGTTTAGGCTGGTGAGCTTGTCTATTATACCTGAATGGAGAATGGTGCCGAAGGCTTTTGTGCGGTCTAGGTAGGCTGTGTGGACCACCTTTCCCTCGTCTATAGCCTTGTGTCTCAAAAAAGTCCACCAGGTTTAAGAGGCAAGATCTGCCCTTAACAAAGCCAAACTGGGTAGGGTCCAGTGTTTGGAGGTTCCCAATGTCTCTGTTAATAAGATCCATGATGCGCTCCATAGCCTTGCAGACCAAGCTAGTCAGGCTTATAGGGTGATAGTTCCCAGGGTCTGCTGTGGCTCCATCTTTGTGGAGCGGAACAACCATTGCTGTGTGCCACTCCATGGGCATGTAGCCTGTGGAGAGGCTGAGTTTGAACAGTGTGTTTAGGTGAGGGGTTAGTAAATCTTTGAGCTCATGTAGGACGCAGCCTGGGACACCATCTGGTCCCATTGATGCTGTGGTTTTGGCTTTGGAGGGGGCTGTTTTAACCTGTCGGTGATTTCAGGGGCAGTACATTCTTCTGGTATGGTTATGGGCCCTTTTAGGGGTGAGGGGGGGGTGAAGTTTGCACTGAACCTGTCTGCCGGGATGTTGGCGATATCGGTTATTTCAGAGTATTTTGTGCCATTCTGCACTCCAAGCAGATCTGCGAACTGCCACTTAAATTCTTGACATAGCTAAAGAATGCCTTGTGGTTATCTTTGGAGCCCTTGGCAATTTTTCTTTCAAAGCTAGCCTTGGTTGATTTTATGAGGAATCGTAGTTTCTTGTTGATACTGATCAGGGATGTCTTTCCTTCTTGGGATTTTACTCTTCTGCACTAGTTTCCTCCTTCTATTGTATAGCTTGTTTATGGCAGGGGTCTACCAGACTGGTTTCCTTTTCTTGAAAGAGTGAGTCTTGGTTTTGCTTGGGATAGCATGATCCATGCATTCTTGTAGGTGCCTGTAGAGTGCATTTGTAAAGGATTTTGCAGCTTGTACAGTGTTATCCTTTAGCATGGGGGCTTTGAAACTTTCCACCTTGGTCTTAAGTAACGTGATGTTTGCTTTTAAAAAGTTTTTCATGGTGGTTTCTTTGACCGGGGGTGTGGGTGGAATGTGGATATCCAGAGTGATTAGTTTATGGTCAGATCTAACCACCTAGGGGTTGACCTCCAGTGTGGAACACCGGTCGCTCATGTTGGTGATGACCAGGTCCAATATGTTGTCACCTCTGGTGGGGGTGTTGACCAGTTGATCCAGGGTGTTAGAGTTTATAAATTCTAGGAAATGTTGGGCAAGGCAGTTAGTACTTGAGTAGTTCTCCCAGTTAATGTTTGGGTAATTGAAATCACCCAATATCAGGGTGTTTGGTAGGACCTTTATGTTTCCCAGTGTTTCGAGAAATGCGGAATGGGGGTCCTGGGGCATGGTGGGTGATCTGTAGCAAGCTACAATTTGGATAGCAGTTTTGCCCGTTGCTAGTTGCACATGGATGATCTCTGAAGCATCATGCAGTGCCACTAACCTCGAGGTGTGGGTATCCTTGATGAATATGGATAAGCCCCCACCTTTTGTATTTCAGTTCGGGTTTTGTGGCCAAAATGTATGGCATGGGTTGTAGCCTGGTAGTGCTGGGGTGCTCTCTGGAGCCTTAAACCAGGTTTTGGTTACTGCACATATATCAGTTTTCTCCATACTGAGGAGTGCCTTGAGTGCGTGCATTTTGAGGTTTAGACTTCTGGCATTGAGTAGCATTACTCTCAGTTTTTTGTTACTTGTGCTATTTACAGCGGTGGGTTTGTCTTTTAAGCCTTGCCTAAAAAAGGCACTATGGGAGTGGCAAGAGCCTTGGCCAGTATCCAAAAGCCTAAGGGTTACAGGTGCAAGCCGTCTCTAGAGAAGCAGCGTGGCTTGTCAAGCATGTCATCCCAGGCTGACAGACACTGGATCCCCTTTGAATGACACCAGAAGCTTAGCCAATTGTTGAAATTGATAATTTTTTCTTTATACCGTGGTATAATTCTTGGTGAGGGCAGAATGCTATTCAGGATCAGGGTCATACCTGCCTGGGCTATGTGATCAGAGAGCTTCTCCATGTCTCTTTTCATGTAGTCCAGGGAGGTATGGTTCAGGTCATTCACACCAACATGGACAATGACAGAGTCGTATTTGTACTTGTTCTGGAGTGACCTGAGTGCTTGGGTTATGTGGTGGATCCTGGCAACCGACAGGCAGCTAACAGTAACCTTCTCCTTGTTCAGCCTAGTGAGAGGGACGTCAGTGTGCCTGACTATAGAGTCACCTATTACTAGTGTATTAGGTATGTTATTTTGCCTTAAGGGCTGTGATTGCATGGTGCACTGGTTTTGTGAAGTATGTGTTTCATGGTTTGTGTTGGGGGGGGGTGGAGGTTGCTTGGATGTCTGCTTTGGAGGTCTCTGTTGCTTTTGCAGATTTTTATTTAGATCCTCCGAATATGTTTTTGTGCATTTATGTGTGTTTTTTGCTGGGGCTGGTTTCATAGGTCTATGTGAGACTGGTGGTGTAATGCAAGTAATTCCCTTCTCCTCTTGAATGCCTGGTCCAGTCTTGGGTTGAGAGAGCTTAGCCTCCAGTTAGGCTGTATAATTGCATCTTTCGCATGTATTAGTGTTTGATGGTAGGAGGAAAGGGTTGTCTGCGTACAGGAGGCAGCTGTAACATTGCCTCAAAATGCCCAGATTCACCAGTTGGACCAGAGAGTACACCTGAAACTGCCCTTTGGACATGCCTGGATAGGTACAGTGAACTGTTGTACTGATTGGCTGGTAAGGTTGAATAGAGAGCCCTGTCCTTCTCTACAGTATAGGGAGGTCTAGTGCTAAGGTTTATTAGTGCTTGCTATGTGTTTTGAGCAAGTGCCGGGCTGAGAAGTGAATACTTTGAGTGCTTAAGTTGAATGTTTGTCTAGATCCTAGGGAAAAATTGAAGAGTAGACTTTTTATATCATATCTCACTAAATACAGCTGGTACTTGATAGGAATGACAAATTATAACTGGCTGGCTTAATAGGTGTAAATCACATTAACTGTGATGTTGGAAAGAACCAGTGTCTCAGATGTTAGTTTAATGATACAGAAAAATGATGTTTAACTTTTTTACATATGTTAATTTTAATTCTGTTATCTCTGACACAATGAGTTATTGTGCTATTGAAGAATAAGTCATAGTACTGGATTTTTTTTGAGAGTAAATGGTCAGTGTTAATGCTGCCCCATTGTGATGCAGCTAGCCTCTATCTGAAGTCCTTCATTATGTCCCAGGACACCTGCATTGTCTGCATAGGAGGCCAGCGCCCTTTAGGCCAAAAGTGCATTGTTAGTCTGTGCTAGCATGAGATGAACTCAGCCGTGCTCAGTATTCTAATGATTAAGAAAGGTATATTGACATCCTGGCATCTGTTTATTCAATCTTGTATCACCTATAAACTATGTCACTAATAGCTGATTTCTAATAGAGCAAGCCCTACAGGGTATGGGTTGTTACTTGTCATACTATGAGTGTTAATGTATTTTTACTGTCATTTATTTAGGATGTGATTGGTGTGCCCCATGCCTAATGAAAAATGCAATTAGCTCAAGGAGAAGGAAAACTGGAGCTGCATGCAGGTGTATTCATTCAGATGTGAGGAGACAACCAGATGAGGAAGCAAACACGGAATCAAGAAAAAAGTAAGCCGGCTTGGAGGTTATGCCCCCTTAATTTGTCTTAAATGATTTCCTATGTAGACTTGGCTGACAGTTGCATATGTAGGTCACCTAGCAATGAATTACAAGAGATGGTATATAAAACTATGTGTGTGCTCTTCATGCAGAGTGTACACATCTAGGAGACCATAACAAATTGTAAGGTAATACACAAAGATATTAACACATTTCAAGCCTCCTTGAGCAGTTAATCCTGGTAATGCAGAAATAACAATGTGCCACAGTGTGATGTTTCCTAAATATATTATCATACTTAAAGGCATTATATTCTTTATGCACTTTACCTAAATATGCATTCAAAGACCTGAAAAGCAGACCATGCAAACATGCTTTCATTTCACTTTTAATTAGAACCATCCATTTAATTACTCTCACTTGGTTTATCTATATACGCTAAATTGACTGCTGTTAAATATCAATTTTTTTCAGCAGTTAAATCAATTACACTTTGCACACAACATCTTTAGATATCTTGTAGACACAGGTGCCAGGGAAAATGTCAAGTCCCTGGCTGCAGCATGCTTTTACAATGAATTAAAGCTGTGCCTTGCCCGAGGCTGAGCAGAAAATAGTTCCACCGAGTGCACAGTTTTCCAGAGATCAGAGCAATATTTTCTGCCTCATTCACACTGCTGATCAGGGCTCTAAGTCAAATTTTTAACAGTGTTTTTAAACAGGCGGGAGAAAAAATAGTTTGATTAATGAAAGAAGCAATACATTATTAGATGTGTCTCAGATCATTACAAAGATGACTGTATGTTTCTGCTCTGTCTAATCTACTTAACAAACATGTTTTGGACATTTTCTAACAGAACAAAAAGTTATGTATTTTTTTCAGTTGTCTTAAAATGCACTGATCTGGAGATATTTCATTGGATTTACCTTCTACCTTTACCTGTAAATGTAATGTGCACTCATTACTATTTTCAGGCATTCCGCTCTGTCTACATTATTAGTGTTGCTACTTCCTTATATGTCATCAAATGATCTTTCCTAAAGCAATACTAGTACTAAAGACACATTCTTACAAAATAGTCTTTTAAGGTCAACTGTTTAATAAAAGTGTTTTCCCCATAAAATAATAACTAGGAAATCATGTTATTACATCTATATGTCAGACAGAGCCTGATTATGCCATGGGGGGGGGGGGGGGGTTGAGGCACTAAAGTTACGAGACTATGGATTAGCCACTCAAATCATTTGATCACAATTCAGGTGACCACTGTACTCTTGATCCATGTAAGCCTGCGAAAACATTCACAAATTATTTGCATAAGGAAATGGGATATAATACCAGATTAAATTTAACATTTAAACAGAACCATTCATTTATCAATACTTTTAAACACGTCAGGATGGAGATGGAAACCAATGCATGCCAATGAGCTGGCTTTTCTTTTGGGCTTTGCTAGTATTCCACAGCAAATTATCGGCAGGAAAATGTTTTCCACACATTATTTAATTTGCTGTCGGATGAAGTGGCTTAGTCCACAAAAGTGCTCACCTTTGTCTTGTGTGGAATAAATTGCTTTTATTTTTCTACAGCCGTGGCCTGTTGCTTCCTTTGGTTTTTTTATATGATATTTGATTGTTTTTTGAGAGCACAGCTTACCATTACCTCTCTCTCTCTCTCTCTCTATATATATATATATATATATATATATATATATATATATGATGTGTCAGTGCACCATCCAACCAGTTCCTGTAGTTCCCAGGATTCCTACATCTAGCACACATGAAAACTATACCAGCCTTTTATAAAAGATGATTTTCCCCACAGTCATCTACTTGGTAAGTAGACATATTACCACTCATACAGTCCACAACAATCTGGTCCCATGAATGTATATGGCAGACCACTCATAATGCTGTTCACTGTTGTATGCCAGAGGTGATACGCGATATGTCTTAAAACCATGGATGATGACATTCCATCTGCAGCCCCGAGATGGGAGTGGAGGTGGTTATCACCACACTGCTGCAGATATGTAACATCATTGAAAGTGAGTTTGCGCTTCTGAAGGCCCACTTCCTCTGCTTAGATGTATCACATACTGCACTGCAGTATGTTCTGGAGAACTTCAGCAAGATATTTTTGGTGTACCCCATTCTTCATATCATGGTGCTACAAAACCTTTTACATCATGGGGACACAGTAACACTGCATGACTTATGTGTAGCAGTAGCAATTGAGTAGCTGGGTAAGGAATCATTGGAGGAATCAGCTTTGGCAGTACCGGATGACAGGTGGAAGCATTCACAGTATATTGTGATGTTGGCAAAGAGACAGCATCTGGTCCACAAGTATTTGGCTGTAGCTACATTAACACTGAACAAAACTGAAGCATGTAGTAAGCCAGCCAAGCAGGTAGGGGGAGGTAAAGTGGCAGGGGTCAGTAATGGTAGCTTAGTTAGAAGCGTCACAGACTGTGCATGTAGTAACCACATACATGGGTAGGATGTTGGGTGGAGTGAGGGATTATATCCTCCTGATTTAGCAGAGCTTTCATGGGTGCTGGGTCTGCCATCCATATGGCCCTGCAGAGTCACAGCTGGAGGCATCCTGTCAAAGGAATGGTGTACCACATAGGTGCTTATGTGGGGACCTTGCCATGACTCCTCTGTGACATTCCATCGGGCTCTTGCTATCCAGATCCCCCAAGTGGGCACAGGTAGATGTCACTTACAGCAAGGCTACAGGACAGTGTGGTGGTATGAAATTTTGAGAAGCTGCTTGTTTTGCTTAGGGGGATGTGCCAGGTCAAGCCAGAGCAGCAAAAGTAATATCCATGAGAGTGTCCACATCCAGGGATGGAGGCAACCGTGATTAGTGTGGACAGTGATGACTATGGTGTGGAACATGTGCATAAGTATGGTTTGTAGTCAAGCAAAGTGCTTTTGTCCCCTAGAATAGCTATGGTGGCCAATTGCAAACATCCACATGGATGGACAAGTATTTCCTAAATGGACCATTATTGCCTCACCAGGCATGTCTGCTCCTGGTCTCTGTATGCTTTGTCACTTTGTATGCATTATAGAATGTCCTGTAGTCCCTGCAGTGGGTGGAGGTTTTCATGCAGGCCACACAAAAACTCAACAACTCTGAAATAGTGTGAGTAAGCAGATGTCTGTGTCTAGATCACTGACCTGTGATTGATACCAAAGGTGATACCCAGGTTTGGAAAATCCTGGATTCATGGTGGCGATGGCCACCCACATGACTTCTTCTTATGCTGAGTTCATATACCTCAAAGACATTATAGTCCTTTGATGTTATCTGTGGTAGTGACAAGTGTAGTAGGGACATGGATGACATGAATGGGATGGCCTTCTGTGAACACAAGTTATGCTGAAGGCTGATCCTGCCTGTTACCATTGCTTTCAGCGTCTTTGTGTCATCAGTCTATGCCATATATAAGGCATCATTATTGTCAACCACCTGTGATCCACTGACAACAAACATGTTCTGACCAGTTGTGTTGGGTCTTCTCCCAGTGGAGGTTGTGACTGTCTGCAGGTAGCATACCTGTAGCAATGCTGCAATATATTTATACCTCCCCAACCACAGATTGTTACATGCCAATCATATGCGTAATATATGGGCACATGCATACTTTTGGTGAAGTTTGTTTTTGTGGCAGCCATGATGTCCCTGTATGATATAAAGGCATATATGCCTGTCTGTATGACTGACCATTCGCAGGTGTAAGTCAATGTTACATACCATTACTCTCCTCCTGAGGCATTCCCTACAGTTGCTAAGACAGTCATCAACAGCCCAGCTCTAACATCCAGGTCACCACCAGGCATGAAGGTACTCAATTTTCCCAGTGGTGTTATACCAGGATCTCCTCCATCTCTATGAGATGTTGGTGTCCTGGTGGCCCACCACCAGTGGTCAACCTGTCTCTGGAGATTTACTGTGTCCTAGTGCAGGCATGCAGTAACATATCAGTGGTCATATGATGCACCCATTGTCTTTCCTATTATAGATGACTACTGCATTCATATCCTGCACCAATCTCTGCCACAACTGATTCCAGAAGGCCCTTTCAGTTTCCCCTTTTCAAGAGTATGCCTACCAATGTATGTGCAGTAATTTCATCTCCTGGGTGGCAGATTTCTCCAGTCATTGTCATTTCTTTGGTTCCATGCTAAGACATACACCTGTGGGTTACATATGTGGATTAATGTGTGTATGCATGATAGTTCATTCCACCCAATAATCGCATTCATACCACCCCACCACTCTTATGGTAACCACAACCCTGTGCTCTGCTGTAGGGTAATTTTTCTGCACTGTGCCCTAGTCTGAAACTTGTGAGTATGTTAGCTATGGTTGCTATTCATCTGACCTGTACAGATAGCACAGTCTGTGCCTGGATACCCACCACCCCTTGTAGGATATTGTGATGTCTGTCCACATATGCCATAGTGTGCCACCACCAACTTGGCAGGACTGAGATCGAGCTTGCCTGTGTTACCAGTGCCCTATCATGTTGATCCCTGCCTGAACAAGACTGTCATCTGTCCTTCCTGTTCCTTGTACACTATCGTATTGAAGCCCTCGATAAGACTACAGTCTGTGCTTTCAGTTACCTGTGCCCTATCATGTCACATTACATTACACCCCCACAAAACAGCAACATGTCTTATCAGTTCCCTGTCCCATGTTAGGCTGAGCTTCCAACAGGACTGCATACTTTGTTGCCTCTGTTGCTTGTCCTCTATGCCCTGTCAGGTTGAACCCCCCAGTCTCAGTCCATTTTTATGCTCTGTGCAGTTTAACCCCACATACTCCACTGCTATATACACAGTATGCTGCTGACATGCTCCATTCTGTGATGGCTGTAGTCTTGAGATCCATTATCAGTTGTTCTGTCTGTTGTCAGCTTGCCCTTTCAGCTATACACTTTGATAATCAATAGGTAGCATGCGTGCCTTTTGTGTTGGAAGGTCAGAAGTTTGTGAGATCTGGTCCCACCCCAGGTGATTGGATTAATTTTCCTTTACTGACACTGCAGCATGCCATTTTTCAGATGAGATGATAAATCAAGCCCCATATGAGTTGGTGATAGCCCAGGTGACTGTAAAAGATTCCATGGCACTTATCAAAAAGAGAAGGCAAATTTCCCTGATGCCCTGACCAAATTTCTCCTAGTCAATATAATTACCACATTGGGTCCCCATGAAAACTGGTAAGTAACCTAATAGAACTAACCCAGTCATCAAAGAATGAATAAATAAAGAAATATTCTAATTCTCTGCATTGCTTGTTATAATGCAGTTTTCCACAAAATGGCAACTACATTTTTTATCTCACTAAAATAAGGCTTGTAATATTAGTGTGGTTTTCTACTAAATGTACCAATAAGACAATGAGTTATCACTCCTTTTCATCTCAGTGGGGTCCATTCCTGCTTGTTCACATCCTGGGCATTCCATAGGTATGCTGGTCTGTGGAGCCTGACTACATCAATGTTACTTCGCACCATGCTTATGACCATGGGCATCAAGCTACCCCAAGACCCATCATGCCTGTTTGTGGACTGGGAGATCATCTAGAATGTGCATGCCTGAGGAGCCTGGCCACACTAATATTATTTTGTATTGCACTACTGTCATTGCATCATGCTACTGTTGATGGACATCTTGCTACCCTGCTGCCTATTGATGCATGCCATGTGGCATCACATGGTGTTCTCGATATATGACCATGTGCCTTGATGCATGCCATGTGGCATCACATGGTGTTCTCGATATGTGACCATGTGCCTTGATGCATGCCATGTGGCATCACATGGTGTTCTCGATATGTGACCATGTGCCTTGATTACCAATGTTTCTCCCTGAGTTGTCCTCAGCAGTGTCAGACATTGACAAGGTTCATGTCTGGTGTAACAGGGAGTGCAAGATCTGTTTACACTTACTACACATTGCTCATCAGGAGTACCTGCTGGAATACTATGAACCTCCCCCCCTTATTACCCAAATGCCTGACACCTGCTTGCCAGGGAGGAGAGCAATGCCACTGGCATCACGTAAGCCACAAAACTTTGGGCTAGGCTTATAAATGCCTTAGGGCAGATAGCCTAGTATAAAGCTATGAACCTATGAACCTATATATATATATATATATATATATATATATATATATATATATATATATATATATATATAGGTGCACATAGCGGTATATATATATATATATATATATATATATATATATATATATATATATATATGTTGATAGGTTCATAGGGTCATACTAGGCTATCTGCCCTAGGTATTTATAAGCCTAGCCAGAGTGCTTGGCTTTCGCCACCCATTTTAAATTAATTTTGCTATGCCCTTTTTTGAGGTTAGTATACTGTGCCTCTGTCTAACAGTGACACAGAAGTGATACCCGGGGTAAACCTATGATCTCCCATCCACTCATCAGGATTCCTCTTGAAGAGAGTCAATGAGGGACTCTGCCTAACCTGGACTGGGATTTTATTCCAGAGTGAAGGGAGCCTCTGGGTTATGAATCTTTCTCTCCAGCATGTCCTATTTATTTCAGTGCTGAGGTTCAAGTCTCTCGAGTGCGTAGCTCGATGAGATTTGGATTTTCTGAGGTGCAGCATGTCCATTAAATCCGGGTTGGACATGGCTTTATATGTCAGGCACAGATCGCCTCTGAGCAGGCGGTATGCCACTGAGTAGAGCTGGAGTTTCTTTAACCAGGCAGCATATGTCATCTGTTTGAGCCCTTTGATCCTCTTGGTGAGGTACTTTTGGGGTCTTTCCAGTTGCTGCAGGTGTCTGGTAAGGTACATCCCAAAAGGGGCATTGTACTCAATTATGGGCCTGTATATTATATATATATATATATATATATATATATATATATATATATATATATATATATATATGGGTGCATGTATCCACTGTAACAGCGGAAAAGAACAGCACCCAAATGCAATCACTTAATACATCTTTTTATTTAAGCCACCACCACCACGATGCACACATTAATGTGTAACTAGGAGAGATTGTTGAATGCAAAAACTACTCTGTCTAGCACTTGAAACCAATACCAATGCACTTTAAAACAATTATTTCATTGGTACTAGACAGATGAAGTAGCAGGAACCACTCGTTTAAACTTTAGATGTCAGTGAGGTTGTCTTCAATATTATGAATTATATATTTTTTGTTTTTATGTCCAAATGATAAGGACCAACTGCATTATGAATAAATGGAAAATAGTTTATGCAAGGCAGACGTGCTTCAGTCAAAGAAATCAGGCATGTCCCTTTTGGAGCTGCCAAATATTATGACCCAAAATGCCTAGTAAATCACTTAAGGTATTAAAACACTAAAGAGTATTTTAGCTACAGCTTCAGACACTTGTCATGGTATCAGGGATAGAAAATAGATGAATTTGAATAGAGACCAAAGTCAAGAAATATGAAAATAAGTAAATAACTAAGTAAATAAATACATAAATAATTACACTGATAACTATATATACAGTTTGTGTAGCACCTCAGGTAGCAGGAAAAACAATACACTAAAATAATAAATAAGTTATGTGTATATAAGTGTGTGTGCACGCATGTGTGTGATGGGTGGGTGGGTGTATGTGTGAGTGTCTGTACTATACACAGACAAACCAGAGGAAGTGTAACTGCATATTTTTTTTTCACTATTTGCATTTGTGGGCTGGTCCCCAGACAATTGTTTGCCCATATCCCATTTTCATAATAGATTGCATACAAAACTATGTGCAGGTAGTCACACAAAGAGAAGGAGAGCGTACGTACCAACAACAAACAAGCAGCCTCAGCTACAGTTCAGTCGCCATGTCTTTAAGAAACTTTATGATGCAATAGCATGAAAATAGCCAGGAAGGCAGCATTAAAGAAGTGTGTACTTCAACTAGGAGTCACGCCTGCATCCTTTGCTAACCATTCCATTTACTATCATACTGGCCATGGTATTTTGAGGCATCATCCCTTTAACCCCTCTCTAATCCTTATCACTATTAACTTAGGCAACTGCCCAAGGTACAGGTTGCTTTGATTACATATTCCTGATATGGATTCAGCACTGTTGTGCAGTGGCCGATTCTAAAGCCTGAGTGTGTCCAGTATGCACACCCACTGACATTTTCCTATTTCTACATAAATGTCTGACAACCTAATATGCAGTTTATATGATTCAGTAGAATCTCTGTCCTTAAATTCATTCTTTGGCCCTATACACAGAAGTATTTTTTCTGAAAGAGCAGATCAGCATAAACTGATCCCCATAGTTCTAGAGTATGGTTATTGAATGTAAAAGCTGCATGCTTTTCAAAACCTTCAGTCAGACCACTGAGTGATGCATATTCATGTTACCTGTAGAATTCATATAAAATAATCCAACTAAGAATTGTGTAGTGTATCACCACTATAATTCAATGAAAGCTCTGTAGACATAACAGTTATTACTCCATCTCAGTCTACCACCCTATTTCTCATCTGCCTGATTAATAATGGAAACCACAGGGTAATTATTAAGTTTACTTTAGCCCCATCCAATAAGTAGTCACCACCAGCCTTACTGACCATGCATGGCAGGTATAACCTAGAGCTACTAAAAGAAATGCAAACTTCACCTTTCCTAGCAACGGAAACTTTTGAGGAAATGCATTATCCCGCGTATCTATCAAAGGAAGATTTAAACAAAAATGTTTGCTTTATACTGGTGTGAGTTGGTTATAGATAGAAAAGATCAATTTCTTGTCGCATACAGTGTACCAGATGCTTATTTAAAAGAAGTCGATCTGCCTGTTTGGCTTATGATGCTTTTTTTCATCTTGTATCTACAGTCCATATGTGTCCTTTTCATTTGAGATGCATCATTTTAATAAACCAGGCTTGAAATCTTGGTAGCTTTTTACACTCTGGCTCTTTTTATACAGTCTTCTGCAAACTATGAGTCTGGACTTTTCTTGTTACTGTGATGTCGGATGTACTGAAAACTCACTCAACCTTCCCAACAAACACCTCTCACAATGGCTTTAGTAGTTACCTGAAGTAGTGGATTTTACTTTCTGAAACCCTTTCTTTATCAAAGGTATGTCCTTTCTAAATAGTTATCTGAATTTGTGCCATATTTCAGCTGTGTACATGACTGTGGCACCCATGAAATCTTAATAAGCCTCAGTCTGGTTATACTTTATAATAAGCAATATATTGGTTATGCTCTCCTTAAAACATTTTGGTGTATCTATCAAAAAGATCCCTTCAGAGGTCATAGATGAAGCTTCACAGTCACATTACCAAATTGTTTTGTGATTGGTATAAATCAGAATGATCTTTATATATATATATATATATATATATATATATATATATATATATATATATACACATACACACAAATATATATGACTCTGCTTCTTATTATCGAAATTATAGTTCACCGAACCACAGTTAAGTGAACTTATACTACCGAAAACTCAGTACCATTCAACTCAATTCACACTTTGTGGCTTAAAGCATCAACTCTGTGACATATGTATCTATAGTTTCCATTGAGCCTTGCTTCTTTGGGAAGAATAAATTCTAAGTTTTTTTTTTTTTCCAAGGATCAAAGCAATTCTTGATTTTCTGTTTTATTACTCCTTTTTTGTATTACTGCATTTCATAAAAGACAAAAGAAAAATAAAAAAAATCTTCAAGGTGCTTCCCTTGTGATATGTAGAGATGTAGCTTCTCTAACTTCTTAGATATTCCACTCGCCTTGAGAAAAAAGGCAATTTTCAGACATGTAGTGCGAGAACTAATGATGATTGCTGCAGCTAGACTATGTTTTTCCCATAAGGAAATAAAATACTCTAAGGGTTTCTAACTTAATGTGTGAACGAAAAAAATATAATTTACTTTTTGAAAATGCATGAATTTTGAAATGCAAATTACATTTCGACACTTCTAAGTGACTCTGTAATGCATAAATGTCGTCTCTAATGCCATGTATCATTTATAATTTTCATCAGGTTTGCTCACAAATGACACAGATACTGTGAGTGTGGTTACCAGTTTACTATAATTTTCAAATGAGAACTCATTTCCTTTAACATGCACCTCCCTTAGCTATAATGCAACTCTGCTAAAGAGACACTTCCACATATTCCATTATATGTGTCAACAACTCTCAAATACATCAAAAACATCGGTCTAATACACAGTCACAGCAAGAGCAAGAATAAAAATGAAAGTAGGCGCATTACAAGGAATTAAATAAATAAGCCCTAAGAAAGTTAATTATCTCACACAAATCAACCCAGGGTGTCCAAATCCTTTATTTAATGTTTTTTGTTTCTTCACATGCCATCCGCCAGCACCCCTTACATATGTCTTATCCCAGTTCATTTCCTACCAGTGGCAATGCAGCCATTTATTCAGTTAAGAGACAATTAAAAAAGCCATTATCCAGCAGATTTGAATGTTGCTTGACACCATGGACATCTGTGGACCATCAGTTTAGATCAACCCCACCCTCCTTCTCACAGGCCATCTGGAGTAGCAGTCCAAGGGGCTGTCAATGGACATGCATTGTCCCCATTAATTTACTCCTTACCTCATCCCCCACTTCTGCCACTTCCCTTAACCTGAAAGTGTTTACCTGAAGCCCTGGTGTCAGGGTGTTTTCTCTTTAAATGTTAACTCTGTTCTGCAATGGCTGATGAGGCCTACTACATCTTCCCTTGTGCATTCACATCCACACTTGCTAACAAGGAGCGACTGGCTTGATATATCAAGCCTATATCCCAAGTATTTGTTGCATCACTGGAGCCAGCAGGCAGCCATTCTTTGTTTGAACACTGTATCCAGTGACTAGATACCACCACACCCTTCCCCTAGAATGGGTATTCCACTAATGGCCCTAATGTCCACCCTTCTCTGCTTGACTACTCCTCTCCATGAGCCACTGCTTGATATCATGTCACATGGGCTGTAGTTAGTGCTTTATCCCACTAAGCCTTGGAATTGGGCCTTACTGATCAGGTCTAACCTAAGTGTAAAAAAACAGCCAGAGCTGCTGTTTCTTCTTTCAGCTGCTCCCGTTAGAGGTCGCCACAGCGGATCAACTGTTTCCATTTCTTCCTGTCCTCTGCATCTTGCTCTGTCACACCAACCACCTGCATGTCCTCTCTCACCACATCCATAAACCTTATCTTAGGCCTTCCTCTTTTCCTGTTACCTGGCAGCTTCATCCTTAGCATCTTTTTCCCAATATACTCTGCATCCCTCCTCAGCACATGTCCAAACCAATGTAATCTTGCCTCTCTGGTTTTTCAACCTTCCAACCTGGGCTGACCCTCTAATATACTTATTCCTAATCCTGTCCATTCTCATCACACCCAGTGCAAATCTTAACATCTTCAACTCTGCTACGTCAAGCTCTGACTCCTGCCTTTTTGTCAATGCCACTGTCTCCAACCCATATAACATAGCTGGTCTCACTACCCTCTTGTAGACCTCCCCTTTCACTCTTACTGATACTCATCTGTCACAAATCACTCCTGACAATCTTCTCCACCCACTCCATCCTGCCTGTACTCTCTTCTTCACCTCTCTTCCACACCCCCCATTACTCTGAACTGTTGATCCCAAGTATTTAAACTCATCCACCTTCGCCACCTCTACTCCCTGCATCCTCACTATTCCTCTATCCTTCCTCTCATTCACACACATATTCTGTCTTAGTCCTGCTGACCTTCATTCCTCTTCTCTCTAGAGCATAGCTCCACCTCTCCAGGGTCTCAGCCAGAGCCAGTAAACTAAAATTCCAGAATGGAATGTAAACAGCCTGCTGGAACACATTGAGCCATTTCAGGCTTGGGGTGTGCATGACACTGAGACTGCCACATGCATTACTTACAGAAACTAACACATGAATAACTTTACTAAAATAATATCAAAGACTTAACTAATACATAGAAAGGTTTAAAAAGTTGTATTAGAACTAGAACAGAAAGCTACCTAAGAAACAGCCTGTTAATAAACATCTGTAGATATTGTATAAAAAGTCCTGTGTAATACAAAAAATATACAGGTAATTCATGCAAAAAAGACAAATTAATGGAATTCCCGGGATCCATTTCATGTCTTACATGAAATATCTGATGGCAATGTGGATTAGGAAATTCAGTTTTCCCTGAAAATGCATATCCTAATACAGTAGCAGCTATTTCATGTCTTTTACTCCAAACTCTCACATATTCCATATCTATGCAAACAATAAGGCATGAAAGGGTGTATATGTTGCAGATATTACCTCACACTTGGGGCATTGTGAAGCAGGAACTCAAAGGCTGAGTGACTTACAACTCCTGGGCATGCAGCAAGCTCAGAACCCTGCACACCTCAAGTGTCTTACTGCACTTACAAAAATGGACATGGGTATTTTATCTACATTAAATATTACATTAACTAAAGGAAGACTAGCATAGGCACCGGAACCACAGAGCAAGGGGGAGGAGGTGCCCTCCCACTTTTACAGCTGCAAGACCTGTTTTTCTTTAAGGAGGACTCATGCGTGTGTCACACGCTAAAGTGAATTTTAAAACACAAAAGAGCATGGAAAATGTATTTCCCAAAGCCTGCTGTCAGAGTCCGAGTCACCCATGGTAAGAAGTGTTCCATTTTCCTCACACTGGGAACTAGGAGGCAAGTCTTTCTCTTTGTCTACTGTATTTTATAAGGTTTGGGAGGTGTACATTGTAAAATTCATGTGGTACACTAGAAGAAAACTTCGTACATTATCATTCTAATGGTCAGCAGGACAAAGGGGGATACTCTATATACAAGCATTGCAATTAGTTTAAGGCTGGTTGGTTAGGACAGATATATTTGCCAGTGAATATAATACAAATTATAACCTCACAAGGAGTGTTTACAATTTTTATGTCCATCGAGTTTGGGCTTGGTTTATTAAAGTTGTGTTAGGAAGTTCACTTAGTATCAAGGCAAACAATTTGCTATTTCAGATGCCTGAAGTAAAGATGCAGCTGCAGTACATACGTAATGTCATGATTTTTAGAATTTTGTAGGTAAGACAGAGAAGAGCTGTGCGAAAACATTTGAAAACAGGCTGCTAAATATTGACTGACTGAAAGTGAGAGAGAGGCAGCCCAGAAACATGATGATAGATAAATAACAAAGATAGGCTGGAGTTGTGCTTTCTTTGGTCTGGTTAACATTTTGATTGCAATTGTGTACGTGTTTATTCATTTATTGTCAAAGAAATGCCTGGTATTGAAATGAGTTTTTACAGTACAAAATTTCCTATTTCATTTAAATGATTACACAGTTCATCAAGTGATTTAGGTGGAGCTGGGGGGGGGGGGGGGCAGGTTTATTTCCAACACAGAGACATTTGCTGAGCCATACTGTAACTGTAAATCCCTAATCTCCATGTTCTGGAAGTAAACCTTGTTTACACTGTAGTAGTTATACGGAGTAAGACATTCACTCTTCCATCATTTTGTACATTGACTTGAACTTTAGGTTTTAATCCAATCTTCTGTTGCAAATCTTGCAAGCTAAGTAGAAACGATTGCTTCCGACTGTGCATTTTAGTAATGGAGAACCATGCCCCACCCCTCCTTGGTGTACTTTTTGGGTTTGTCTCTACCAGGTCTGCCCCACATCCCGCATACATACAGTTCCATGGGTAATGCAGTATTAGAGTCAGTACCTCTTATATGTCATGTTTTTTTTCAGCTTAGTTCAGAGAGGGATAGGGAAAGAGGGTCATGCATGTTCCTTCACACCCCTAGCTATCTTAAGAAAGTGTTTGCATGTCTCCTACCAGCTCAGATGGCTACATGTTTGTGTCCAAGATTAGAACGTCTCAAAGGGCAAAGGGTAGTGTGTTAATCATTATGTAACTAATGCACTTAGTAGTAGTTTAGCTGGCATGTAATTAAATATCTGTCCTAAACCCTTCAACTTTACTTAGATCCTTATTTTAATTGAGGGTGAGATGTTGAATGCTGAAGGCACATTAGTCATAAAACAAATCCCATTATGTATGCCTGGGAACTAAAATTGGTGGCAGCATGTCTAACAGAATGGATATAGTGTAGGAAGCTAAGAGTCAACAGTTGAAATATATGAAGAAATGGATTTATCATTGACAACCTCTGTGGTTCATTTTCTAGAATGGGTCCTTCTGTCTTTGTGGAGGATGACATAGAGGAACAAAAACTTAACTTTTCTACAGATGGCAAAAAAAAAAATGATCATTAAGTCTGAAAACCTGGAATGGGTGGGTGGCTTTAAGAATCGTACCTCTCAACTGCATAGATTTTTACTTAATGTCCAGATTTTTGCCTCATATTTTTGGTGTGTTCCTCCTAAAATCTGTACTTGTCTGGCAAATAGCTGAGGATTGAAGTCTTTAAATAATGACAAACATTTGAGTTTAAGACTCCACATCCTTCAGAAAATTAATGCTAATGAAAAACCTATTATTCTATCAACTTTCTATGTTTGTAAGAGCAATATTTAAAATCTGTCCCTGTTTGTCCCCCCATCATTTTAGGCTTTGTCCAGATTTTATGCTCTAAGACATTGAGAGGTATGCATACAAGGCATCCTCCAACCTAATACAGATGGACCTTATTGAACATCAGCAAGTCAAATGGCATCAGAAATACTCAGTCCAGGTATCTAAACTGAATGTTGTGGAGAGATGGATATATATCACAGAGGCTACCACTGTTCCAGAACAGACTATCCATAAAAATAAAACAAAGCTCATCTGTCCATATTCAAATTCAACTTGGATCTAAGGATGGGTAATAGAAAATGTACTCCAGGATTGCCCCTCATGCCACTAATGGATAGAGGCAGTTCCTAGATGCTGCATCCCTTACATGGGTCCCCTCAAATTATCTATGATATGATCACAGTTAATCTCACGAGGGATAATGTACAATTATCAGCCATGGGATAGGTAAGACCAATCAGAAAATGTTAATTCAAGCACCAAAAGGGAATCAGCTAAGCTTAAAGTGTTCTCCAAGAGAACCTATGTTGTGGTAGTAAATAGTTATAAAAAAATTGCCCTTTTTAGATCACTAAGTGCCCTTCTCACTCTCTGCCCCCCCTTCCACAGTTTTCAACAGCTTCCGGCGCCTATGAAGACTAGAATAATTTATTTGACATTCTACTTTGCTGTGACATTCTCTCTGCTTTGAAAAGTTACACAGTTGTTTTGAGGCAGTAAAATACATTTCTATCTGAATTTTAAAAAGGAATGCTACTGCATTCATGATGATGTTGAAAGAAATCAAGCAAAACATAGCTTAATACAGAACTCACCCACAATATTCTAAAATATTGAAAACAAAGTTATGAGCTATGCACCACACAGACTGTGAGTTGAGAAGAGGATAGTGAAACTAAAAGTTTTGTTTATTTGCTTACATATTTTTTAAGTATTTATTTATCTGAATTAATTTACTGTAGTAATGTATTTAACCATAAGAGACATTTTTCAATCACAGATTGGTCTCATAAAAGCAACAAAATTGACACAAAAGAGTGGCATGATATGTGTATATAAATTAGCAATACAGTAGAAAAAAATATGTTAAAAGCCAAACTATTTAACTATGCTAGAATTTTACACATGTAAAATACATTCTGACCATGTGTATATACAAAACCTATTGAATTAACTATAAGAGAATTATAGAGACTGTAAAATGTATGAAATACAAGTCAAGGCACAAAACAAATTAATTTAACTAAGACAGAATTATATACAAATTCAAAATGTATAAGTGAAAGTACAAAGCATATTCAATTAACTATGCTAGTGACATGTACAATTGAAAGGTATGGTGTACAGAAGTTAAAAATATGTAGGTAGTAGGACTAGGGATATGGGAAAGGAAGCTAAAAGGATTAAACCTCATACTCAACCCCAAGAAAACTAAATGAATACTTTTCACCTCAAAAACTTGCCAAAATCAAAAGCAATCTTTTACCATAAAGTCAGCAAATAATACTGTCATTGAAACTGTAACTCACGGTAAACTTCTAGGCGTAATAAGAGATGACAATCTCAAATATGACCATCGTATACTGCACACCATTAAATCTAAACACCAGAAACTAGGCTCCCTTTAGAGGATCAATGGATTCCTTACAGATACTGCAAGAAAAACTCTAGCCACCACCTTCGTACTGCCAACTCTGTTATGCATTGCTCCTATCCTAACAAACTTAAACAGTACTCAAAGAAAGAAACTTGCCTCCTGGTACAATTAAATAGCTAAATTTGCCACCAGTCTCCCTCATAGGAGCCACCATTGTCTTAGCATAAAGCAATTAAACTAGCTTGAACTGCACAACTGTCTAACATATTCACAACTAACTACAGCACACAAACTCATTCATCATTCAGAAAATGTCCTGAACCACAAAACTTATTACTACCCTCCTGTTGAGTAAGAGATCTCTTTTCTAGTAACAAATTCTTTTTACTTACTCTACTCCTAATGCATTACTGAACTCTGGAATAGTATCCCCATGTAAATAAAGCTCTCAGACAAACTCAGTAGTTTTAAACCACTGTTTAAACAACATCTTAACCAGTCCTGGTCCTACACATGCTCATCACAAGGTTAAGACTATGTGTTCACTGTATGATACTGTCCAAATACTCTCCTCAAACAGAATACTCCCAACCTCTTACTGAAATGACAAAACAATTTTTATACATAACTGCTGCTGGTACGATCCACTAAGTTGTACATTTCTCTTTAGTAATTTCCACCTCTGTAAAATCTTATAATGTATAAATGTATCTACTATTTGTGTATAAATGTAAATAGAAAGGTTGCTGTGTTTGACTGGAACTTAGTATAACGCAATGTAAGCAAATGGAGCTTTTCTCCCTAGGCCTCAACTGAAAATGGATGTACCCAGTCAGACTTTCCCAGTAAATAAAGACAAATAAATAATTAAGTGAAGGAGTGAGAACCAGCATGGGAGCAGAAAAAAGGCATTTGCTGATTGAGTACTAAGGGGATTAAAACTCTTGATAAGGGGGATAGCAGAGTCCATATTATGATCAAACTCTCAGAGATCATATTTAAGAAGACATGGAAAGGATATTAAAAGTAGTCACCAAGATATACAGAGGGTGGATCCAAGGTGAAAGAAGCAACTAATGACATGCCAGAAGAGACAGTTGAGGTGATAACAAGCAGATCCAAGAAGGTGACAAAGGCAAACTGGGATATGGAATTGTTTTTAACATTTCAAAATCTTACCCATGTCAGCAGCCAGCACACTGAGAATGGAGAATTTTAAAGTGCATAGTGACTGACTTCAGCAGTCAACAAGAGAAAATGGCTGAGGAATAAAAGGAAGATTGGAGAGACGAGACTAGCTGTTTGCCTAAGACAGACTCCATCTTCACGTAGGACAGTAGTGTTCTGTTCTGGGCTGGAAAGGTGCATCTCAATTACCATACCTTCTAAGTTGGAAGGGAAGATGGAGTATGACACATGTATAATACTGAAATAAGTGGTCAAGCAGCAGACAGAAGGAAACAAAAGGATGCAGAAAATAGCACAGAAACAAAACAAAGGGAACACAGAGCATGACTATGAAGTATAATAAGCCTTGACAAAAAGATAAGGTTTCTGCAGGCTGTGATGCAAGAGGGAACAGTTGATATTGTTAGATGGAGTAGTGATCTGTATAAAGAAGGGAAACAAATGTGATATTGAAGGAGATGAAGAATGCCACTTCATTAAAGGGGCAAGCAAATGGCGAATGCCAACACACAGAGTTAAGTACCCTGGCAGTTAAAATATAATAAAATGCTGGTGGATCAATACAGTGTATCAGCCAAAAGACATATCAGGTGAGGAGGATGAGGGAAAGGTGAGAATAAAAGAGTGTGGTGGGATGAAGATGGTTACACTCATGGAGATCTGAATCTGTCAGGTGCACACTGGGACAATCTAAATTCCAAGGCAGAAAGGAAATGGAAGATGACTGAGGTCTTGTGCTTTGAGTGGTTCAGTGAACAGCATGGGACTGTAGTAGAAAACAGAATTCTGAGTGTAGCCCTAACCATGGTGGATGGGGTCAGGGATATCTAGCTAAAGTGCCATTATCCAACAGTGATGTGCTGCTGCGTACTTTAGAACTGGAGCTGGAGAACAAAGATGAAGATGAGGAATTCTTGGAGAATAAATTATGATAAGCTGAGGAAGGGGACTGGAGAAAAATTGTTGGCATGAACAGGTTATAGAAATGGATCGGGAATACAGAATTGAAGAATAAGCACAGGAGTATGAGGATTATTAAACAGGCCAAAAGAGGATGCAAACATGGCTATTCAGTAAGGTACGCCTAATGATCAGGACAAAATCCAAGGCATTCATGAGTTGAAAGGGAAAGCATAGAGAAACAGAGATGGAAAAACTGAAGGAAGGAAGTAAAAAAGTGGAAAAAGAGGTAAGGACCACAAAGGCAAAAGATTAAAGGGATTTGGCAAATAGGATGAAGGTGAGGAACAAAGACGTATTTACTAGATAACAGAAGAATAAACAGAAGGGCAGACTTGGTCATGCTGATCAAAGATGAGAGTGACATTACAGAAGACTGGTGAAACCTGTCGAACTGAATTTTTACCTTCTGCCAGTCTTTATAAGAGAAAAAAGAGGGGTTTCCCTGCTCAGAGGGAGGCAGGGAAGTGGACAGATGCCAAGATAGAGTGTGAGAAGGTTGATGGGAGACTTGCTTAAAGGAGGATAATGAACAAAAGGATGAGAAGGATAAAAGGCAGGCCAAAGACGTACAGAAACTAGACAGCTTGAGACATAAACCCCTAGACACTACCCTTTGGACTCTCCACTCAAAGCCTAAAAAATGAATTGGAAGCGAGATGAGGGCAGAACATTCTGAGGACTGGTAATATACTAGATGGAGGATATGGAGGAGGGGGGGGCTTTTGACAAGAGTCAGAAGACTACTCTAGCAGAGGGGATTTGTGCAAGGACATAGGCCGCATCCACAACCAAGACTTAAGAATAAAGTTAATCAAAAGCTGTATCCACAGTAAATTTAAAATCATTTACTAAGTCAATTACTAAAGTGGAAGGAGAAGAGTGCCAGTAGCTCATAGAAGGGCATTTCTAGGGATGGCAATGTAAAAATCATAAAAGTTATATTCCACCTTCACAAATATAGAAAAATTAACAATGTGACAAGAAATACATTGTTCCAAAAGTACTGCAAAGCAGTAATTTTAATACAAATATTGGTGAGTCTTATAATGTGACATAAATATACTGCAAACAGTTGTCAGTATAAAAACTAAGAAGTACAAATGCCAAACCTATGAAAATCATACCACAGCACATACCAGCCTCAGCCTTCACTGGCATAAATATAAGCTGTCTTTTATTCATTCACTTCATTATACAAGGTAGTCTAATAAGACAGTAAAGCTAGATGTCTGGTCCTGAGTAAAGGAAAGGTACATCCTTCTGCATAACAATGCCGTTATATACCTCTACCATGCATGACATCCCTTATAAGTAGCATGCACTCTTTGAACATAACTAGAGTGAAAATGAAATCCTGAATTCTGAAGCACTCCACACTGCAGTGGGTAGCTACTAGAGAAATTTACCCCAAAAATATTCCACTGAGAGTAGACCAGAAGGCAAACTATTCAGAACTATAGATAATAAACCACAGTTTGATGGAACACTTCCCAATGGGGTCCTATGGTGCCTGGTGTCAAATATCACTGAGAGCTCTGTTAGGACCAAGATAGAAAGAGGTATCTGATGTTTTACTTCAAGAAAGTAATTCATCCACATCCCAACTTGACCTGTTTTTGCCTTATGCCCACATCAGAGCCCAGATTGCAAAGGATCAAGGTAGTCAAGAGATACAAAATAAGAATACAGCTGAACATAAGCACCTCATTTTTCTATTGTGAATATCTAAGGTAGATTTCTTAAGGATGGAGTAAATTAATATCTCCTTTAAGTATAGTGGGAAAAAAATCATACATAAAGAAGCCTACACAGTCTGTGAACTTTCAGATGCTGCAATGGCATGAAAAGGGTTTCAGTGGTATCTTTAAAAACAGGAGTTCATATCCTGTGCAAATGAATGTGAGGAAGGTTTTCTAAATAATTCCATCTCAGTCACAGGTCCCAAGTGCCATGTTTCATATATATATCTATATCTATCTATCTATCTATATATATATATATATATATATATACATATGTGGTGGTATAATTAGTTATATAAATACATACATACAGCAACCCTCAATTGTACGTTAATGATCTTATAGGTTCATAGGTGCTTACACGGTAACGACCACAGGAGTCTTTTTAAGCCTAGCCATTCATCTCAGATTTATGAAACATACTAAAACCCTGGATAAGTGTAAGAAGGAGCTTGGGGGATGAAACATTTACAGGCTGCCTGTTTCCATTAGAGACATAGGTGCTAAACCAGGGATAAAGTTCCTGTTCCCCATATTATCCATATGGTGAAAGTGCAGTCAAATAATTAGTCGTGATTGCATGTATAGAAGTATAGACTTATATATGTTTATATAATTAGTTAAATATACATGTACCAGAATGTTTTAGTTTCCTTGTATAGCATTTAGCAAAAAAAAAAGTTTCAGCACTGATTTAGGCAGTAAAGCCATAGACTATTGGCCTATGTATATAGTACATATATTTTGTTCCACCCTGGTATACCAATTTAAACAAGGAAAATAACAAATAGATATACATGTAGACACATGTATCAGCTCACATACAAAGACTAATGGTCTATTTACCTGCTTTCTGCAGTCATTACTTTGCATCAGACTCTTCCCTATTTTTTCCCTTTACTCTCTGATGCATCTTGGACTGAGATTCAGTTATACTATCCCTTGCCACCCATTTTGATAGCCCATACCATAAATAAGTCACTCTTTCTGTAAAGAAGAACTTTCTTAGACACAGAATAAATATAGTCCCCACAATCTGTAGCCAATGTCCTTCCCAGTCCTGCTGTGTTCTATTATCTCAGAATGTTCATTTAATTAATTAATTGTGCACCCAGATCATCTCCTCTCTGCTATTTCATTCTTTCAGGTGAAAAAAAAACAAAGACCTTTGAACTGCCTCCAATGCCTTTCTTGGCCATTCCTGTGATCACCCAGCTTGTCTTTCTGTGAACAGTTCATACTGCAGCAATGTCCTTATATCTGTTGGGGCTCCAGAACTAATCCAGTACTCCAGCTGTAGATATACCTGTGTCCAAGTCCCTTTGGAAAGTGACTTCCTTATCCGTAGAACCATTTTCTAATAAGGGTGCATCCTAGTTGTAGGTTCATCTTATCATTTTTTTTTCCACTCTGAGGTTGGCGACCAGCTAATACCGTTATGGTTACTCTTTTGTTGATGGTTTTTTTTTCTGTTGCTTCCCTAAATCTATATCTGGTGCTTATATCTGTATTGGACATTATCCAGTATCTGTCAATCATGTCTTCCTACTTCCTTAAATCTCTTCAAAGGTTATATCACTAACTCACTCACCCTGATCTTTGTTGTCTGTGAAAAAGCTGATCCTGTTCTCAATGGTCAGTTTGTAATATATGAGCCAAATGCACCAAAGGCCTGTTGGCTCATGACCACTCTCAGTGGCACTCTTTTGGTTGCTGTCCTATCTTCTGACCACTCTCTATGACCTTCCTCTAGCCACTAATCTTACCATGTTATCAGTCTCTAGCCACCCAAGAGTTACAGCTTGTTCTGCAGTCCTGTGAGAGGTAGTAAGCTGACATTTTGCTTTAGTGATCTAATTTCTTCTATTTAACAGAATGGCAAGCTACTCATAAAACTAGATCTGGTCCAAGAGATAAGATCTGGTGATACACTTGTGCTGGACTGTGTCCTGGAGTTTGTTTTATTCAAGGAGATCTACTTGTCTCTGCATCAGCACTTTCCAGTCACTTTTCTTATTACTGATACCAGGCCTACTAGAAATTATCCACTTCCTCACCTCAGGCATTGTGCCCACTGAATGGAGCACTGCAACGGTTATCCCACTTCACAAAGGGGGAGCCACGACAGACCCTGGGAACTACTGCCCCTTTAGTCTGATGAGCCTGGTCTGGAAGGCCATGGAACGTATCATCATAGAACTCATAAACAAAGACATTGGTAATCTCCAAACTCTGGACCCTACCCAGTTCCAGTTTGTAAAAGGCAGATCATGTCTCCTAAACCTGATTGACTTCTTTGAAGTAGTCACCAAAGCCATAGATGAGGGTAAGGTGGTTCACACAGCTTATCTAGATCTCTCCAAGGCGTTTGACACCATCCCCCACTCTGAAATTATAGATAAGGTCACTAAACTAGGTATAAATCCCTATGTCACAAGATGGGTTGCCAACTGGCTCATGGACAGAACCCACACTGTGAAAGTAGCAGACTCCAAATCTGACTTCAGACCAGTGACACGTGCAGTACCACAGGGTTCAGTCCTGGGTCCTCTCCTGTTTAGTATCTACTTCTCTGAAGTACAGGCTAACACAGAAGGTCTTTGGCTAACAAAATTTGCAGATAACTGCAAACTAGGAGCCATAATAGAAACTCCTAATGATGTGGACATACTACAGAAGGGCCTCACTGAGACAGATGCCTGGTGTCAAAGCCATGGCCTGAAGCTCAATGCCAAAAGGTGTATTGTCATCCCCTTTAGTAAAAACTCTGTACCCATGAACTACCACATAAGTGGTAGTCTACTTAACACTGAAAGTATGATAAGAGACCTTGTGACACAGGTGGACAGTAATCTCTTCTCTGATAATCACATCGCCACAGTGGTCAGGAAATCCTTCTACGTGGCTCACCTCATCACAAAAGGTTTCTCATCCAGAAAAAAAGAGGTCATTGTTCCCCTCTACTCATCACTCATTAGACCCATTATAGAGTACAATGCCCCTTTTGGTATGTACCTCACAAGGCATCTACAACAACCGGAAAGGCCACAGAAATACCTCACAAAGAGGATTACTGGCCTCAAACAGATGCCCTACGCAGACCGTCTCAAAAAACTCCAGCTTTACTCCGTCGCATATCGCCTACTCAGAGGTGATCTCTGCCTAACATACAAAGCTATGTCAAACCCAGAGCTGTTGGACATGCTCCACTTAAAGAAATCCCAATCCCTCTGAGCTACACTCTCTAGGGACCTAAACCTTGTCACCACAATAAACAGAACATGCTGGAGGGATAGATTCCTGTCCCAGAGACTTCCCATACTCTGGAACAGACTACCTATCTATGTCAAACAGAGCTCCTGATTAGCACTCTTCAAGAAAAATATTGATGATTGGATGGGAAATAGGAAATTCACCCCAGGAATAACTTCTGTGGCTCTGCTCAACAGGGGCACAGGAAAATACTTTTCTTGGGTGACGAAAGCCAGGGTACCTTTTTGGCTAGGCTTATATAGGCCCTAGGGCTAATAGCCTAGTACCTACCTATGAACCTATGAGTTGTTTTGCTATTCTTGTTATAGAACACCAGTGCAGCTTCTACCATTGTTCAGAGACTTTTAAAAACTCTTTTAGATATTCCAGTAAAAGTGTATCCAGATTACTGAGAATTCAAGAGGGTATCCCATTTGATTTCCATACCTTACTTTCCATTACTTAAGAAATTCTTCGTCCAACTTCCAGGCATTTATAACCCCACCTTCCCATCTTGATCCCTCCCTGGGTTTTACCTTTCCTGTTTCCAATATGAAGACAGATGTGAAAACATAATTTAGGGCATCTGCCTGCTATTTGTCCACTTTTTTGTCTGCCCCATCCTGATCACCTCTCTTCTTTCCCTTTTTTCCTTTCAACATTTTATCTCAAAAGCCTCTTGTTGTGATTCTAAGACCATTTGCTAGTTTCTATGTATGTATGTATCTATGTATGTATGTATCTATGTATGTATGTATCTATGTATGTATGTATCTATCTCTTTCTTTCTAGCTCTCTATCTACCTATCCATTTATCTGTGTGTGTGTGTTTGTATGTCACATGCATTTGCATGCATGTGCACACACACGTGTGTGTGTGTGTGTGTGTGTGTGTGTGTGTGTGTGTGTGTGTGTGTGTGTGTGTGTGACGTGCATGTGCACATGAGTGTGTGTGTGTGTGTGTGTGTGTGTGTGTGTGTGTGTGTGTGTGTGTGTGTGTGTGTGTGTGTGTGTGAGAGAGAGAGAGTGTGTGCATAGAGAAGACAAAATAAGCATCAGTGTAATAGTTACATAGACAGCTATACATAAGCCAGACAACCCATATCTGAAAATGAATGACCTGTGATGTAAATATTCATAGAAATGCTGCATAATTTGCCTTCGATATGAGGAGAGAGGTAATAGTATGAACAGTCAGTAAGCACTGAAATACTCATCTACAATCTCTGTGGTGAGATCATGACAGCTGTACTAATTTTAATATTAACGCTGTCTACAAATGATGCATAAGCACAAAATATCATGTGAAATGCAGTCCCCAAGTGACGCTATATCTTGAAGGAAATGCTTATGTTTTACTGAATGTCTGTCAACATGCTTTTAAGTAAAGGTAGTACCTGTCTTGTATAGTTAGGTTGATAGACAGTGAAAATTTAAACATTACAAAGTAAAACCTATTCTGACTTAGTATGTATAAGATCATTTTAACAGTACTAATGCCCACTGACAGTTCTGTGAATCTGAATTAATTTCTCCAGATTACGATAATAAAACCTTGGTGAAATTCAGCTTAAATGTCCATTGCAGAAGAATGTGAAAACTGAATGAGGTAATGTACTTAGATTATGATAAATGAACCTTCATCTTAAACTATTTGAGTCTATATTTTCACAAAAGCTAGTAGTCATAAATCTCTTTCTAATCTCTGATTGTTTTAATCCAAAATAATTTCACACAAAATGCTTCAGTGGTTTCAAATAGTAACTCAATATCAAATTTAACAAACCAATACATTTATCTCATGTTTGATAGATGCACATCAGTGATCACAAAACAAATCTACAAGCTTCAGTTTTAATAAAAAAATAATGCATTATATAATGTTAAAATATTTTAGTCTCCTGATACAAGATTTAGAAAAAAACAGTTTCATAACTGTTTTGGTGACATATAACTATCAGAAACCAATGATTTTACTTAAGCTTATACATTTTGCTTCATGCATTCCACAAATATCCAGTCATGATTAGGTATATACAACATTTACACTACATGGTAGCTCTAGAACAGTCTAGAACACTGATCTGAAAGCATTTCACTTCTAAAACTGACCACTTAAACTGCAACACATTAAGCCACAAAATGCATCTAATATTGTGAGCAGCAAAACAAAAACTGCTGCGAATTGTTTAACAAACATAGAAGTAGCATTAAGTAATGGCTATAAATGTTCTCAACAGATGATTTATATAATTTGTGTCATACAATATTATATATTTTTTTATTTATATACATGAAAATCCAGTATATTATTATCCCACTTTCAATCCATGACCTTGATTTCCTGGAAGAATGATGGTTCCTATATATACATACGTGGAAAGTTTTTTTCCTTCATGTTTTATGATTATTGTGTCATTTTACCCCATCTCATGCCTGATGGTCATCAAGCCTCTAAGGGGCCATCAGACAAGCAGGCAGGACTGTGATTTGCATTCTCACTGGCATCTTGGCAATGACAGCATTTTTTAATTATGAACCCAATCCTCATCCCTGGTGATGATGTTAACATATGCATTCACCCTCTTTAATCCCATCCCAACACAGCTCCAAGATCCAAGATTCCCAAAATGAGGATGTCCAATCTTAATGTTTATCATTGTATAATAAAAGAATGAGTTAGATCCTATTTTCTCTAGCTGAGGTACCATGAGTTCTCTCGACAAACATTAGCATGCTGTTCATGGAAAATTCTGGACACATAGCACACTTACTGGTCCTTTCAGTAGATGTTACATTCAAGAGTAAAGGGATAAAACATGGACAAATAATTATTTTCTGGCTGACCAACACCAATAGAGGAACTGTTCTCCATTTTCTTATGCTGAATGTGCACTGCAAAATGATTCCCTATATTTACCTGAATGCTTTTGTATATTTCTCTAACCCTTACATCTGCCATATCCCTAGCCACCCTCTGCTCAAACATATGCTATACTACCACATTGTACTAAGTATTATGTGTGGAACAGTGCCAGTCATACATTCCTTCTTTGAAGGAAAAATGAAGGTCAGTTATATAATATATATATATATATATATATATATATATATATATATATATATTTATTTACATTTGACCGGGAAAGTCCGACTGGACACAGGTCCATTTTCAGCGGAGGCCCGGGGAGAAAAGCTCCACAGTACAATAGAATGCAGTACATGAGAGAACAAAATATAGAACATACAATTGATTTTAATACATAATAGGTTAGAAGTTACCAGTTTTAGTTAGTACAGTAGACAGTCATTGAGGTACATAATCAAAAACTTAAAAAAAAAAAAATATATATATATATATATATATATATATATATTTTTTTTTTTTAACCAGTATCTGGGTTTACAAGCTTTTTGGGCAAATCTATTTATACTTATCCGAACATGTGACACAATTAGATTTAACCTGGAGTGTAACATGAGCATAGCCAGTTAGTTAGGTAATGGGTTTTAAGGAGTTTTTTGAAATGATTGAAGGAGGCGCTAGAAGTTATATGGATTGGTAGTGTGTTCCAGGTTTTGGCAATGGTTCTGGCAAAGAGTGATTTACCCAGGGGCGGCTCGTGCTATCGGACTGCTTGACTGCAGCCCTCCCACCAAGAAAAAACAAAAGAAAAATTTGTAAAACAAGAAAACAAAAACAGAAGAAAAAAAATCACGAGTCCCGACTCCTCTGCCCATGTGCGGACACGTTAGAGAACTCAGACTGCTTTAATCAGCAGTCCAGATACAGACAAAGAGGTACGCAGCAATCTGTGCTGTGAGATACCCAGGAATCTGTGCGGTGACAACCGCACAGAACAGAGGAGCTCAGGACTGCTTCAGCTGCAGGCAGAACCACTGAGGGGTGAGCTGCTCTCGTGGGACTTTCACTGCTGCGCGGGCTTCGTTCGTGGATTACTGCTGGACAAAGGCTTCGGGTAGGTGTTTGGTCGCTGGCTGGCTTGTGGGCTTCGTTCGTGAAACAGGTAGGACATTTTTACAGCAGGTAGGTGAAGGTTTCGTAACATGAATTATACTGCTGGAGAAAGGAAGGGGGTGTGTAAAATGCCCCAGTTGCTATATACTGGTGGCTAGAGAGAACAAACGGTGGTGGGTGGAGATACTCAGGCTTGAACCCTGCACCTTGGATGCAGGTGGCAAGGACCTGAATTCCCTATCCACCACCATTTCTAAAACAATTTGCAGATTTTTGCCTCATATTTGTTCTGTTCCTCATAAAATCTGTGGTTTCTGTATCTACATTTTTCCTTGCAAAGTCTGTAGTGCAGTGGTGCACTGGTAGCATTGCTGCCTAACAGCTGCAGGTTCTCTAGTTTGATTCTTAGCTGGGGTACCTTCTGTGTGGAGTCTGCAGGTTCTCCCATCTTACAAAGATGTGTCTGGCATTTCTCTCTGCTGAAAATTGTCTTTTGTTCCAAATCAGACTAGTTTCCTGGTTAAATGTTTAAAAATAACAGGCATTTGAATTTCAGACTTCATATTCTTCAGAAAGTACATGGTAACAAAAAACTGTTTATTCTAGCAGTTGTCTAAGTTTATAACATGGATATTTGAAATTTGTCCCTATTTTTGGTACTGTATTCCCCCATTATTGTCTTTGTCCAGGTATTTTGTGCTAAGGTTGAGAGTTATCTATGGTGAGAACTGAATTCATTGAATGTTTGGGGGCTGTATCCCCCCCATTACTGGCTTTGTCCACATGTTTTTTGCTAAGAGCTTGAGAGCTATTGTGAGAACTGAATTCACTGAATATGTTTGGGGGCTATATTCCCCCATTATTGTCTTTGTTCAGGTGTTTTGTGCCATTAAAGTTTGTCTTCCTCTCTTTCACAAAACAGCTGATTTGGCATAGTGGTATGTTTCTCTGACTGTTTTGCACAGGGTCCCCTGGGTTAAAGACATGGCAGTGAAATGCATGGTGGTAACACAGCATTTTATTCTAGCAACTTTCCAACATTATACAAGCAATGTTTAAAATGTGTCCCTGGTTTTTGGGTTTTTGTCCCCCCCCCAATAAATTTCGGCTTTTTCCAGATTTCTTGTACTGCAAAGTTCAGAGATGCAACTGCATGTCGAGCAGATTTTACAAGGAGCTGAGAGCTGCAGGGGAACAAAACTTTAGTGCTGCCTATTCTGAGTCTACTTGCATTGTTAATAGCACAACAGGTAGTGCACTTGCTTTTGATGCAGAAGACTGTGAGTTCTACTCCCACAGTAGATAGATGCATTGCTGATACTGTACTGTGTTGTAAAGTGGGTGGATGCTGCAGTCCTTTTTGGCAAAGATACCTAGAGTAGTAACTATAAACCTGTTATCAGTTTACCATACAGTCCCTATTGCAATATTACTAGCTTATCATTTTTTAATGCATGCAACATAGGCAATTTATTCCTCAAGGGCAACAGGCATTTTATTTGTAGATGAATAAACAATGACATATAAAGTTGTTTGCTAGCAGCAACCTCTTCCTTGTTACAGATTTCTTTAATGTGGAATTATTTAGATGACTTTTACTACTTCAGAGATTGTGCATATTTACTGATACTGGTGGACTGTAGAAGGTTGAGTAGACGTTTATGATGGGAATGTTCTGAATTGGGTAGTTTTGTCATTGGTGCATGGATTTTGTTTCATTGTTTACTGGAAAATGTTCAAAACAATAAATTTAAAATGCCCTCTAGCAACTGTACTGTACTGTATCGTACAAGGAATATAATTTAGAACAATCAGGAAGGTGTATCAAAGAGCACATGTATGTTTCATGTGCAAGGGGCCTATGATTTGAAAACAGCCCAAAGTTAATCTTTATCTGCCACTGGCAAAATGTATTTTCTTTGAATGTGGGTTTCAATGCTGTTTCATTGAATGTGAGATTCAAGGGCAGAGAAGTTTTAATGCTAAGCCTGTTTTCATTGTGAGACTGCATTGCTTTGTTTAGCAGATGTCTTAGTGTTTGTGCTGTAAAATGCAAAATAAAACTTTCAAATGAAATCCAAATCATCATAGAAGTAAAGCAGTATGCACATTAGTGTTTATGGTAAATGCAGTAAAATAGCCAAGTAATGGATCATTGGAATGGCTGCAGGGGGGAGGGCTCCATTCGACCATCATTTTGTGAGGGGGAAGGGCGGCAAACTCAAAGACAGCCCCGACTGAACTATACCTCCCAACTGTCCAGATTTCACAGAATGAATAAATTTTTGCTTCTTATTTTTGTTTTGTTCCTCATAAAATTTGTGGTTTTCTGGAAAATCATTTAGGAATTAAGTCACTAAATAATGACACACTGAGTTTCAGACTTCATAACCTTCAGAAAAATGCATGCTAAAGTAAGACCTGTTATTCTATCAACTGTCTCAGTTTATACAAGAACAATTTTTAGTACTGTTTATATGTTCCCCCAATATATTTGGCCTTGTCCAGATTTATTGCATTAACAGGTTGAGAGGTACATGCAAATAAATTGCTTTATAGAATTAGGCATAGCCAAACCTCTCAACTGTCCCCGAATTTGTCTCAAAATGTTGCTCTTCTCCTAATAATCCCTCCACAAATTAGCAATTTTGGAAGAAAACATGGAGGGTTTACAGTTAAGAAATAACTGTAATAATCAGAGTTATAGATTACTTTTATTTCAGAAATGCATGTAGATTCTTTTATTTTGTTAGCTGCTCAAGTTAGCAGTACTAATATTAAAAAAGTGTCCCTTCTTTGACAGTTTCCCAGCTGTATTGTGTGGCTATTTTATATTTTTGCATCACATTTTTGGTCCATTTTAAATAAAATTGTGTTTTTTTGGCAAATTAGTGGCAAATCATTAAAGACTGAAGTTAGAAAATAATGACAGACATTTGAGTTTCAGATTTCATATCCTTCAGAAAATTTATACTAATGCAATACCTACTATTCTAGTATCTTTCTAAGTTTATAAGAGCAATATTTAAAAATTGTCCTTATTTTTGGGCCTTTGTCCCACTTCTTTGTATGATTTGTCCAGATTTCTTGTTCTGAGGTTGAGAGGTATGACAAATGTGTCAGGGCCATCACAATCAGCCAGAGACATTTCAAATTGTGACATACTTGTTGCACCCCACTCCCCCATGTAGTGACTCTGGATGTGTCCAAGCAAGGCAAGGAGCAGTTATGCAGTGTAACTGTGCAGGGTATCCCCCCATCCAAGGTAGACACAAGTACTACAGTGGCTTTTCATCTGTTCTTGATTTTGCAGAATGGTCTGGTTTCTGTCATATTTTTGTACTGTTGATTTATGCTTATTACTCAGAAAGTGCCTGTTGCTCTGTGTTTAAGCAGCAATGCTTTAATGACCATCAGGTAAGCTTGTCTGAGATCATAACATGCAAGTAAGCTTTATTAAGCATACTGTTAAAGAATTGCCAACATTGAAAGCCTTTCTGTTGTTGCCATGTAGAGAATACTTAACTAGATAATGTATAAGCCTTGGGTATTGAAATACATATGACAGTATTTGTAATAAAGGACAAAATTACATTATTTTAAGAAGTTCATTACACTTGTTGGAGACTTCCAGTGATCTCTGAGGGCTTTACCCGTAAACTAAATAGAATGCCATTCATGTGTGGTCCATAACCTGTACAGTAATCCTTTAAGCAAAGTATCTTGAGCTTGTTTCTTGTTTGCTTTTCATGTTTTACTTTGATCATGTTTTCCCCATGAAACAAGTAGATAGTTGTCATGCAGCAGGTCTTTTTTGGATAAGAAACATTTTTACAAGTGGGGGCATCACAGAGATTGCTACTTTAAGCATGTTACTTGGTACTTTAATAAAGCTGTATATAAATTATAATTATAACTGCAGTGCAAAGAGAAGTGGTTTGAGTTGAGTGCTGCTTGTTTTTCTTATACTTGATTTTGACTGGCATTCCAGTAATGTATTTAAAAAGTAATTTATTTTTTCATGCCTCACAACCTTTTTGTTTCCATCTAGATATTAAGTAAGCTGTCATGCAGCCAATGCATTGAAATAATTTTATTCTTTTACACTTCATTTGTCTTGACTGGACTCTCATAATGAGGGTTTGGCACCCAGGGCAGCATATTTAATTAAAGTTAGTTTTTGTGGTTTTGAGCATAGCCTCCCCCCCTTTCTAGTTGGCCACACCCCTTCCCATTGACCCCACCCATTCAGCTGTCTCCTGCAGCCCCCCTTTGATTTGAAGTCACCAGCCTCCACTGGATTTGCCACCGTTGTTTTTATGTTGGATAACAGTTATTAGGTTCCAACTGTTAGATTGTAGGGCTCTAGTGGGAATGCGGGTCTGTATTAAATGCTGAAGTGCTGGGGTTAACTCTGGGAGGTAGTAGAGCCTGTGAGCTATAGAGAGTTGATTGAGCATTAGTATATGAGGCAACTCAAGCCAGTTAAGCTGTTTTAGGGATAGACACTGGTGGGACCTGTAAGAAGCATTAGATGCAAACTTGGCAATCTTATTATAGCAAGATTCCATTTTATTCAGTTTGGTTTGACGTAGATTAATCAAGATGGGAGAGGCAGAGGAGGGTGGAAAGGAGATGAGTTCTAGCGATGGTGACTTTGGTATGTTTAGTCATAAACTGTTTGGTTCCTGTAGAGGAGGCCTAGCTTTTTATTAACTTTCTTGATGGTTTGTGCTATGTGGATGTCGAATTTCAGGTTATTGTCTATCTCTATGCCTAGCAGTTTGGCATGTGTGGTTGGACTAATTTGAATGTTTTCTTTGGAGTGGATGATGAAGTTGTTGCTCAGGGAAGGAGATCTACCTTGGCCAAAGAGAATTAGTTTGTTTTTTTGGGGTTAAGAAGAAGTTTGATGTTAGTGAACCAGGTTTCGGCTAGGGTGAAGGTGTTTTGGGTTAGGGTTTGTAGTTCACTTAAGGTGGGGGCCGCACATATAAGGGTGGTGTCATCAGCATATTGTACTACTGAGGCAGTTGACAAGGATGAAGATATCTGGTTAGTAAATAGGGAAAACAACAGAGGGCCGAGGACAGACCCTTGAGGGACACCTATAGTTACTGGTAGCAGGGGGGACAATTGGTCTTGCTGTAGGACAGCATGCTGTCAATCTGACAAATAGCTGTTAAACCATGATACAGAGGAGGGACTTATATTTAGGGTAGATAGAGTTGCAAGAAGCATGCTGTGGTTAACCATGTCAAAGACTTTTGATAAGCCTAAGAATATGAAGTAAATAGACCCTTGTTTCTGTGGTGGTTAACTATGTTGGTAAATGATAATAATGGTGTTGTGGTGCTGTGGGAAGGTCTAAAGCCATGCTAGGATATGGAGAGTAGGTTGTTATTCTGGAAGAATTGCATAAGTTGAGTATGAACTACTCTTTCTAATATTTTTGATAATGGTGGTAAGATAGCTATAGGGCGATAGTTGGTAAGTTCTAAGGAGTTACCTACTTTGTGCAGTGAGATGATATGGGAGGTTTTCCAAGATGCTGGTACTTTGCATTATAACAGAGATCTATTAATGAGAATGGAGACTGGATAGGCTATAACTTCAGCTGATATTTGAAGGAAGTCTGCTGGTAGCTTATCAGCTGCTAGAGTGGTTGGTTTAAGTTTCTTAAGGAGTTTAGAAATTGCCTTGGTGGACACTGGGTGAAGTTGAAAACTGTGAGTATTGTTTTGTATATTGGGGTGGGTTGTGGTAGTTATTGGTGTGGGGTGGGTAGTACTATTATTTTGGGCATTGGCAAGGGTCTGGACTGTTTCAGTGAAGAATCTATTAAATTGTGTGGGTATGTTTTCATGATTATTTGGTAGCACTGGGGTTGGTGGAGTGGACTTTCCTGGGTGCAGTATACAATTTATTGTGTTACAGAATTTTTTGGGGTTATGAGCATATTTTTCTTGTAGGTTTTGATAGTAGTTAGATTTGATATTTTTTTGGCTTTGTTCCAGAGCTGTAGGTAATTTTGTCTTAAGGTAGTGGTTTTGTTTTTTTTTTTATATTGAGACCAGGTGTTGTCCCTTTCTTTCATTATAGTTTTAGTGGGATTTGTTAGCCATGGGGCATAATTAGTTTTTATTCTAATGGTTCAGGAGGGTGCATATTGGTCCAGGATTTTTATGAAGGTTGTGCTGAAGTATTCAACTGCTTTGTCTAGAGATAATTGCTTTAGGGGAGTCCAGTTGCAGTGTTTTAGTGCATTGATGATGTTAGTAGGTATGAAGGTGTTTTTGTTACGAACTACTCTGAGGATAGGTTGGCTGATGGTTTGGGATTTGTTCCTAATTAGGTAGGAAGGATGATGGTCACTTAGGTTATCTGGAAGACAGCCAGATTGCTGTGTAAGCTTGGGGTCAGATACCAGGATCCAGTCCAAGATGGACTGGTGATTGGATGTTTTGTCAATTCTAGTGGGGGTGGTTATAGTTTGGGTAAACCTGTGGAGGTTTATAAAGGCAGTGGGATTATGGCTGGAGCAGTTGAGCCAGTCAATATTAAAGTCTCCTAAGAGTATGGTTTCATGTGGAATGGAGTTGGGCATCCAATTAAGCAGGTTTTCCATGTGAGTGATATTATTGCCTGGTGGGATGTAGTCACCTGCAATAACTATGTGTTTATTGGAGTTTATTTTTAATCTGGCAAGGATTAGTTCCACATCTTTGACATCTTGGGTGTTGTAATCTATTTGTTCTATGGTGAGGTGGTTTTGGAATATTATTGTAACACCACCTCCCTTTTTCTCTACTCTTGTCTTTGCAGATAATATTGTAGCCAGGGGTGGTAATGTCATTGTCATGGTGTTTTGGTTTGAGCTATGTTTCAGTTAACACAACAATATCTGGTTTGATTAGTGCCAATAGGGCATGCTAGTCCTGGATTTTCTTAAGTATGCTTCTAGCATTGATGTTTAGGAAGCAGAGGGATGAGGATGGTCTATGGTAGAGGGGATTTAGCTGATTTGAGTTAGGGTTGACTAGTGTTTTGGGTCCTAGATTAGGGTGGACATCTCCACTGCAAGTGAGTTTTTGGAGTAGGTGTAGAAAGAGTTTGGCAAATTTGTGAATTATTTTAGTTTGTTTTTTGTAAAGAGAGAGGGTTAGTTTTTATGGTTGGTTTGTTGCATGAGTAAGGGAAAGGTTGGGGTGTGGTAAGGTTGGATGGTGATATAGGGAAGTTTTTTAGTGTAATGAGATTAGCTGTGGATTCTGTTTGCCATGGGGATGGGGTATGGTTATGAAGTTGAGTGTGACAGGAGGACAGATTGGAAAAACGGAGTAGGTTGAAGACTATTAGTGTGTAGATGGATGCTTTTACTAGTTGGGTTGGATGTGTGCAGTACATTTTAATTAGTTTAAGAAAAGGTGGGATATATACAAGGGTGATATTTGTAGGTGTGTCTGATTCGATTTGTAATAGGAGAGAGGGAGGTGGGAGGGATTTTCTGATAGAGGCAGGAAGTGAGGTACAGTGTTGGGGAGGAACTGGAAGGGGAGGAGGTGACAAGTGGTTAGGTATAAAAGAAATGATATGGGGGATGGGAGGAGAGCGAATTGAGCCCGAGCGTAGCAGGTTGACACCCACAGTGAGTGACTACAAGAAGTGACAAGATTCCCTAAGAAAACAATCAGTGAGCTATGGAGGTAAGTCAGGATACAGAGAGGCAAAAGAGTATGGATATAAGGCAGAGGGAGAAAAGCTTAGGTATAGGAAGTTATAAAAGCACAGCAGGATAGGGTATAGAAGGAGAGTAGGCTAGGGAAAGAATAACCAGTGGTGGGAAATACAGAAAGTAGATAAACTGGAAGTTATTAAAGGGTAAAGAACATAGATGGAAGGCAGGAGAGAGGAAGGGCAGAGTATCCAGACAAAGCAATAAAAAAGTCTACAAAAGCAATCAGAGACCTGGGAACAGAAGGATAGGTAAATAAAATATGAGTGAGTCCTACAGTCAAAAGGAACAGGCAGAAATTAGGAGAAATACAAAAGTCAAAAGAAGCAGGCAGAAATCAGGAGAATTTAGACTAGGGAGATACTCTACTAGATAGACATTTAACAAGGAAGGAGTGTAACAAAATGGGGAGGGGGAGTTAAAATAAGTTTACATGCACTATGGTAGGGGAGGAGAGAAAAAAGGTAAGAATAACATGGAAATCATGGGGGGATACAGTGCAGCTGCCAGTACCGATGCAGAGCTCAACCAATGGCACTACAAATACTCATTTGCTTAAAGCAATAGCTAGTGCTACTGAAGGATTACAGGACAAAATTCTGTGGTGTGTAGCTGAAAATAACAGTTGTAAGCACCTGGATAGAAGCAGACAGGCTGTGGAGGTGATCAACTAGCAGTCAAGTTATCTGAAGTTTCTAAGTTTTGGAGTGTCTGTGCTCTCAAGTATGGGGAGGGGGACAAACCGTACCCACTATGTAGTTGCAATGTACAGACACTGGATAGAAGCGGAGAGGCTGTGGAAATGATAAACTAGCAGTCAAGTTTTCTGAAGTTTCCAAGTTTTGGAGTGTCCATGCTCTCAAGTATGGGGAAGGAGAAAAACCGGACCCACTATGTAGTAGCGATGTACAGACAATGGGAGTTCACAACACCAGGGACTGCAGCTGCTTAGAGAAATTTAAAGAAGGTTTAAAAAAGTTTTATATATATATATATATATATATATATATATATATATATATATATATATATCTATATAGAGAGAGAGAACGCCTCAGTCCTTCTGACTCATTGCTGGTCCAGTAATGTTCCACTGTATTGTTTGCAGTGATTCATAAGGATACCTTGATTTAGCTCTCTAAGGTTGACTATATAATAGATAATTTGGTAGTATTTCTCCCCACTGCTTGCAAACCATCAGACCGCTCATGACACAACTTGCAAATTCATTCCCTGCAGTTTGAAAACCAATCTGAGAGGCTATCATGCAGACAACCTCTTCTTTATTGCCCTAACTGTGATCCTGCATGAGAACCAAATGATTCTTGTCCAGAAAAATAGCCTTCTGTAAATGTGCAGTACCACATATGCCTGATTCCAGTTACAGTGTGCCCTGTTTGACATGTATACCCAGTCATGGCTTAAATGCTCTTGGCATTTGTGCCACATAACCAGCCACCACTGGGTGTCAGCAGAGTATGGGGTGCAATTATCTCATTCCTCCCAGCTAGCCACTCCCATTCACCCATGTCAGATTTTCCATTGTCCGGGTCACTCCTCCGTCATCAGAGTCACAGTCAGGGCTTCATCCCTCTCTGCCAAATGAGCCCACCTGACTGCAGAATATATTGATAAGAAGTACAGGCCAGCAAAATGAGAGTCATATCTGGGTTTACTATCAAATGGTTAAAATTCATATGATCTAATGTTCATTTGATCGACCCATATGATCAACGCATTAATATTAAGTGGTTCATTTGGTCGACAGGAAGTGCATGCAAATTACCTGTCGACATAATGTTGACAACAGGGCAAGGATATACCCTTGTCAGCACTGTAGTTTGATCTCAGAGTTGTAATATATAATAGCGGGGGGGCACAGCCCCCCACTTGGGGGTGCAGGGGGCCTTGCCTCCCCTGCAAAAACACTACTGTCAGTGCTGCAGGTGTTTTGCGATCATTTAAACTTTGACATTTATTTTCAGTATTTTGAACGTTCGGTGTAATGACTTTGCATGTTATGACTGTCGACCATGTGAATTTCAGTCTTTTGATAGTAAACCGACATACCTGCATATACAGAGTACTGTACATTTCTGAAAGACTACTATGTAGTAGCAGAGTCTGTTATTAACACATAAAATAATGTCCCTTCACAAATGTTTTGATTTTAAATCGAATGAGAGTAAAGACCAAATTAATCTGATTTTGTAGCTGGTATCCTCATTTTAGCAGTGAACTATGCACACATATGCAAAATCTCTACTGCTTTGTGAGATTCAGCTTAGCAGTGCCTCCTCTAACTTCAGTCAGGAAACAATAATACTTGGTGACTTTAACTTCAACTGGCTCACTTGCTCCTCTAAAGCACCAATTAACTTTATGAACCTATATAACTTTCATCAAAATATTTTCCACCCAACATGCATTGACAAGCACACAAATAGACAATCCACCCTTGATTGGGTACTAACAATTAAATCTAATATTAAATATGAAGCTGGCTGTCTACATGATACTTTAAGTGACCATTTCCCAACTTATCTAATTAGAAAAAATTCAAATAACTGTAGTGATATTACATTCAGCTATATTCGGAACAAAAAACAATATTCCCCATCCATTTTCAATACTATCTTACACCAGCATAACTGGGCAACTCTAAAAACCTTACAAGTAGTCCTTGTAGTACAATACTTTAACAATATTTTTCTTCATACATTGAATGCACTTGCCCCACTTAGGAAAATTCATTCAAAAAACAAATTACTCCCCTGGTTAGCAAAAGAAACACTTCAATTACTCAAGGAAAGAGACAGAGCACGGTCGTGTTATCGCTCTAACAGAAGCAATGCACATCTAGCATCTTACCGACAACTCCGAAATCAGGCCAAGAGACAAATCAAACTAATTAAAAAAAAATACTTTCAATTTTGTCAACTAAAATACCAAACAAACCCCCAAAATTTTGGCAATCAGTTAACCACCTTCTTAAACCAGGAAAGCCCATTATGCCAGTCCCATCTACAACTAGTACTACAGAATGTATCATCACTAAATTCAATACCCACTTCATTACTTCAATAACCTCTCTTCTAAACAATGCTACTAGCTCTCCTCTTTCTATATCCACCTCATCTAACCAGCAACCCCCCATCTTGTATTTGAGCTCATCCAAACAAGCTTCATACAAAACCTACTTACAAAGGTTAAACCATGCACTCTTGCTGCTGATCAGCTACCTGGAGACTTTTTGAAACTAGCTGCCCCTTCCATCGCCTACTCTATATCCATTTTAATCAATTGTTCTATATCTGAACAATTTGTACCCCACTGGAAAATATTCTCTATCATCCCACTTCATAAAGGAGGACCTTCCAAAGATATTTCTAACTATAGACCAATAGCTATTCTCTCACCCCTAGCTAAGATGCTAGAGAAGGGTATACACAACATGGCTTTCGGCCAAAGCACAGTACTAATACAGCCCTCATAACTTTTACCAACTTTATCCATCAACTGAAAAACAATAGCCATTTTGTTTCTGCAACCTTCCTTGATATGTCAAAAGCCTTTGACACCATATCTCATCAGATCTTATTAAATAAACTGGCCTCTTATAATCTCTGCCATGAAGCACTAAACTGGTTTCATAGCTACATCTCAAATCATTAGCAGGCTACCTTATGGGATAACAAACTCTCTCTTCAACTTCCTGTGTCAGTAGGAGGCCCCTACGGCTCAATACTTGAGCCTCTGCTCTTTACTATTTTTACTAATGACCTCCACTCAGCCTCTAGCCTAGCCAATATCATACAATATGCAAATAATGCCACCCTTATCTGCTCTGCTCCCAATATTAACCTGCTTCAAGAGCAAACTCAGACCGCCCTTCACAACATAGAAAACTACCTTGCAGCCCATCAACTAATATTAAATCCCAATAAAACTAAACTTATCGTATTTTCAAATGTTTCAACTCTTAACAATCAACCTCCTCTTACTATCCTTTCTTGCAATGGTACTAAAATAGAACCTGTCAAACACACAAAACTACTTGGGGTCACTATTGACAGTGCTTTGACGTTTGATAAACACATAGCTCTGACAATTAAAAAAGTACATATCAAAATCAGTACTCTATACAGAGCCAAACCCTATCTTACCAATCCTGCCAGACTGGCGTTAGCTAGAGCTCACCTGCTTTCTTCACTATTTTATTGTTCACAGATATTTACCAACCTTCACAAAACAGAAATAAATAACCTTGAAAACTGCTACAATAAGATCGCCAGGTTTGCATCTAACCACCCTCAAAAAACACATCACTTTATTGCCCTCCATCAGCTTAACTAGATAGAACTTCCAAACTTACTTATACTAAATCAAAAACAAACCACAGGAACTGGGATGCTGCAACAGTTTATTCCGGTACCTCGGCAGAATGCCTTCAAAGGAATAATCACAAAGACAGAAGCTGCATCTTATATACTGTGCATCACAGCAATAAATTAATCAATTAATCAATAACAAACAATTAATTGAATAAGCTCCACAGAATTAAGGGTGCAATGCATATATATATGAATATAAAAAAATGTATAAATACCAAACTATTCACTACATAAATGTTAAAAAACAATCATATATAATGAATAACAATGATACCTAAATATTAAGATTCATTTCCAAATTCAAACCCCTTGGCTTAAGAGTACCAAACTTCAAAATAAATCTGCTCTCCAAATTTAACAAACTCTGCAAAAAATTGCCAACATTATGCAAGTTAGGTTTAGCTAAAGCACAAAAAAATAGAGAATCCATCAAACCATTGTGAACTGCATGGAAATGTTCAGAAATCGGGCTATCAATTCTAGCATTCCGGACATCACCCATGTGTTCCAAAATGCGTATTTTCAGTTGACGTTTGGTTTGGCCTATGTAATATTTTGGTGGAACACATCCACAACCAACAATGTACACTACACCACATGACTTGCAATTAAAGTTGTTTCTAGCAATGTATTTGACCCCATTAATATTGCAGCCAGATACATTTCTGACTTTGACACAAATTTTACATTTTCCACACTTAGACATGCAATAATATGGAATAACAGAATTGGAACTAACAACATCAAAAGACAAGTACTTGGGTTTCAAAATTTCCTTTAGGTTAGCATACCTGCCATACGAAAAAGAAACATAATCAGGAAATAAATGGCCTATATCCTCATTTTTGTAAACAATTGGCCATAAAAAATCTACAATCTCTTTTAAAACTTATTGTTTACCCGGTAAACAAATGTAAACAAATGTAAATAAAATAATAAATAAAATTTCATGTTGCAAAACCGGATCGGAGAATTGTTCATGTTGTTTAGAGTGAGACTACAATGCCCAAGTTTTGCAAGACTTAGTGAACTTATAATACTGCTTGATCCATGATTTACCATGGCTAAATGGTACTCAGTTAAAAGAAATGCACAAGTAAGTTGAGAAGGAAAAGATGCCCACTGAAATACCACATACCACCCATCAAAACAAGAAGCTCTAAGCTATAAATAGTATATGCTAATCCATGCATCTCAATAACATTTCCTAACTCATGTAATTGAGATCAACTCCCAGGACATTAGTCTAACATTCAAGCTATGGTGCAGTGCTTCACTCATCTCAATGGCCATTCTTGGACTGTATATACTGATGTATTCACTGATTGAACTTGGGCATCGCTGGCCTTCTTCAAGGTCATTAATGCATCAGGCAATTGTTGCCAGTGTATAAACATGCAACATTATTTCCTTTGCCATTATCAGAATCACTTCCCAAATATATTTGCCTGGATTACACTACATGTCCTAATTTCTGGGATAAGTACAAATGGCTGAGAATACATTTAGGCAAATCTAATCTTTGATTCATATTTTGGCTTGGCATTAATTTATCTTCTTTATTCCCTAATGCAGAAGTAGCTCCTAGAATTGTGCATCTTAAAAAGTAAATATGCTGCAGCAGTCTTACAGAAACACAAGCTGTCTTTGTGTGGATCAGCACATTGCATCAGAATTTAGAAGAACATGCACCCTGCACTTTTAACCCAAGCTCAAAGAGTCATTTATTTCCCAGGTCATTTTATGAACCAAAAGTAAGCATCATCCTGAAGAAGGTGCTTATAAACTTCCAAGTATATATCTATACCTTTATAATTCTTCTAAACAATTTGACTTTACATACATCTGGGCTGACATATTTTAAAAGTGTCCTACTTAGAAGTATTATCACTGCTGAATGATTAAGGAATGCATCAATCAGCTATTATAATAGTTTGGGGCAGTAACTGAGGAGCAGTTTGTATATCTTTTGATTATAATTTTTTCAGCATCTTGTAATTTGACATACAGTAACTTAGCATTAGCAAAAATAAAAGGGATTAACAGTACTTGTACTTTTCTTAATCATCTGTAATCATTTGTACAGCAAAGGAAAAAAAAACTACTATTGGTCAAGATAATGTGGAAAAATTCAAAAAATAAAACTATGTAGCCATGTTATCCTCATCGCTATAAACAGTTGGTTTTGGATTATGTTAACATTATGTACGGACATGTAACATGTACAGCATAAGAAATTTCACAGATCAGTATAAATGATGTGGTAATCCAAATGAAGATATGAATATGCTTATCATGGAAGGAATTTTGACATTGTATCCACTTGCTTGTGATGATACACTAATGAATTAATTGTGCCTTCCATTGCATCATGAGACCAAGGATCACTGCAGAAGTATTTACCCTTCCCACCCCTTTAGGTTAGCTTCCCTACATAAGACTATGACTGAACCTTCACCAAACACTTTGGACAGATGTACTGCACTGCCAGAGTATGGGTAATAGTGTCATTTCTATCATAACTTGTATTTATTTATTTGCTTGTGTATCTGTTTATATATGTACTGGGTATAATCACATGAGCACAATCTCCATTTTAAAAGGAAGATGTGAGCTCATGGGTCTAGTTATTAGAATTACTCAAAGTTGCACAGTATATAAGGAACTGGTAGGAGTCACATTCTAGTCAGTAAAATGCCCATCATATGTAGCTTTTTGCTTTGGCCTATTAAACTATACTTCCTTTTCATTAACACACCTTTCCTACCAAAAAATCAACTGTTACTGTTCTTATCAACAAGTCCAGGACCACTATGCAACTCAAAATGTTCATAACTTCATAAACTGAAGTTGCTTAGTTGTTTGGTGGCGATAACAATAAAGCATTGATTGCAGTATGTTGTAGTTAAAACTGTTCTACAAACCATCCTAAATAAATCTACTCATCCATTTTCTTATACCTAGTTTATCCTATTAACACTTTCAAGGCTGCCTAAACCTGTCCTGATATGCATCAGAATACCAGACTTGAGCAGTCAGTTGCCACCACAAGAAATAAACACACACACACACACACACACACACACACACACACACACACACACACACACACACACTCACAAGTCCTAAAAAGTTAATTACTTCAAATACTTTAGTGTAACTGTGGCTATTTCATAAAATAAAAGTTTTAGTAATTGTTAGCACTGTTGTGTATCAATATTTGATGAATTGTCAAATATTAATACAAAACAGTGCTAACAACTAATAAATTGTTAAAAGGCAACAAGGCATGTCCAAAATATGAGTGCCTGATTTCAAGCTAGTACATTTTGGCATGACCATATTGTAGGAGCACAATGTTAGAAACATAGCTAACCCACTAGGCAGAGATTAAATGTAAAAGTACTTATATTCCTAGCTTTAATTTATGACTGATAAGAAGATATTGACAGAATGACTGTCTTCTTTGAACATTAATAATGTTTAGTGTAAATACAAATAAAATCAATTTTATTTTACCTATTGTTTGTTGACAGGGTTAGTCTCACTAGGCTAGTGGCCTCTTTTCATGGGAGACCTGAGGTGGTATTTATATTACTAGGAAGAATTTGTGCAGGGCATCAGGAAACCTCCCCTACTTGTCGCACGAGCAATTGTACAGGGGCACAATTCAGCGTGGCACTTCCTGTCTTCTGTTCTGAGTGCAAAGGCAGCTCAGAGAAGCAGGAAGCATGGAGGAGAAGGAAACTGTGGTAGTTGCTATGGAGAAGGAAAATGCTGTTAATCAAACAGCTGTTGAAGTTAACATGAAAGAAAAGGAGTCAGAAGAGGCCAGGAAGAAGGAGAATGGCAGTGATAATGTAAACAAGGCAAAAGGAGGGGAAAAACGGGCAGAGGATGGCACAATGCTAGATTCCAACAATATTTTTCAACAAGATGTGTTTACAACAGATAGTTCTACAACAGAATGTGCTATCATAACCCTCCAATTGGGAGGGTTGCAGGATGTCTACTTAAAAGAATTACTAGATCAAAATGAGCTGGAAAGGGAAAAGGCAGCATCATGGGACAAGATAATGGAAATAATTCAAGAGAATGAAAATACACAAGAGAAGAAAGAAAAGAGATTGTACACAAACAGTGAGAGAGGGTGAAAGAAAAGACGGAAAAGAAAGAAATTAGAAGAAAATTTTGTGTAAGGATAAGCAACAAGATGGAGAAGGAATTGGACAAGTATGAGGTATGGGACACTGTCATTGCACCCCTGGGGATAGAACCCAGGGAGGTAAGAGCCTTTATTTGTATTAATAAGAATACATTATGTGATATTTTCTTTGAAGGAGCTCAACATTTGGAAAAATGTATAGAGCAATATAATAAAAGAACAGAAAAATACATTAATCCATGGAACTCATATGCAATACAGGCTTTTAACAGAAGCCAAAAAGAAAGTGTTTGTGCAATTTAGAACTGAAATTGAAAGAGTTGATTTGAAAGAGTATTTAACGATTATATGTAGAGATGTTTTGCATTTCACAAAAATATATGATAATAGAGGCTTATGGAATGGGGTTTTGGAATGTGGTGCAAGATGAAGAAATTGTGCATTTACCTAATATAATTAACAATGAAGAAAACAAAGGTATAATGAGATATTGGGGAGAGTCTAAAACATTTTTTAATGTAGTAAGGATGATCATTTAATTAATAACTGCGATAAAAGAAAATGTGTTATATGTGGAAAAATGGGACATGAAACAAAGAAATGTGAACAGAAATGTATAAAATGTGAAAAGTTGGGTCATTCTTGGATGGATTGTACAGAGCTAGAAAAACATACACAAGAAACAACATTAGTACAGGAAAAGAGGAGGAAGAAATTGTATTAGACACTATATAGAATAATTACAAAATGAACATGTAAATGAATTTAAAGTAGCAATGGATGTGAAAAAGAGTATGAATTAAATAAAACATAAGGAAGGCAATGAGGAAGGAGAAATAAGTAAGTCAAGTGATGAAGGAGAAAATAAATGGGTAAAATCAAGAAACAAAACAGGTTCCATAGGTAAAAAAGTAAAATATAGGAAATCTAAGTTCAAACATGTAACTATAGGGGAAAACAAAAAAAAAAGGAAAAGGATGAAGATAAAAATTAATTCATTATAGTGAGAGTCTTAGCCATTAACATCAACATAATGAAGAATATTCATCATAAATTAGGAGTATTATAATGGTGTATGACATTAGATATGGATAGCATAGCACTTATAGATATTAGAATAACAATAGATGAAGAAATAGAACAAATAAATGGTTTATGGGAATGCAAATTAATTTGTAATTTAGGTAGTGAAAAATGTTCTGGTATAGTCATCCTGTGTAAAAAATGGATATATATTTTAGATTATACAATATCATTCAATGGAAGAATAGCAATATTAGATATAAGGTAATAAATCAAGTTTATAGAGTAATTACACTTTATGCATATACCTTACAGAAAGAAAGAGAAATAATGTTTAGAAAAATAATGGATCATGTAAATTTAAACATACAAGTAATCATAATGAGGGACTTTAACTGTGATTTAAAACACAGACATGAAGAAGGAACAGATGCTAAAGTAATTCTAGATACGATTAAATATAATAAAATGTACTTATGGGAAAATAAGAACTGGACATACAAACAAAGCAGTTTAAGAACCATTTAGCCATATGGATAAAGATACAAGAAAAAGGAATTATATAAAGATAAACAAAAGAATACAAAGAATGAATAAGTCAAGATTGAATGAACAGGCAAAGGACATAATACTACAATTATGGTAAGATCACATAAGTATGAGAGAATTTTATAAAGACTGGACAAGTTGGTGGATCAATTTGGAAGAAAAATATAGAAAAGAGGTATTAAAATGGCAAAAATTGGAAACAGTACAGGATTTTGATTTATATAAGGAAATTAGTAACCAAATGTTCAAAAACATAGCAGGTGAAGAGTTTATAAAAAAAGAAAGAAAGCTGTATGAAATGAATCAAGAAAAAAAATAAAGAAGATTGTTTAAACAAGGTTACTTTTTGTAAGGAAAGAAATAAGAAGTAGCACCATACTTAATTAAAATGGTCAAAGAAAATACAAGAATAATGAGATAATTAAAAGATGGAAAAACAACATTGCAAATACACAAGAAGAAATTATGAAAGCAATCAAATAATATATAGTAGAGACATTCTCAATAAGTGACATTACATTAAAAGATAGATGGGAATTAAACAAGTTAACTAAAGAAGACAATAAAAGGATGGAGGAAAATATTACAATAATAGAAATAGAAAAGTACTTAAGACAGTAAATGTAGAATCAGCTACAGGGATAAATGGAATTAAATACTTAATGTACAAAAACATGCAAAAAATGGCAAAAAGAATATTTCTTAGAAGTAATGAATGAATGGTTTGAAAAAGGTATACATGATGAAAAGATATGCTTGGGGTAATGAAATTCAAATGGAAAAAGGGAGAAAAAAATAAGAAATTGGAGACCATTAGTACTAAATAATAAAGAGTATAAGATTTTCATGAAAATAATAGAGACAAGAATAGCAAACAAAGTTAATAAATTATTATCTGAAACAATCGTTGGAGCTAGAAGTAAATGACATTGAGAACTGTTAATATTAATGAGAGAATTGGTAGATGACATAAACAGAAAAACAGAAATAGGGTGGCCATGGTGGTGCAGCGGTTAGCATTGTTGCCTCACAACAAGAGGTTCTCTGGTTCAATCCTTGGCTGGGGTGCCTTCTGTGTGGAGTCTGCATGTGGTCGCGTGGGTTTCCTCTGAGTGCTCTGGTTTTCTCCCACATCCCAAAGACATGCTGTAGGTGGATTGGGCACTCTAAATTGGCCCTAGATGTGAGTGTCTACATGTATGTGCCTTCTGTGAAAGGTTGGCCGCTGGGCTGGCGACTCAATACTGTAAAAAACTCCACTGCCAATCATGAGCAGACAGGTGATCTGCTGTAGTGACCCATAACCGGGAAAAGTCGAAAGAAGAAAAAGAAGAATAGGAGATGTAAACAAAATTTAACACAAAGCATTGTGGACAATTTTAGAGGAATATAACATAAGTAATAAAGTAATAAATATTCTGAAGTCAATTTATATGGAAAACAAAGTAAGATTGGTAATCAATGGCTGGATAAGTGAAACTATAAGACTAAGAAGTGGTATCAAACAAGGATGTCCAACCAGCAGCATCTTATTTGCATTAATTATAAATGTAGTGGTCACTGGGATATTGGAAAAAGCTACATACCAGACACCAAAAGGAATTATGAGTCCAGTTATGTTTGCATATGCAGATGATTTAGTGTTAGCAGTTAAGAATACAGAATGGATGAAAACAGCCATAGAAATACTCAATAAAGAACTGAATATGTTAGGATTGACTCTTAATAAAGAAAAAAGTAAAGGGTTAGGTTTTTTGGGAGAAATACAAGACATTAAATGTAATGAAGAAGAGGTTGAAATCTTAGGAATAAAGTTTGGAAATGAACAAGAAAGAGAACAACAATGGGGAGATGTAATAGAATACAAGGTCTTTGCATATTTTGGAGAGCATTTATGCTGTCATACAGGGAAAAAGGCATATATAAATAACTCCATAATATTAGGCAAAATTATACATTTAGCTAATGTATGTACAAGTCCATTAGCATTAAAAAAGGATTTAACAAATGTAATTTTTACATTCATTTGGGGGTCAAGATTAAACCCAGTGAAAAAGGCAATCTTTATGTTAGTAACAAAGAAGGAGGTTTGAGCTTGTTACACCCAATTCTACATGTTTTTTCATTAAACTTGTATAACATCTTAGTAAATAGGAAAGATAAAAAGTTACTAACAAAAATCATAGGAAGGAAATATAAAACAATTTGGGAAAGGCTGAAATATTTAAAAAGAAGTGAACAAGTTTATTGGGGTCTATATTAAATCAGTGAATGCTTAAAAAAGCGAATGCTGATTCATCTATCATATTTCAGAGAATGCTGAAAATCCCAAACATCCAGAACACCCGGAAAATCACTGGGCCAGTTTCGGGAGTTTGCCATTTCCTCCACTGTGGTGTGATCTCAGAGTTGGTATATTTAAATAGAGGGGTGTGGGGGCACAGCCCCCACATTGGGGGGGGCAAAGCCCCCCCACATTAAATACTGTTTTAAGTTTTTTTTTTTTTTTTTTGTGGAACAGCAATTTATTTCCCTGGGGAAAAAAATCGCTGTTCAGAGTGTTCGGCATTTTCAGCATTCGCTGAACTAGAGTCGATGAATAAGCATTCACTTTTTTAAGTGTTCACATATTTAATATAGACCCGTTTATTGTATGGACACAAAATTATATCAAGAGAAAATACTACTATGGAAAATTGATATAGGAAAGACAGAAAAAATAGAAGGGTGTTGTATGAAAATATAAAGGAAAATTGTTATTATGTTTATCCTTGGAACATAAGTGAAGAGAAGATCAAAGCAGTAAAAATGAGAATTAATAGGTTCAAAAACATGTACATATTTTTTGTGAAGTTTATCAATAAGTAAGTACCTGGCAAAGCAAACATGCCATATAAGACAATAAAAGATTTGTTTACATCATGGTAAATTAGAGACAACTGAATATGTTTTTATAAAGTGTAAAAGGACATTTAAACTGTGGAAGGAAATACATGACAAAGTATACTTAAAAGAATTAGAGAACGTTGAATGTATTAATATGGACATGATTGAATATAGACCTCATAAAAATGTAAAACAAAAGGACATAGACAAACTTGATGCTAAATTTTTTTGAATAATATGGATAATATGGATTATATGGAATGAAAGTAAAATACCATGGAAAGTGGTTATTACCAGAGATTTTTAAGAAAATAAGACTTTGGTTGTAGAGAAAAGAGTGGAAGGGATTAAAAAATTGAAAACGTAATATAAGTGTAAGAATCGTGTTATAAATATTATAAATAATGTAAATACGCATTAGAAATTGTACATAAGATGTATATATTTGTAAAAACAATAAAGAACCCCTACTCATAATTTTTGTGAGTGGGACCCACAACAGGGAGGCAGATGGAGAGAAAAGGAGATGATGGAGTGGTGAAAGAAATGAAGTAGAAATCAAATATCAAGACTGGAAAATGTGTTCAGTACTCTGAGAAAATATTTCAAAGAAACCTGCTTGATGGAGATAAGTCAGCAAATGATAGATATATAATTGCAGGATGATTTACTTAAAGAAATGGTGGTGCCAAGTGAATCAAAAATGAAGGATATGTTTCCTGGGGGAACATTATGGAGAAAATACAAAAGGAAGATGCAGAAAAAACCCTGAAGAATAGTAGTGAGATCTACAATTTTGAACATAGGTAGAAAGAGAGACATTGAAAGCTTTTCTTAAAGGAGTACTGGACATTGCAAAAGTTTATTGCAAAAGGGGTTTATGAACTGATGGGAGGGATTGTAATATTATATAAAAAGCTAGAAAGAAAAATGTATACATATACCAAGCTTGATAAATGTGGAGGGGAATAGGGGTGTTATACTATATATACTGGGGACAACCCAAAACATTTTTTTGTGGAAAAAGCCATATGATAATTAACTGCAACAAATGAAAATGCTATATTTGTGGAAAATAGGACATGATGAAAAAATGTGAATTGAAATGATATAAATGTGACAAAATTAGACATTTATGAATGGATTGCAAAAATGAAAATAAGAGTAAGGAAGAAGAAAAACCAAGAGAAGAAAATGAATGAAGAGAAGACATTTTAGTAGTAGTATAAAGAAAAATTAGATATGAGAAAAATAATAGAGAGGTCATAGAAGAAGGTTATGAAATAAGTGATGAAGAAGGCAAACTGGGAGGTACTAAAAGGGAAAAATATTCTATTGGTAAAATGGTAAAAGTCAGAAAAAGAAAGTTTAAAGGGATAAGTACAGAAGAAATAAGAAAGGAAATGGATGAAAATAAAGATATACAGCTAAAGAATGGGGCTTGATATACTGGTAAAGTTGTTTGACTCACAGACACAAGGTGAGGTGTTTGATTCTCACCTTTGGGAAGGAAATTGGTGAGGCTTGGAATTGCCAATTAAGAAAGCTAACCTAGTAATTAACTGTAAACTTATGAAACCATGAATCTAAGGAAAAATGAAAATGAAAATTTTAGAGAGTTTTTTGTAAATGTGAGCAGTATTAAGAATACAGTAAGAAGAATAGGAATTTTGGAGTCATGTAATACATGTGATGTAGATGTAATTATATTAGAAAACACAAGATTTTTAACAAAAAAGAACTATGGGGAGGAAAGATAATCTGGAGTTTGGAAATGAGAGATGCTCTGGAATAGCCATATTCTGCAGAAATACAGTAAAGATATTAGATGTAACTTTAGCAAAAATGGGAAGATTAACCAGTGTATATTTATAATGGAAAGAACAAGTATATAGAATTATAACATTATATGCTTATACTAATGTAAGAAATGGAAAGCTTTCATTAGATTTCAGACTATGTAGTTTTAAATATGAATATTATAATAGCAGGAGACTTTAATTGTGATTTAAGAAGCAAGCATAAAGAGAAAGGAAATGGTATAAAAAAATGTTAGATGTTATAAGATGTGGTAAAATAAAACTTTGGGACAAAAAGTCATGGACTTACAAAACAGGTATGTAAAGAACTGAAATGGTTCTATATTACTTCATCTAAAAGTCATTTCTACGAAGCTGACCTCATCGACCTCAAATCAGCGAACCGAATTTCTGTGAACAAACCCATCAAAAAAAAATTCACCAGGGAAAGTAATCACCTGGTCAACACCATGTTGGAATGCAAAATGCAGTATAGCTGTTGGCCAACTGGCTTCCTTTCCCTGATGAAGTCTTTTGTAGTAGAGAACATTTGTGGAAATTCAGTTGTCTGATTTGGGGTCAATGAAGTCAGCTTCATTGAAATGATTCTTTGATGAAATAATATAGTCCCAACTGAAACAGATTATTTTATAGTAGCAGAAGTTTTAGTTATATGAGAAGGGGAGGAAGTTGCAATATGGCTAGAGATAAAGGAAAACAAAGGATATATAAAAATAGATAAAGGAAGAAAAAGGAAAGCATGAAACGAGGAAGGAAAGACATTAGTAATACAGTTATAGAAAGATCATATTGCTATGAGAATATTTTATACAAACTGGTGGATAATATTTATGAAAAATATAAAAAAATATTTTTTACAGTGGCAAGATGATGTGAGAAAAGTAGAGAAAGAAAAAATATAAAAAGAACATATAATGATGCATTGAATGAATTAGAGCATAATGATAGAAAATACTTTGACAGAGAAAAAGAATTATATGAAAGATATCAAGAAAAAATACAAGAAATGCTATATAAGCAAAGATATCTTTTACAAGGAAAAAGAGAATACATATTGAGTTACTTAAGCAGATTAGTAAAGTAAGACGGTAGTGTAATTAGAGAAATAAAACAATATAAATGAGAAATAGAAAGAACTCAGGAAAAGATTATTAATACACAATATGTACAAAAATGTTTAATGAAAAACAGAAAGTAGAAAAAAACATGGAAAGTAAAAAAGATGAAAGAAAAAGAGAATAAAGCATTGGAAAAGGATATTTCTTTAAATGATCTAGATAAAGTAGTAGGACAAGTAAATATAGATTTAGCTGCAGGCCCAAATGGAATAGGGTGTGAAATGTCTAAAAATCTAAGGGACTGGCAAAAAAATATATATTTTTAAATATTTTGAATGAATGGTTAAATGAAGGATTTTATGTATAAAGAATTATGTAGTGGAATACTTAAATTCATATGGAAGAAGGAAGATAGAAGGCAATTAAAAACTGGACACCAATAGTACTGAATAATAATGATTATAAGATCTTTATGAAAATAATACAAAAGAGATTTGAAACTAAAAAGGAAAATATTATGGAAGATAGCATATCTAGTATAAAGGAAAAGGGTTGTCAAGAATTATTATGAACAGAAAATAAGTGAAAATCATGATAGAAGATCTTAATAAGGGATTTTACACAGGTGGACATGAAATCGTATGTGTAATAATGAGAGAATATAATATTATGTCAGTGTACAGTAATAGTAAAGTAAAAATACTTGTAAATAGTTGGTTAAGCCAAGAGGTACGTGTGAAGAGTAGTGTGAGGCAGGGATGTCCAGTGAGTTGTATACTCTTTGCATTAGTTATGAATGTGATAGTATGTGAAATTCCAGTTTTGTTAACATATGCAGATGAAGTATAATTGCAATAAACAAAATTTGGATAAAAGAAGTAATAGTGCCCAGGGATGATAGGGATGGCTTTAAATAAAGAGAAAAGTAAAGGTTTAGGTGATGTAAAAAATCTGTTGGACATAATCTCTATAGCTACTTCCCTGCTCTTGCATGGAACAAGCTCCTCATGACCCTTAGAAACATTTCCCACATCCACAAGTTCAAGAAAACATTCAAAAGGTAGCTTAATAGCACAAGGATTTGCCTCTGTAATCATCCCACATGAGCCTATGTCTTTCTCTGTCACTATCATCTCTATTATTTCCTTCCTTACTACCATAACTCCCTAATAAATAAATAAATGTAATAAATATTAGGGTTATATATTTTGCAATGAATGACATTTCCGTGTTAGGTATAAATTTTGGAAATAAAGATGTAAGTAGAATTCAATGGAGAAAAACAACAGGAGAAATAAAACAAACATGTATTTTCTGGAGAACATATAAATTATCATGGAGAAAATGGCATATTTGATAAATTCAGTACTGATGGGAAAAATAACACACTTAGCAAGTATATTTATGTTGCCAACAGTGTTTGAAAATGAATTATTGCAGATATTTTTTTTTCGTTCCTATAGGGTTCTAGATTAAATCCAGTAAAAAGAGGAGGTTTTGTAGGTAAATAAAGAAGGAGGTATAGGGTTAATTAACCCAGTGGTATACATTGCTTCATTAAATTTGTACAAAGTGTTAAAGTGAATAAATTAAAAAGATGAGAGCTTACTAGTAAAACTGTATAAATATAAATATAAGTATGATAAATTGGGGATATGGTAAAAAAGAGTCAAAGAGAAAAGGAGTGTATACATGAAGAAATAAAATGTTACCAAGAAAAAATATTTTTGTGGAAAATTAAAATTCAGGGTATAGAAAAAAAAGTATGGTATAAGAATGTAATGATAAAACATTATTATTTAAAACTATGAAAAAAATCTAACAAATGAAAAAATTTAAAAAAAACATACCCTCTTAAACAAAGACCAGCTTACTATACTCTCTTACAACAAAACACCAATTGAATTAGTTTCCCATACTTAATTAATAGGGATTATTATAGATGAAAAACTAAAATTTGATCTACATATTCAACACAACATTAAAAATACTCACCAAAAACCGGACTTGCTGTATAAGCACAAATACTTTCTTAGCCCAACTATCAAAAAGACCTTAGTCATCACTTATCTTCTGTCTTCTCTAACCTATGGTGCTACATTACTCACCGACTTACTCTCTACTCACCAACTTACTCTCTATCCTAAAATCAAAATTAGAAATTTGCTACAATAAAATTGTTAGATTTGCTACTAATGCCTCTTACTCTGCCCATGACTGTACTGCATTACTCTCTCTAAATTGGCTCAAACTACCATACTATCTCCTGCATCCAATTAATTTTAGCACACAAAGTAGTACACAAAAATCAGTATGTCCTGCCCTCACCACCATATTTAGCAACTACCTACCCAACAGATCCCTAAGATCTGAAAATCAACATTTTCTACAGATTCATAAACCAAAATGATCTGCTGGCCAACTCCTATGCTGTAGCTAGACTTTGGAACTCTCTTTCTGTAACTATTATCTCCAACTCACATATCTCTCCTTTTAAAACTTACATAACTATCTCTCTTCCATTTGGAGCTGTAACTGCTCTACACCTCCTCCTTTTAAGTCTTAACCTCTTCTTCCACATTACCCCTTATCCACCCTTACTTACTACTCACTTGCTGCTAATTGTTATATATCTCAGACTATCATATACACCACTTTATCTGCACTTTACCATCTGGAAAGACATATTCCTTTTTATGTCTTCTTCAACAAATTCCCTTTTATCTCTACTTCCCAACCAACTATTATTATCCCATCACAAAATGTATTATTACTCAACTTTGCTGAGTAAGTTTTGTATATATGTATGAATGTATGTATACACAATCGCTTGTATAGTGAACCTCTTAAGTTAACTTACCTTTACAATTTTATTAGTTTTTTTGTGGGGTTTTTTTGTAAGTTTTGCATGTATATATATATATATATATATATATATATATATATATATATATATGTTGCATATATGTATGTGTGTTTGTGTGTATATATATATATATATATATATATATATATATATATATATATATATAGGTCTACTTTTCTTTATCAAAATTACATAATCTCGAAAAAGAAAAGGACGACCCCAATTCTGTGAAAGTGCACTTCAACAAAAGTGCACTTTTGCAAAAGCTGATGATTGACCAAATCAGCAAAATAAAATAAAATAAAGATTTTAAACTATTCCCACTGCAGTGTGATCTCAGAATTAGCATATTTAAGTAGTGGGGGTGTGGCGGATGGAGGGTGCAGGGGGGCTTGGCCCCCTGCAAAACTGTTTTTACAATCTTTAATTTTTTTATTTTGCCAATTCAGTGAATCAGCTTTCGCGAAAGTGCACTTCCATTGAAGTGCACTTTCGCGGAAGTGGGGTTTTTGACAAACAGAAGTAGACCTATATATATATACATATATATATATATATATATATATATATATATATATATATATATATATATAGGGTCTATATTGAATCAGCAAACACTTAAAAAAGCGAACGCTGATTCATCGACCCTATTTCAGCAAACGCTGAAAATCCCAAACACCCAGAACAGCAAATTTTTTCTCAGGGAAAAAAATCACTGGGCCAGTTTCGGGAGTTTGCCGTTTCCTCCACTGTGGTGCGATCTCGGAGTTGGTATATTTAAGTAGGGGGTTGTGGGGGGCACAGCCTCCCACATTAAATACTGTTTTAAGTTTATTTATTTATTTATTTATTTATTTTGTGGAACAGTGATTTTTTTTTTCCCTGGGAAAAAAAATTGCTGTTCCAAGTATTCAGCATTTTCAGCATTCGCTGAACTAGGGTCGATGAATAAGCATTCGCTTATTTAATATAGACTATATATATATATATATATATATATATATATATATATATATATATATATATATATATATCTATATATATATATATATACACACACACACACACACACACACACACACACACACACACACACACACACACACACACACACACACACACACACATACACACAAACATATGTATTTTGGACCTCTGAATAACTTGGCTGTAAAATGTATTTTAATTGTTTAAGATTGCTACATGTACTTGGGAGCATTTCTCCCTGGGGCTCCACTGAAAAAAGTCTCTTACAGCCCAGTCGACTATCCCAGTAATCAAATGCCAATAAATAAAAAATAAATAAAGCTATAAAAGTAAGATACAAATGATGTAATCAGGAAGTAGAATGTGAAGATTTTTTGTGGAGACTGGTAATAATTAAACCGCCAGTAAAAGGAACTATGCCATATAAAAAGAAAAGTGATAGAATATGTTTACATTGTTGAGAAGAAGAAACTATGAAACATATGTTTTTGAAATGTAAAAGAGTAAAAATGCTATATGGAAAACTATGTAAAGAAGATTTTTGTTTGAATATATATAAAAGAAGTGGATAAAATAAACAAGGGTATGATTAAATATGGATATTAATAACAGAACTAAAGAATATGTTAAAATAATAGATAAAAATGTTATTTTATGTTATGTGGCTTATATGGAATGAAATAATAAATTAAATAATCTTTAATGGTAAATGGATTTTAGCAATAATGTTAAGTAAAATCAGATGGTGGTAATGGAAAAAGGAATGGGGTATAATATGGATGAAAATTTTGCATGATTGCAAAGGAACTTATGAATATGTGTAAACAGATTTGTATATTTCTATATTTGTCCATATGTAAATATTTGTAAATATGTAAATATTTTGTAAACAAGAGCTATTTTTATACATAAATAACAAACCTATACTCTTTATTTTTGTGTAAACAGATTTGCATATATGGTACACTTGTAAATATTTGTAAATATGTAAATATTTTGTAAATATGAGCCATTTTGTATATAAATAAAGGATCCCTACTCTTTACAATAGGCGCTGTTGGACCTTTTCCATCCACCTGAGCTACCACCAAGTATTACAGCTAGGACTTCAGTTTAACATCACATCCAAAGAATGACACATTCAAGAGTGCAGTGCAGAAATAGAACTTCACAGTGAATCTCAATAGACACATTTCTTTAATCCATTGCAAGAACACATAACTAATGGGTATGATCAGCAAAATAATCCTAATTCTCTTTCCTGATGTACTACCAAGTAAAAAAATGTGTGGCAATATTTAAAATTGTTGGTTGATAAGAAATGCACCTTGCTTCTGATTGTCATTTGTATTGCTGTGCAAAGTGTCTAACACCTTTTAAAGCATTGGGTCAATTAGAGTTGCATTTCATTTCTGACAGCCATATGTTTATGAGTACAAAGTGTCTAAAAGCTCTCAAAGTTATTATTAGATTATTCATGCAGTTCTGTGGTGCATGCACCATCTGTGTGACAGCAAGAGATTTGCTTACTTACAACAGCACAGTACATACATAAGAATTTCATTATAAGCATAAGACTACAGACGAACCTCATCATAACAAAGCTTCCAAGTATAATCAACATGTACCATGTATAACAATACTGTTATTGACTGACTGACATGTATAACAATATTGTTATTGATTGACTACATGAGGCAGGTGGAGTGCAGATGGACTCAAGCCTGCACATAAGAATGCAAAAAGTATCAGAAACAGAGCACATCTAAATCATTGCTGGATACATTTTTATCCACCTAATATTCTAATGGCAACACATGGTAAAAACATATGATCCATTTCTCAAATATCATGAGATAAGATAAGGCAGGGTACACAAAGGTGCCAGCATTGTGGTTTTATTTGACAATCTCACTTGCATATTATTTGAGATGTTGGCTTTATATTATGCACGAATGGATAGATATCTTATTTTATCTATCAGTGTCACCTGGGTAAGTTGGCCAGTCTATTGACCAATTTCAGCAATGAGATGGGCCACAATGATAGGGGTAAATAGAGTACAAATGACTTAATATACCCAGTCAATGAGACAGATCATGCAAAATGGGGAGCACATGGAACTTCACACGAAGGGGGAAGTCAGGATTAAACAATGGATATTTATTTACATTTACTTATTTTAAATTTGTTTACCAGGACAGAACACTAATCATGCAATGGCCAATTACAGGCACAGTCCAGGTTATATCATAATGTAACACAATGTGCAGTATACAAATAACAATGGTTTACATTCATAAGCAAGCATACAAAGTCTGACAAACAATATATACATAGAAGATTTAGCAGACCAATTATATACATTGAACCGGATAATAAACTTCTAATATCTTGTATTTTCTGCGCACAGGGGATACACTTTTCAACCATTCAGCAATTCCAGTGGACAATAAAGAATATTTTTCACACACAAGTGGGCTATAAGCTTAAAAAACACTCACAAGTGAATACATATAATGTTTACATATTCAGACTTTATGATTTTTCCTACCCGAAAACTTTGGAATGCTGTATTCGGATAATCAACTCTCTACTGTAACTAGGTTAAGAAATTTGATAAGAGCCCAGTAAGATGAAAGAGGGGACTAGATTATGTGTAAGGGTTTAGAGCAGTAATGGTGTGGTAAGCTAAATCAAGGTTTAGGATGAGGGACTTCATCAGGTGGACTGTGTATGTGGTAAGTAAAGGTAGAGCACAATTGAAGATATCAGATTATGTGACATGTCCTTTAGATGAACAGTTGTATCAAACTGTTTTAGTAAGTATTGTTTGAATTGTGGCCTACCAGGGGAGCACTTTGTGTGGTCAATTAATTCCAGAGGAAGTGACTACCATAGTTTTGGGGCCAGTACAGAGAAGCAATGGATAGTAGAGCGATGTCTGAGAGAAGTCACTTGTAGGGAAGGACTGGATCTGGCTTGCCATCTCAGGTGACCGGTTTGAGTGGCATTAAAAACTTTGGAAGGGATGGGAGAGCAGGTGTCAAGTTTGCATATTTTGAAGAGTAAGGAACTAAGATGATAACAATTCAACCTGGCCTGTACTAAAAACCAATTAACCTTTGAAGGAGTATGACAGTGGTGTTCATTCCATGGTATGAACCAATATACTTTATGGATAGTATCTAAAGGGTTGCAATGTTTTTTTGACAGAGACAAACAAGGGAAGACTATACTCAAACTGATCAAGGAGAATGTCTTCCTTGCTGGAATGTGAGAGAAACTGAGATATTTTGTTAGCCCGGAGAGGTAGACTGTTGAACTTGGCTCTCAACATTTCTATGTTCTCACAGAAGTTTAGCGAGTGGTCTAACCAGATCCACAAATATCTATAGGAAATTCTGGTTTCAGTGAGATTATCACAGACAAAGATATTAAAGGATTGAAAGGATATGGATAATCATTTATGGGTACCACTGAGCAATATTTTCTAGGAGGTTAGCCAGTCTGTAGCTGAAGAAAGTCCTTTTGAAGTTGATTTTCAGTTGTGTAAAGTGAGAGATCAGACCTGTAGATGACCATATCATCTGTATAAAGAAGTAAAGGTAAATGGGACAGGTCTAGTGCAAGTTTTTTTAGTGGACATTGAGAAGAAAACAGGTACTAGAATGGTGCCCTGTGGGACTCCAGAACGAATGAGGGAACTGTTGGAAAGACTAGGTTCTATATTTGCCTGGAATGAATGGTTAGATACAAAAGTCTTTGAACTATGCAGAGCCATTAGGGCTGACCCCAATGCGTTGCAGATGGAGAAATAAAATTAGATGTTTGACCATTTCAAAGACATGGGTAAGTCAATGAAGACAGCTCCAGTAAGACATATTTTATCCATATTAGATAAGATGTTATCAGGCAGGATCCATAGAACAGTTATTGTGCTCCTACCAACCTAGAATCCATGCTGTTTGATGGCTAAAGGGTGGTGATATTTTTGTAGGTAAGTCATAAGTTGGTTGCATATGACTTTTTCAAGAATTTTACCAAGGGTGGGAAGGAGGGATATGGGGTAGAAGTGACTTCAAGAAGAATACTTTGCTTTATTTGGTACTGGTCTAACAAATGATGATTTTCAAATATTTGGCATAGTATTAGTGGTGAGGCAAAGGCTGTAAATGTGCTTAAGAGGGGTGGTTATGAAATCTCTACAGAGGGACAATAACCAAGGGCAGATATTCACAGGTCCAGATGGAGAGTCCATACAAATCTGTTCATGTAGGGTTACAATTTGATTAGAGGCAATTTTCGAGAATTAAAAATGTGAAATGAATTCAGAGAAGGTTAGGATGTCTTTGTTATGTGACTGCATGATGTGTAGGTGAGGATGTGGCAAAGCTTGAGAATTCTCTGAGGAAATCAGAAGGTGTAAGATTACCAGATGCGTAGGGTATGTACCCTAAACTGGATAATTGATTTGGAGATGATGTCCTTATTTTGTTGACTTCCTGCCAGAAATGTTTAGGGAAGTAAAGAAGGGAGCTTTGATTAGATTTTAGTTTTTTTAATTTTAAGTCTACAGATAGCCTGTTTGGTCATGTTCCTCAGAATTTTGTAATGGTCAAGGATGGTGGGAGTGGGGTCATGTTTTCACACTTCTGAGGCTTTATCACATGGTTTCATTAGGGATTTAAGCTGTTTGGTGAGCCATTCAGTTTCAGTAGCCTTGATGTACTAGGTTTGTTAGTTTACTGATAACAATACCTGGATAGGTTGTAATAATGATGTCAAGAAGTGAATGGTGATTAGATTTGAGATTTGGATGAGTTGGGATGTCTACTAGTTGGAGTAGGCTGAGATCTGCAAGAAATTCAGTTACATCATGCTTTATTGGGCCCCAAAGGTTTATGATAATCACCCAGAATGTTGACACATTTATTTGGTCTGATATGAGAATGTATATAGAAGATTATGTATTTATATTTGTGGAATGAAGCAGGAGGTGGCAGATAGTCAATGGCCAGGTATAGGTACTGTGAGGACTTGAATGGAAGTTTAGTTAATAGCCAGATGAGATCAGAGTAAATGCCTTCAATTAGCAAATAACTAAGATGTTAATGGAGCCTTTATGCAACAGCATAACACCACCAACAGTATGGTGCATGGTCAGGCATCAAATGAATAAGTATACCCAAGGAAGAACTGATTTATATGAGGATGACTATTCTTTAAACAAGACTAAGTTATTGCAAGGATATCAGGGGAATGGGAACCCAGAAAGGAGTTTATGATGTCAATCTTTTTTTTAATGTTTTTATATTAAGCAGTGCACATGACAGAGAGCCTGACTTTGGAATGTGTGTACACTTCTGAACCTGACAGGTGTTAAATGTGATGCCTTTGTTGCTAGAGGGAGAGAAATAGGATGGTGAGAGAATAGTAATGCAAGCAGTAAGTGAGGTATAAGAGAGAAAACGTGTAGTCTTGACAGAGACATACGTTTTCATGTTCTCAGACTACTGGTATGTGAGTTGGGAAGAGTGACTATTTTAAAATGTAGACTATTGGATGGTGAGGAGTATTAGAGTAAGACAGAAGTGGAAAATCTTATATTAGTGGGTCAGCAGGTTATGTTCAGAGGTCTGAGGATGTGCTTTGACTTGAGCTTATGTGCCCTGGGTGGAGGGCAACATTTGTCAGAATGCCTAAGCTAGGTGATTTTGAATCTGTTGTGTAAGTTTAAAAGGTTGGTCAGATAATGGGATTTGTTAGTGTGGTACAGAAAGGTAAAAGTTGAGGATCTAAGGGGGAGGCAGGGGAATTGAGGCTAGAAGGGGGAGAGAAACATGCCACACTTGCGGGTGTCAATCAGTCTGCAGTTGCTCAGTACATCTGCAAAGTTTGCCCCTACCTAAAAAGGATGAGAAGGTATGAATAAAATGTTTATTTATTTTTGTTTTTCAATTGAAGTTAAGGACAACTTAAATTAAACAGATCGCCAAAAGCAGTTAATAATAATACCCAAGTAGCAGCAGTCTCAGTAGCTCAATAGTTAGCACACATGCATTTGATGCAGACGGCTGTGATTTTATTCCCATAATAGGTAGTTAGATTAATTTTCCAGTACTAACACTGAAGTGCAGCATTGCTGGGGGGGGGGGGGCATGATACACTACAGAGTATGCTCTCTGTTAGATGAGACATTAAACCAAGGCCCTATCTGAGTTGGTGGTAGCTGAAGTGGATGTAAAAGATCCCACTGTACTTATCAAAAGGAATAGTGGTGTTTTATTAATAGTTACATTAATTTTATATCATATAAAAAATTAAATCAATTATTTACACATATTTTCTTTTTAGATTCATACTTAAAATTATTCAAAAGTTATCAACTCAAAAGGAAAAGTTATCAACACAAAATACCTTAACTAAACAGTTCTATTTCTTTCATTATTTTTTCTTTTATATTCACCTTCCATGCCATGCCCTTTCTCCCACAAACAGTTTTGTTTTTATTTCAGCTCATACATCATCTTCTTCCATTTTCTTGTTACATAAGAAATCCGCACATCTTTTTCCATAGCACCCATATTGTCACAAACAATACTTTATCCTGTTTATCAATATAACATTTCCTTACTTTAACATACCTGTCATATAATATCATATTCATAGATGTAAACCCTTCCCACCTATAATCATTTTTAAACTTTTTTCCAAAATTCTCTATTCTTTTTGAAATCTCAAAACAATGTTTTGCTGTTTCTTCTTCTTCACTACAGTCAACACATTTTTTGCCTCCATCATGTTATATTCTTATTCACTTTCACTGATAACTTGCCTAATAAAATTCTCCACAAAAAAATCCTTTTTCTTACCAAACATTTTTCGTTTTTCATCTGGCTTCTTACCATTTTTGTCTGTCTTTCTTTTAACTTTATCATTACCTAGAATTAATGAATGGATGCTAAGTGTGCCACTGGAATTTTTTAAATTCAAACTACCTTCATCTTTTTCATTATAACTTACCCCTGTTCACACCAGATTCAGCCTTGAACCCCAAATGAAACTAATAAATAGCTAATAATACCACCTTTTTCCATTTGAGTGGGAAACATATATATATTCCTCATAACTATGCTATTTTTCCTAATACACAAGTATTCAGCATATATGTCTGTTTCTGAAATGATAAGAACTTTCCCACTGAGCTAACAATTTTTTGTTTGTTCCAGTATCTCTCAATATTGATTCATTGTACTTTCATACCCTACAAATGTCACTCCCAAGATCTTTACTTATAAAATATATTCCGTTTATTTTTTTATTGTCTCACCATATCCCTTACATTTCAATTTGTTTAACTGCAGGCCAGCTTTTTAATAGTTTACAGCTTTTTTGATCTTTATTACAGCCTCCTTTATCCATCCCTTGTTGTTTTGCTTCCCTCATTTCGTACATGCATGTACTACTACTTTCATTACTAATACAAATTTGCACACACTCTTTGGGCTTCCCTGTTTTACTGCTCTCTAAATAATTATGTTTCCATTTTATCCATTTATTATAATGTGTACCACGAATTTTCATAACATTTCTTTCTTACATTAATATTTTTTTCCTATGTCATTAGCCTCTAAAATCTGCCATATTGATTCGTGGCTCACTTTATCAAATGCTTTAGCTACATCCCATCTTATCAGTCATAATTTTTTATTTTCTTTCAATATCATCTTTACTCCTTCTTTTACTATAGTTAACCTTCTTTCACCTTTATTCCTTTTATATCATACATCCATTCTCCTATTACCTCATCCAATACCTTTTCCATTCTTTTTTGTAGTATTTTCATAAACATTTGTAGTCAGTATTCCCTAGTGTTATGGGCCTCCATTTTTTTATATATTTTTTCCATATAAATTTTATCACTCTACTATATATGTCTTCTTCCATTCTACCTTCCGTCATCATTTCATTTAAAATGTCTTTTTCATCTTTATTCATTTCCTTATAATTCTCATAACTTATACTGTCTAATCCAGGCACTGATTCATGCTTACCATTTTAATACTTTCTCTGTTGCTTCAATTGTTATATCATATTCTAAAAAAAATATCCTTTTTCAGTTTTTTTCACTTTCCATTCTTCTTGCACATCCATTTATTCTTTTTAATACATGTTCTCTAGAAAAGTTTCTACCACTTCCATAATATCTCCTTGTTTAAATGTTGTATTTCTTTGCCATTGATGATAGAATTCATCCTTTTATCTCTCAGTTTTATTTATTTTCCTAACTTAGGGGAAACCTCACCTTTCTTTCCTTTCAGAGAAAAAAATCTTCCCCTATGTAACATTATTTTTACTTTTTCCTATCCTTTTCACACAACTGTTTTTCTAGTCCCCTTACTTTATCACTTCATTTTTTATTTCTGTCTCATAATTCTGTTAAAGATCTTTATATTTCATCTTATTTCTTTTTTATTCTTCATTCCACTTCTAAATATATTTTTATACTTCTGATTATATACCACACCACTCTTCATGTTCAGTAATACTGCAATACCTGAGGATGTATCATTCCCTATAGTCCACACCTCTCTTCATGTTCAGTGATACTGCACTAGTTGAACATTTATCATTCCCTATAGCCCACACCTCTCTACATCTTCAGTAGTACTGCAATAGCTGAGCATGTGTCATTCCCTATAGTCCACACCTCTCTTCATGTTCAGAAATACTGCAATAGCTGAACGTGTATCATTCCCTATAGTCCACACCTCTCTTCATGTTCATGAATCATTGCCTATAGACCACACCTCTCTTCATGTTCAGTAATACTGCAATAGCTGAACATGTATCATTCCCTATAGCCAAAGCTCTCTTCATGTTTAGTAATACTGCAATAGCTGAATGTGTATCATTCCCTATAGCCCACAACTGTCTTCATGTTCAGTAATACTTGAACAGCTGAACATGTATTATTCACTATAGCCCACACCTTTCTTCATGTTCAGTAATACTGCAATAGCTGAACATGTAACATTCCCTATAGACCATACCTCTCTTCAAGTTCAGTAACACTGCAATAGCTGAGCATGTATCATTCCCTATAGTCCGCACCTCTCATAATGTTCAATAATACTGCAATAGCTAAACGTGTATAATTCCCTATAGTCCACCCCTCTCTTCATGTTCAGTAATACTGCAATACCTGAACATGTATCATTCCCTATAGTCCACCCCTCTCTTCATGTTCAGTAATACTGCAATACCTGAACATGTATCATTCCCTATAGTCCACCCCTCTCTTCATGTTCAGTGATACTGCAATAGCTGAACATTTATCATTCCCTATAGCTCACACCTCTCTTCATGTTCAGTAATACTGCAATAGCTGAACATGTATCATTCCCAATAACCCAAACCTCTCTTCATGTTCAGTAATACTGTAATAGCTGAACATGTATCATTCCATATAAATCACACCAGTCTTCATGTTCAGTAATACTGCAATAGCTGAATGTGTATCATTCCCTGTAGCCCACTCCTCTCTTGATGTTCAGTAATACTGCAGTAGCTGAACATGTATCTTTCTCTATAGTCCACACCTTCTATTTATGTTCAGTAATACTGCAATAGCTGAGCATGTATCATTCCCTATAGTCCACACCTCTGTTCATGTTCAGTAACACTGCAATAGCTGAATGTGTATCATTCCCTATAGTCAACACATCTCTTCATGTTCAGTAATACTGCAATAGTCCACACCTCCCTTCATGTTAAGTAATACTGCAATAGCTTAACATTTATCATTCCCTATAGCCCACAACTCTCTTCCTGTTCAGTAACACTGCAGTAGCTGATTATGTATCATTCCCTACAGCCCACACCTCTCTTCATGTTCAGTAATACTGCAATAGCTGAATGTGTATCATTCCCTATAGTCCACACCTCTTTTCATGTTCAGTAATACTGCAGTAGCTGAATGTGTATCATTCCCTACAGTCCACACCTATCTTCATGTTCAGTAATACTGCAATAGTCCACACCTCACTTCATGTTCAGTAATACTGCAATAGTCCACACCTCCCTTCATGTTCAGTTATACTGCAATAGCTGAACATTTATCATTCCCTATAGCCCACACCTCTCGTCATCTTCAGTATACTGCAGTAGCTGAACATGTCATTGCCTAAAGTCCACACCTCTCTTCATGTTCAGTAATACTGAAATAGCTGACAATGTATCATTCCCTATACCCCACACCTCTATTCATGTTCAGTAATACTGAAATAGCTGACAATGTATCATTCCCTATATCCCACACCTCTCTTCATGTACAGTAATTCTGCAATAGCTGAATGTGTATCATTCCCTATAGCCAAAGCTCTCTTCATGTTTAGTAATACTGCAATAGCTGAATGTGTATCATTCCCTATATCCCACACCTCTCTTCATGTACAGTAATTCTGCAATAGCTGAATGTGTATCATTACCTATAGCCCACACCTCTCTTCATGTTCAGTAATACTGCAGTAGCTGAGCATGTATCATTCCCTATAGCCAAAGCTCTCTTCATGTTTAGTAATACTGCAATAGCTGAATGTGTATCATTCCCTATACCCCACACCTCTCTTCATGTTTAGTAATACTGCAGTAGCTGAACATGTCATTGCCTAAAGTCCACACCTCTCTTCATGTTCAGTAATACTGAAATAGCTGACAATGTATCATTCCCTATACCCCACACCTCTATTCATGTTCAGTAATTCTGCAATAGCTGAATGTGTATCATTGCCTATAGCCCTCACCTCTCCTCATGTTCAGTAATACTGCAATAGCTGAGCATGTATCATTCCCTATAGCCAAAGCTCTCTTCATGTTTAGTAATACTGCAATAGCTGAATGTGTATCATTCCCTATAGCCCACACCTGTCTTCATGTTCAGTAATACTAGAACAGCTGAACATGTATTATTCACTATAGCCCACACCTTTCTTCATGTTCAGTAATACTGCAATAGCTGAACATGTAACATTCCCTATAGACCATACCTCTCTTCAAGTTCAGTAACATTGCAATAGCTGAGCATGTATCATTCCCTATAGTCCACACCTCTCATAATGTTCAATAATACTGCAATAGCTAAACGTGTATCATTCCCTATAGTCCACACCTCTCTTCATGTTCAGTAATACTGCAATACCTGAACATGTATCATTCCCTATAGTCCACCCCTCTCTTCATGTTCAGTAATACTGCAATACCTGAGAATGTATCATTCCCTATAGTCCACACCTCTCTTCATGTTCAGTGATACTGCAATAGCTGAACATTTATCATTCCCTATAGCCCACACCTCTCTTCATGTTCAGTAATACTGCAGTAGCTGAGCATGTATCATTCCCTATAGTCCACACCTCTCTTCATGTTCAGTAATACTGCAATAGCTGAACATGTATCATTCCCTATAACCCACACCTCTCTTCATGTTCAGTAATACTGCAATAGCTGAACATGTATCATTCCATATAGCCCACACCACTCTTCATGTTCAATAATAGTGCAATAGCTGAATGTGTACCATTCCCTGTAGCCCACTCCTGTCTTGATGTTCTGTAATACTGCAGTAGCTGAACATGTATCATTCCCTATAGTCCACACCTCCTATTTATGTTCAGTAATACTGCAATAGCTGAGCATGTATCATTCCCTATAGTCCACACCTCTGTTCATGTTCAGTAACACTGCAATAGCTGAATGTGTATCATTCCCTATAGTCAACACATCTCTTCATGTTCAGTAATACTGCAATAGTCCACATCTCCCTTCATGTTTAGTAATACTGCAATAGCTTAACATTTATCATTCCCTATAGCCCACACCTCTCTTCCTGTTCAGTAACACTGCAATAGCTGATTATGTATCATTCCCTACAGCCCACACCTCTCTTCATGTACAGTAATACTGCAATAGCTGAATGTGTATCATTACCTATAGCCCACACCTCCCTTCATGTTCAGTAATACTAGAACAGCTGGACATGTATTATTCACTATAGCCCACACCTTTCTTCGTGTTCAGTAATACTGCAATAGCTGAACATGTAACATTCCCTATAGACCATACCTCTCTTCAAGTTCAGTAACACTGCAATAGGTGAACGTGTATCATTCCCTATAGCCCACACCTCTCCACGTGTTCAGTAATACTGCAATAGCTGAACGTGTATCATTCACTACAGTCCACACCTCTCTTCATGTTCAGTAATACTGCAATAGCTGAGGATGTATCATTCCCTATTCCACACCTCTCTTCATGTTCAGTAATACTGCAATAGCTGAGCATGTGTCATTCCCTATAGCCCACACCTCTCCTCATGTTCAGTAATAATGTAATAGCTGAATGTGTATCATTCCCTATAGTCCACACCTCCCTTCATGTTCATTAATACTGCAATAGCTAAACATGTATCATTCCCTATAGTCCGCACCTCTCATAATGTTCAATAATACTGCAATACCTAAACATGCATCATTCCCTATAGTCCACACCTCCCTTCATGTTCATTAATACTGCAATAGCTGAACATTTATGATTCCCTATAGCCCACACCTCTCTTCCTGTTCAGTAATACTGCAGTAGCTTATTATTTATCATTCCCTATGGTCCACACCTCTCTTCATGTTCAGTAATACTGCAATAGCTGAATGTGTATCATTCCCTATAGTCCACACCTCTCTTCATGTTCAGTAATACTGCAATAGCTGAACGATTATCATTCCCTATAGCCCACATCTCTCTTCATCTTCAGTAATACTGCAGTAGCTGACAATGTATAATTCCATATAGTCCACACCTCTCTTCATGTTCAGTAATACTGCAATAGCTGAACATGTAACATTGCCTATAGCCAAAGCTCTCTACAAGTTCAGTAATACTGCAATAGCTGAATGTGTATCATTCCCTATAACCCGCACCTGCCGTCATGTTCAGTAATACTAGAACAGCTGAACATGTATCATTCCCTATAGCTCACACCTCTCTTCATATACAGTAATACTGCAGTAGCTGAACGTTTAACATTCCCTACAGACCATACCTCTCTTCATGTTCAGTAATACTGCAATAGGTGAACATGTATCATTCCCTATAGTCCACACCTCTCTTCATGTTCACTAATACTGGAATAGCTGATTATGTATCATTCCCTATTGCTCACACCTCTCCTCATGTTCAGTAATACTGCAATAGCTGAGCATGTATCATTCCCTATAGTCCATACCTTTCTTCATGTTCAGTAATACTGCAATAGCTGAGCATGGCGTTGGCGGCACAGTGGTGCAGCGGTTAATGTTGCCGCCTCACAGCAAGAGGTTCTCCGGTTCTATTCTCGGCTGGGGTGCCTTCTGTGGAGCCTGTGTGTGGGTTTCCTCTGGGTACTCCAGTTTCCTCCCACATTCCAAAGACATGCATCTGGAGCGTTTCTCCCCGGGCCTCTGCTGAAAACAGGCTCTGTGGAACCTAGTCGGACATTCCCGGTCAACAAATGTTAAATAAATAAATAAATAAATAAATAAAATAAATTAAAATGTATCATTCCCTATAGTCCATACCTCTCTTCATGTTCAGTAATACTGCAATAGTCCACACCTCCCTTCATGTTAAGTAATACTGCTATTGCAGTATTATTGCAGTATTGCAGTAATACTGCAATAACTGAGCATGTATCATTCCCTATAGCCCACACAGCTCTTCATGTTCAGTAACACTGCAATAGCTAAACATGTATCATTCGTTATAGCCCACACCTCTCTTCATGTTCATAATACTGCAATAGCTAAACGTGTATAATTCCCTATAGTCCACACCTCTCTTCATGTTCATAATACTGCAATAGCTAAACATGTATCATTCCCTATAGCCCACACCTCTCCTCATGTCAGTAATACTGCAATAGCTGAACATTTATCATTCCCTATAGCCTACACCTCTCTTCGTGTTCAGTAATACTGCAGTAGCTGAGCATGTATCATTCCCCATAGCCCACACTTCTCTTAATGCTCAGTAATACTGCAATAGCCACACCTCTCTTCATTTATTTATTTTACATTTGCTTACCGGGTTAGTCTAACTGGATATATGTCCATTTTCAGTAGAGGCCCGGGGAGAAAAGCTCCAAGCATAGGCAGTAACAAATAATACAATATATACAATAGTAACATGAGTTATAATACATTATTCAGATTGTACATGACAGAGGCTAGTATAGATTCTTATAGTAGGATTAAGCTAAGATAAAATACTGAGAACAAACAACATATGTGAGAATAAAGAGGGAAAAAATATATAAGAAACAGCATAGAGATTTTTTTTTTTTATCTCTTTAGATTCTAAGTTGAAGTTAGCTTACATGTTATTACAGGTAATCAGCATAGAGCAATAGAGTAGAGAGGTAAAGGGAGTGCAAGATGGGGCACTGAGGTATCGTAATACTGCAATAGTCCACACCTCTCTTCATGTTCATTAATACTGCAATAGTCCACACCTCTCTTCATGTTCATTAATACTGCAATAGCCCACACCTCTCTTCATGTTCAGTAATACTGCAATAGTCCACACCTCTCTTCATGTTCATTAATACTGCAATAGTCCACACCTCTCTTCATGTTCATTAATGCCACCTCTCTTCATGTTCAGTAATACTGCAATAGTCCACACCTCTCTTCATGTTCATTAATACTGCAATAGTCCACACCTCTCTTCATGTTCATTAATACTGCAATAGCTGAGCATGTATCATTCCCTATAGTCCACACCTCTCTTCATGTTCGGTAATACTGCAGTAGCTGAGCATGTATCATTCCCTATAGTCCACACCTCCCTTCATGTTCAGTAATACTGCAATAACTAAACATGTGTCATTCGTTATAGCCCACACCTCTCTTCATGTTCAGTAATACTGCAATAGCTGAACATGTATCATTCCCTATAGCCCACACCTCTCTTCATGTTCAGTAATACTGCAATAGCTGAGCATGTATCATTCCCTATAGCCCACACCTCTCTTCATGTTCAGTAATACTGCAATAGCTGATTATGTATCATTCCCTATAGTCCACACCTCTCTTCATGTTCAGTAATACTGCAATAGCTGAACATGTATCATTCCTTATAGCCCTCACCTCTCCTCATGTTCAGTAATACTGCAATAGCTGAACGTGTATCATTCGTTATAGTCCACACCTCTCTTCATGTTCAGTAATACTGCAATAGCTGAACATGTATCATTCCCTATAGTCCACACCTCTCTTCATGTTCAGTAATACTGCAATAGCTGAACATGTATCATTCCCTATAGCCCACACCTCTCTTCATGTTCAGTAATACTGCAATAGCTGAGCATTTATCATTCCCTATAGCCCACACCTCTCTTCATGTTCAGTAATACTGCAATAGCTGAGCATGTATCATTCCCTATAGCCCACACCTCTCTTCATGTTCAGTAATACTGCAATAGCTGAGCATGTATCATTCCCTATAGTCCATACCTCTCTTCATGTTCAGTAATACTGCAATAGCTGAGCATGTATCATTCCCTATAGCCCACACCTCTCTTCATGTTCAGTAATACCGCAATAGGTGAGCATTTATCATTCCCTATAGCCCACACCTCTCTTCATGTTCAGTAATACTGCAATAGCTGAGCATGTATCATTCCCTATAGCCCACACCTCTCTTCATGTTCAGTAATACTGCAATAGCTGCGCATGTATCATTCTCTATTGCCCATACCTCTCTTCATGTTCAGCAATATTGCAATAGCTGATTATGTATCATTCCCTATAGCCTACATCTCTCTTCATGTTCATTAATACTGCAGTAGTCCACACCTCTCTTCATGTTCAGTAATACTGCAATAGCTGCGCATGTATCATTCCCTATAGCCCACACCTCTCTTCATGTTCAGTAATACCGCAATAGCTGAGCATTTATCATTCCCTATAGCCCACACCTCTCTTCATGTTCAGTAATACTGCAATAGCTGAGCATGTATCATTCCCTATAGCCCACACCTCTCTTCATGTTCAGTAATACTGCAATAGCTGAGCGTGTATCATTCCCTATAGTCCATACCTCTCTTCATGTTCAGTAATACTGCAATAGCTGAGCATGTATCATTCCCCATAGCCCACACTTCTCTTAATGTTCAGTAATACTGCAATAGCCACACCTCTCTTCATTTATTTATTTTACATTTGCTTACCGGGCTAGTCTAACTGGGTATATGTCCATTTTCAGTAGAGGCCCGGGGAGAAAAGCTCCAAGCATAGGCAGTAACAAATAATACAATATATACAACAGTAACATGAGTTATATAATACATTATTCATATTGTACATGACAGAGACTAGTATAGATTCTTATAGTAGGATTAAGCTAAGATAAAATACTGAGAACAAACAACATATGCGAGAATAAAGAGGAAAAAAAAAAAAAAAATATATATATATATATATATATATATATATATATATATATATATATCAGAAACAGCATAGAGATTTTTTTTTTTTATCTCTTTAGATTCTAAGTTGAAGTTAGCTTACATGTTATTACAGGTAATCAGCATAGAGCAGTAGAGTAGAGAGGTAAAGGGAGTGCAAGATGGGGCACTGAGGTATCGTAATACTGCAATAGTCCACACCTCTCTTCATGTTCATTAATACTGCAATAGTCCACACCTCTCTTCATGTTCATTAATACTGCAATAGCCCACACCTCTCTTCATGTTCAGTAATACTGCAATAGTCCACACCTCTCTTCATGTTCAGTAATACTGCAATAGTCCACACCTCTCTTCATGTTCATTAATACTGCAATAGCCCACACCTCTCTTCATGTTCAGTAATACTGCAATAGCTGAACATTTATCATTCCCTATAGCCCACACCTCTCTTCATATTCAGTAATACTGCAATAGCTGAGCATGTATCATTCCCTATAGCCCACACCTCTCTTCATGTTCAGTAATACTGCAATAGCTGAGCATGTATCATTCCCTATAGCCCACACCTCTCTTCATGTTCAGCAATACTGCAATAGCTGATTATGTATCATTCCCTATAGCCTACATCTCTCTTCATGTTCATTAATACTGCAGTAGTCCACACCTCTCTTCATGTTCAGTAATACTGCAATAGCTGCGCATGTATCATTCCCTATAGCCCACACCTCTCTTCATGTTCAGTAATACCGCAATAGCTGAGCATTTATCATTCCCTATAGCCCACACCTCTCTTCATGTTCAGTAATACTGCAATAGCTGATTATGTATCATTCCCTATAGTTCACACCTCTCTTCATGTTCAGTAATACTGCAATAGTCCACACCTCTCTTCATGTTCATTAATACTGCAATAGTCCACACCTCTCTTCATGTTCATTAATACTGCAATAGTCCACACCTCTCTTCATGTTCAGTAATACTGCAATAGTCCACACCTCTCTTCATGTTCATTAATACTGCAATAGTCCACACCTCTCTTCATGTTCATTAATACTGCAATAGCTGAGCATGTATCATTCCCTATAGTCCACACCTCTCTTCATGTTCGGTAATACTGCAATAGTCCACACCTCTCTTCATGTTCATTAATACTGCAATAGCCCACACCTCTCTTCATGTTCAGTAATACTGCAATAGTCCACACCTCTCTTCATGTTCATTAATACTGCAATAGCTGAACATTTATCATTCCCTATAGCCCACACCGCTCTTCATGTTTAGTAATACTGCAATAGCTGAGCATGTGTCATTCCCTATAGTCCACACCTCCCTTCATGTTCAGTAAAACTGCAGTAGCTGAGCATGTATCATTCCCTATAGCCTGCACCTCTCTTCATTTTCAGTAATACTGGAATAGCTGAACATTTATCATTCCCTATAGCCCACACCTCTCTTCATGTTCGGTAATACTGCAGTAGCTGAGCATGTATCATTCCCTATAGTCCACACCTCTCTTCATGTTTAGTAATACTGCAATAGCTGAGCATGTATCATTCCCTATAGTCCACACCTCTCTTCATGTTCAGTAATACTGCAATAGCTGAGCAGGTATCATTCCCTATAGCCCACATGTCTCTTCATGTTCAGTAATACTGCAATAGCTGAGCATGTATCATTCCCTATAGTCCACACCTCTCTTCATGTTCAGTAATACTGCAATAGCTGAGCATGTATCATTCCCCATAGCCCACACCTCCCTTCATGTTCTGTAATACTGCAGTAGCTGAGTGTGTATCATTCCCTATAGCCCACACCTCTCTTCATGTTCAGTAATAATGCAGTAGCTGAGCATGTATCATTCCCTATAGTCCACACCTACCTTCATGTTCAGTAATACTGCAGTAGCTGAGCATGTATCATTCCCTATAGTCCACACCTCTCTTCATGTTCAGTAATACTGCAATAGCTGAGCATGTATCATTCCCTATAGCCCACACCTCTCTTCATGTTCAGTAATATTGCAATAGCTGAGCATGTATCATTCCCTATAGTCCACACCTCTCTTCATGTTCAGTAATACTGCAGTAGCTGAACAGGTATCATTCCCTGTAGTCTGCACCACTTTTATTTTCTGCATCATTTCTAATTCCATAATTTTCCTTTTATCTGTACATCTTATGTCACGTAAACAAATAACCTTTATGTCTGTTTTTCATTCTTCTTAACATCACTTTTCATGCTATTGACATTTAATGGTGCAAAACTTTCATTAACCTTGTCCCTTTTTTTTTTTTTTTTTTATATTTTTATTTTTTAGTTCATCTTTTGTCTTCCTTTTTCTCCTTCGCACCCTTCCTCCAGTACAACCTTCTGCTTTTTTTTTCTAACTCAGAGAGTATATCTACCTCTTCTTCCTCCTCTGTTTCTAATACCCAAACCTGTTTTCTATCCTTGTTTCTTTTTCATTTATTAGTTTGTGGGCTTCATCTAGCATATCTTTTTCTACATTTTTATCTTGTATTTCCTCTTCCTCATCCCCACCCTCATCCCTTCATCACTTTCACTCTTCCTTGCATAAAAACTTGTTATTTCCCGCTCATTTTCACCACTTAGTCTGTCTTCATTCATTTCTGGACCACGAAAACAAAAATGCTCCTCACTTCTACATTTCCTACAATATAGTTTACATGTTTTTCTAGAATGTACAAAACCTATTCACACTACTCACACCTTTTTATACAATCCTGGATTAAATGTAATTCATCCCCACAAGAAAAAAATACATGATTTTGGTTGCCCCAATACCTAACACTCCCTTTTTCCCATGTATTGCTATCATATTAGGGGCATGCTGTAACTTTTATTTTCAGTTTTTAAAGTTTCATAAACTTCCCATCCTCCAGTCCATCATTTTCTATTATCCACAACATTTTAATATCATGCACATCCTTACATAAACTTAGTTAAAACATTTAATTCATTTTCTTCTAGCTTAATTGTTCTAAATTGCAACAACAGTTTTCTTTTTAACTGTATATTTAAATGTTGATAAACAAGTGTCCTTCCAAGAAGATATGTTACTTTTCTTCTCATTCATTAAAATATTTACCTGCTAATGCAAAAGTCAAAAAAGTTATTTCACAGAAAGGTTCAGTTCCTCTCGTTATTAATGCCCTAATTTCAGACAAAAGGAATCCTAAGGGCATAACAACGTTGTCTATAACACAGTATATGTTTATTTGCAGTTCATACGTTGTTTTCACCTGCACAACAGGCTTTTTCCTCCAGCTAACAACAGCTCCAATATGTCTCCTCTAGACCTGCACAACATTTTCATTCTGCAGTCTTTAAATGGAACCTGCTACTGATGCTGCATAAGTCTTTGCTCTGGAAACACTGTTGTCAGTCTTTTTCTGTTTATTGCTCTCTGTTCCATCTTCCTGATGCCCGGCATATAGCATGCACTTACATTCAAATATCCCACTGGCCAGACATGCCCTTTCGGTAGCCACTCCATCATTTGCAGCATCTTTATATCATTTCCTCATTTCCAAATATGTTGTTCATTTCCACACTCCACTCCCCTTTATCACTCACTTTCACTCTTCCTTGCATAAAAACTTGTTTTGTTCCCCTCATTTTCGCTACTTAGTCTGTCTTCATTCATTCCTGGACCACGAAAACAAAAATGCTCCTCACTTCTACATTTCCTACAATATAGTTTACATGTTTTTCTAGAATGTACAAAACCTATTCACACTACTTACACCTTTTTATGCAGTCCTGGATTAAATGTAATTCATCCCCACAAGAAAATAAATACATGATTTTAGTTGCCCCAATACCTAACACTCCCTTTTTCCCATGTATTGCTATCATATTAGGGGCATGCTGTAACTTTTATTTTCAGTTTTTAAAGTTTCATAAACTTCCCATCCTCCAGTCCATCATTTTCTATTATCCACAACATTTTAATATCATGCACATCCTTACATAAACTTAGTTAAAACATTTAATTCATTTTCTTCTAGCTTAATTGTTCTAAATTGCAACAACAGTTTTCTTTTTAACTGTATATTTAAATGTTGATAAACAAGTGTCCTTCCAAGGAGATATGTTACTTTTCTTCTCATTCATTAAAATATTTACCTGCTAATGCAAAAGTCAAAAAAGTTATTTCACAGAAAGGTTCAGTTCCTCTCGTTATTAATGCCCTAATTTCAGACAAAAGGAATCCTAAGGGCATAACAACGTTGTCTATAACACAGTATATGTTTATTTGCAGTTCATACGTTGTTTTCACCTGCACAACAGGCTTTTTCCTCCAGCTAACAACAGCTCCAATATGTCTCCTCTAGACCTGCACAACATTTTCATTCTGCAGTCTTTAAATGGAACCTGCTACCGATGCTGCATAAGTCTTTGCTCTGGAAACACTGTTGTCAGTCTTTTTCTGTTTATTGCTCTCTGTTCCATCTTCCTGATGCCCGGCATATAGCATGCACTTACATTCAAATATCCCACTGGCCAGACATGCCCTTTCGGTAGCCACTCCATCATTTGCAGCATCTTTATATAATTTCCTCATTTCCAAATATGTTGTTCATTTCCACACTCCACTCCCCTTTATCACTCACTTTCACTCTTCCTTGCATAAAAACTTGTTTTTTTCCCCTCATTTTCGCTACTTAGTCTGTCTTCATTCATTCCTGGACCACGAAAACAAAAATGCTCCTCACTTCTACATTTCCTACAATATAGTTTACATGTTTTTCTAGAATGTACAAAACCTATTCACACTACTTACACCTTTTTATGCAGTCCTGGATTAAATGTAATTCATCCCCACAAGAAAAAAAATACATGATTTTAGTTGCCCCAATACCTAACACTCCCTTTTTCCCATGTATTGCTATCATATTAGGGGCATGCTGTAACTTTTCTTTTCAGTTTTTAAAGTTTCATAAACTTCCCATCCTCCAGTCCATCATTTTCTATTATCTACAACATTTTAATATCATGCACATCCTTATATAAACTTAGTTAAAACATTTAATTCATTTTCTTCTAGCTTAATTGTTCTAAATTGCAACAACAGTTTTCTTTTTAACTGTATATTTAAATGTTGATAAACAAGTGTCCTTCCAAGGAGATATGTTACTTTTCTTCTCATTCATTAAAATATTTACCTGCTAATGCAAAAGTCCAAAAAGTTATTTCACAGAAAGGTTCAGTTCCTCTCGCTATTAATGCCCTAATTTCAGACAAACGGAATCCTAAGGGCATAACAATGTTGTCTATAACATAGTATATGTTTATTTGCAGTTCATACGTTGTTTTCACCTGCACAACAGGCTTTTTCCTCCTGCTAACAACAGCTCCAATATGTCTCCTCTATACCTGCACAAACTTTTCATTCTGCAGTCTTTAAATGGAACCTGCTACTGATGCTGCATAAGTCTTTGCTCTGGAAACACTTTTGTCAGTCTTTTTCTGTTTATTGCTCTCTGTTCCATCTTCCTGACGCCCAGCATATAGCATGCACTTACATTCAAATATCCCACTGGCCAGACATGCCCTCTCAGTAGCCACTCCATCATTTGCAGCATCCCTTAGTCTTTATATCATCTCCTCATTTCCAAATATTTTGTCCATTTCCACACTCCACTCATGGCCTCTAATTCTTTTGGTTCTGTGTCTTCCATCATTTTTATAAACAGTCATGGTTCATAGGTTCATAGGTTCATACTAGGCTATCTGCCCTAGGGCATTTATAAGCCTAGCCAGAGTGTGTTTGGCTTTCGCCACCCATTTTAAATTAATTTTGCTCTGCCCTTTTTCGAGATTAGTATACTGTGCCTCTGTCTAACAGTGACACAAAAGTGATACCCGGGGTAAACCTATGATCTCCCATCCACTCATCAAGATTCCTCTTGAAGAGAGTCAATGAGGGACTCTGCCTAACCTGAACTGGGATTTTATTCCAGAGTGAAGGGAGCCTCTGGGTTATGAATCTGTCCCTCCAGCATGTCCTATTTATTTCAGTGCTGAGGTTCAAGTCTCTCGAGCGCGTAGCTCGATGGGATTTGGATTTTCAGAGGTGCAGCATGTCCATTAATTCCGGGTTGGACATGGCTTTATACGTCAGGCACAGATCGCCTCTGAGCAGGCAGTATGCCACTGAGTAGAGCTGGAGTTTCTTTAACCGGGCAGCATATGGCATCTGTTTAAGCCCTTTGATCCTCTTGGTGAGGTACTTTTGGGGTCTTTCCAGTTGCTGCAGGTGTCTGGTAAGGTACATCCCAAAGGGGCATTGTACTCAATTATGGGCCTGATGAGGGATGAGTAAAGAGGCACGATGACCTCCCCTGATCTAGATGTGAATCCCTTCATGATTAGGTGGGCTATATAAAATGTTTTTCTAAGCACTTTGGCCACGTGGTTGTCAAATGAGAGATTGCTATCAACTTGGGTCCCCAGGTCACTAATTACTTCTTCTGTACTTAATGGATTACCACCTATGTGGTAATTTGTGGGCACTTTGTTTTGCCAAAGGGGATGACTATACACTTTTGGCATTTAGCTTGAGGCCATGGCTCTGGCACCAGTTGTCTGTTTCTATGAGGCCCTTTTGGAGGATGCTTGTGTCAGCTGGAGAGTCGATTATGGCGCCCAGTTTGCAGTCATCTGTGAACTTGGTCAGCCACAGTCCTTCCGTGTTGGCCTGTACCTCCGAGAAATATAAACCGAACAAGAGAGGTCCCAGGACTGAGCCTTGTGGGACACCACTTGCAACTGGTTTGGAGTCTGACATGGCTCCAGCAATTCTAACCATGTGTGTTCTGTCCTTGAGCCAGTTTGCAACCCATCTAGTGACATAGGGGTTTACATTTAAGCTGGTGAGCTTATCTATAATGCCTGAGTGGGGTATTGTATCGAAGGCTTTTGTGAGGTCCAGGTAGGCTTTGTGGACCACCTTCCCCTTGTCAATGGCCTTGGTGACTGTTTCAAAGAAATCCACCAGGTTTAAGAGGCAGGATCTGCCCTTAACAAAGCCAAACTGGGTAGGATCCAGTGTCTGTAGGTCCCCAATATCTTTATTTATGAGGTCCATGATGATCTTTTCCATAGCTTTGCAGACCAAGCTAGTCAGGCTTATGGGGTGATAGGTTCCAGGATCCGTTGAGGCACCACCTTTGTGGTGAGAGACCACTGTTGCTGTACGCCACTCTTTGGGTACATATCCTGTAGTAAGGCTGAGATTGAACAGTAGTTTTATGTTTGGGTTTAGCTCTTCTTGGAGTTCATGTAGGATGCAGCCTGGGACACCGTCTGGTCCCATTGATGCTGTGTTATTTGCTTTGGAGAGGGCGGCTCTTACCTGAGCATCTGAGATGTCAGAGGGGCAGCACTCTGCTGGGATAGATATTTGCCCTCTTGGTGGGGAGGGGGGGGAGAAGTTTGCGTTGAACCTGTCAGCTAGGATGTTGGCAATGTCTGTGGGTTCGATGTATTTTTTGTCATTTTGGAGTAATTCTGAGCATATCTGGGAATTCCCACCCAGGTTCCTAACATAACTAAAGAAAGCCTTGTGATTATCCTTAGTGTCCTGTGCAATTTTTCTCTTGAAGCTGGCCTTAGACGATTTTATGAGTGCCCGTAGTTTTTTGCTAATACTGATCAGAGATGCCTTCCCTTTTTGGGATGTTGCTCTATCATGTAGTAGCTTCCTCCTTCTATTGTATAGTTTGTTTATGGCTGGGGTCCACCAGACAGGACATCTGCCTTTGGAGGATTGGGTCTTGGTTTTATTTGGGATTGCATGATCCACGCATTCCTGAAGGTGTTCATAGAATGCGTTTATAAAGGATTCTGTGGTCTGGGATGTATTTTCCACAGGCTCGGGGGCTTTGAAGGATTCCACCTCGGTTTTGAGGAGTGTGAAATTTGCTTTAGAGAAGTTTTTCACTGTGGTTTTCTGGGCAGAGGGTGGGGTCGGGATGTGAATATCCAGTGAGATTAGTTTATGGTCTGATCTTACCAGTGAGGGATACACTTCTGGTCTGGAGCATAGAGTCCCCATGTTGGTGATGATCAGGTCCAGTATATTTTCCCCTCTTGTGGGAGTGGTAACAAGTTGTTCCATAGCATTTGAGTTTATAAATTCTAGGAACCTTTGGGCTAGGGTTTTGGAGCTAGAGTAATGCTCCCAGTCTATGTTTGGGTAGTTGAAGTCGCCCAATATAATGGTGTTTGGAGAGACCTTCATATTTTCCAGTGTTCTCAGGAAGGCCGAGTGGGGTTCCTGGGTTTGGGAGGGTGGTCTGTAGCAAGCTATAAACTGGAAGGCAGTTTTACCCACTGTTAGTTGCACATGGATACTCTCTGATGCTTCATGCTGTGCCACCAACCTGGAGGTGTGGGTATCTTTGACGAATATTGATACTCCACCTCCTTTTGTGGTTCGGTCCAAGTTTTGGGGCCGAAAAGCATGGTATGAGGAATAACCTGGTAGTGCTGGGGTGCTCTCGGGAGCCTTGAACCAGGTTTCTGTTACTGCACAGATATCGATTTTCTCCATGCTAAGGAGAGTTTCGAGTGCGTGCATCTTGAGGTTTAGACTTCTGGCATTGAGTAGCATTACTCTTAGTTTCTTATCCCTTGTGATACCTATGGAGGTGGGTTTGTCTTTTGAGCCTTGCCTAAAAAAGGCACTATGGGGGAAGCAAGATCCTTTGCCAATATCCGAAAGCCCAGGGGTGACAGGTGCAAGCTGTCCCTAGCGAAGCATCGTGGCTTGTTGAGCATGTCATCCCAGACTGACAGGCATTCGATCCCCTTTGAATGACACCAATACTTAAGCCAATTGTTGAAATTGATCATTTTGTCTTCATATTGTGGCATCATTCTTGGTGAGGGTAAGATGCTACTCAAGGTCAGGGTCATACCAGCCTGGGCTACATGCTTAGAGAGCTCCTCTGTGTCTCTTTTCATGTAGACCAGGGTGGTACGTCTCAGGTAATTTACACCAGCATGGACAATGACCGAGTCATATTTGTACTTGTCTTGGAGTGACCTGAGTGCTTGTGTTATGTGGCGGATCCTAGCACCTGACAGGCAGCTCACTGTGACCTTCTCCTTGTTCAGCCTGGTGAGCGGGACGTCAGTGTGCCTGACGATAGAGTTACCTATTACAAGTTTATCAAGTGTGTTGTTTAGCCTTAAGGGCTGTGACTGTTCGGCACACTGGCTTTGTGAGCTATGTGTTGCACGTGTTTTGTTTTGGGGTAGCGGTTGCTTGAGTGTCTACTTTGGAGGTCTCTGCTGCTTAGGCAGATTTTTATTTAGAGCCTCTGAGTATGTTTTTGTGCATTTATGTGTTTGGTTTGCTGTCGTGGTAGGTCTATGTGAGACTGGAATTGTAGTTAATGTGGTTTCCTTCTCCTCCTGACTGGTTACGCCAGTACTGAGTTGAGAGAGCTTAGCCTCCAGTTTGGCTATATGGTTGCATCTCTCACATGTGTTGGAATTTGTTGGGAGAAGGAGTGGGTTGTCTGTGTACATGAGGCAGTTGTAACATTGCCTCAAGATTCCCAGATTCACCAGCTGGACTGGAGAGGAGATTGACAACTGACCTTTGGACATGCCAGAATAGTATTGGGAATTCCTTTATAATTGAAAAAAGGGCCAATGGGGAACAAGGTACTCAAGGGGAGTTTGTGAGGGTGTAGTGCTTTTAATTTTTTAGTGCTGACTTATATAATTGCTTTAGTGAGCAAGTGCCAGGTAACTTAAATGCAATGTGTTACAGGTAACCTAAAACGACAAACAGTAACTTTCTTTCAAGTGAAACAAGGAAATAAGTACAGTAAGCAATGCAGATATCACTAGGGATCCACAGAAGCACTGAAAAGCCATGTTTTAGGTGGAATTAGCGTTTCAGAGAAATAACAAGCAAACAAACAACAAGCATACAAACAAAGCTAGATTCAGCAGGCCTGGATCTAGTCTATGCTACAGCAAACAAGGTGTACCAATTTCAATAAGAAACAGTTCAAATATGCAGGCACTATAAGCTTTTAACCAGAAATTCACAGCTCAGAAGGGCAGAGTCCAGCATCTCCTCCCACAAGAGTGCAGACCACAAACCTTCTTAATGTAAAATAACTGGCCTGAAGCCCAAGTGCTTAAACCAGAACTAATATACTTTTAGAATAACAGACACTGAGCCCTCAATCAGCAGTTCCCAACTTAGAAGAATGTAAACTACCTGTCCTGCCACCACAGTGCAGGCCACAAACCTTCCTAATGTAAAACAACTGGTCTGAAGCCCAAGTGCTTAATCCAATAGACTTAGAATGATAGCTACACTTTAATTAAGTTACTACCAAGCAGTAATAAATACAATTGAATACTTTAAAGAATGCCTGGATTAGTGCTCAAGTTATACAAACAAAGCTAGATTCAGCAGGCCTGGATCTAGTCTATGCTACAGCAAACAAGGTGTACCAATTTCAGTAAGAAGCAGTTCAAATATGCAGGCACTATAAGCATTTAATCAGAAATTCCCAGCTCAGAAGGGCAGAGTCCAGCCTCTCCTCCCACAAGAGTGCAGACCACGAACCCACTTAATGTAAAATAACTGGCCTGAAGCCCAAGTGCTTAAACCAGAATTAATACACTTTTAGAATAACAGACACTGAGCTCTCAATCAGCAGTTCCCAATTTAGAAGGATATAAGCTACCTGTTCTGCCACTACAGTGCAAACCACAAACCTTCTTAATGTAAAACAACTGGTTTGAAGCCCAAGTGCTTAAACTAAAAGGCTTAGAATGAGTTACACCAAGCAGTAATAAATACAATTGAGTACTATTAAGATGACGCAAAAACAAAATAAAGTAGGAAGAAACACAAATACAGTAAAAGCAGATACATTTTTTTTTTTGAGTGAGCAAATGAGATGGGCCCAGGAGTTACACGATAGAAACAAGTACAAATGCAGGCTTTCAAATCAGAAAGTTGGGAGAGATGGAAGACTGCCCAAATGGCCAATAACTACAAATTTTGGGCCAGAACCACTCCTTATGTGGTAGACAGGTTACCTAATGCTTACCACTCCCACTGATAAGCTAGAAGGCTTCCCTCCAACACAGAAAGGCTTGGGGGGCTCAGAAGCTTACAAACAGTCCTGGATACAGCAAATCTGTATCTGGAACACTAATTACAGGAAAGGTAGGAAACAAGCTTACAATTTTTTTTTCAGAAAAGTAGCAAAAACAGTAGTAAAAACAATTCACATGCAGTGCAAGCTGGCACACTTGAGTATGTAACAATATTAGTCCACACACAGTTTGAAAAAATGTAATTAAATTAAAAAGGACTAAAAGCAAGTGCAGAAAGGGTTTATTAGGTAGAATGCGGTAAAGAGATGGGACTGAGGGAGTGTCCTAGATTAAATCTACAGTGGGGCTGACACTGCAAAAGCCACCAAATTTAAACTGCAACCAAGAACATGGAGGGGGGTGGGGAAGACAGTTTCAACAGAGATGTGATGAATCACAGTGCAAATTTATAAAACCAAAAAAATATATACTGATCTCTATATATTTGCAGAACAGTAAGACAACAGATATCTAAGCAACAATTTAGCTCTATAATACAGAATAATACAGAAAAATATACTCAGCTCTATATATTTGCAGATAGTCTTGTAAGGCTCTCTCTCAGTGCACAGGTTCCAATTTAAATGCAGGCTGTTATTAACAGGTCAAAATTAAGGGAACCTGGAGTTAAGCAACACACAAGCTATAAAAACCGGTTATATCAGCTGAAGACAAGGCAGAAAATGTGTGGGGGGGGGGGCAGTTTCAACAGAGATGTGAGGAATCACAGTGCAAATTTATAAAACCAGAAAAATATATACTGATCTCTGTATATTTGCAGAACAGTAAGACAGCAGATATCTAAGCAACAATTTAGCTCTATAATACAGAATAATACAGAAAAATATATTCAGCTCTATATATTTGCAGATAGTCTTGTAAGGCTCTCTCTCAGTGCACAGGTTCCAATTTAAATGCAGGCTGTTATTAACAGGTCAAAATTAAGGGAACCTGGAGTTAAGCAACACACAAGTTATAAAAAACATGGAGACCCCCGATGCCACAATATTCACTTCCAAAACATATTTTTCCTTCTGAATTACAGTTTCTTTTTTCTCCTTCTCCAGCTTATCTCCACTCACGACCTCCATCTTAAATTCACTTATCACCAGTAAAAACCCTTCCGGTGCCATCTAGTGATCACCTCAGAAACAGTAGGGGGTTCTTTATTGAATATAACAGATTATATACAGTATTTACAGTATTTACAATATATAAATTATTTACAATTGCTTACATCTTACATTACAACTTCATATAACTTCATATATTTTCAATATTTCAATTATTCCTCCACTCTTTTTTCCACAACCAAAAGATAACTTTTTCAAAATTTCTGCTAATACCCATTTCCCATTATATTTTATCTCATTAAATCTTTCATTCGATATGACCCATAAAACATACATTTTATTTATCAATTTCTTCCACTTTCTTTGTTCTTTTATCATAATATCCATATTCTTTCATGTTCATGTTTGTCTTTTACAGTTTTAGAATCATTCAATACATTAATTTCATAATTTTTACCACAATGTTGTCACTGTCATACACTATAAGAAAACATATTCCATTGTCTCAGCCTTTCTACAATGGCTACATACTCTTTCCTGAATTCTTTTATAGGGCATATTTGCTTTAGCAGGCAGTGTATTTATCATTAGCCTCCACATAAAATGTTTACATTCATACATTTTTGTTCCATCTAAGCCTTATTTTAATTGCACTTCTTTTTTTCATCATCTAAGTTTTTCCATGGATAAATATAATAACATTCTCTCATTACATTTTCATGCCATTCTTTTCTGTTTTTGCTCCACTCCCTATTTTCAATTTCTATAATAATATTTTATTTTGACATTCCTTACTCTCATTATTAACATTATTATTTCATCTTTTCCCATATCTTAAACTTCCCAAAACATCTTTATATTTTATTTTCATTATATCATTTACTATATTCCTGTTTTCTTCTTTCAATCCCTTTTAAACCTTATACAGATTCAATGAAGCTGCATTTACAATAGGATTTATCAGTCCTAATCCTTCTTCTTCCTGCACATACAAAATTCCTCTCCTTGCAGGGTTTGATCTTGATCCCCATATGAATGAAAATATAATCAATAGCAGTTCCTTTTCCTATTTAGATAGGATCATATATACACTTTCCAAATAGGCAATTTTACCTAACAAAATAGAGTTTATTAAATAAACCTTTTTTCTTATATGATAATCTATATGACCACTAAAATATGCATACTTCTCTCAGGTTTTTTTATTGGTCTCTCCCACTGTGTTTTCCTTCTTTGTATTAACCCCAAACATTATTCCTAGAATATCATCCTATTCATCATTAAAGTGAATATCTTCTAAATCTCCCTATAATATAATTTCTTTACTTTTATCCTTATTTATGTTTAGACCAAGCATATTTAAATACTTACTTCATTTCATAATTCCTTGTTCCATCCATTCTTGTTTTTAATAATTAATAGTATATCGTCTGCATAAGTAAGAACAACTGTTACATAAATCCCCTCTATTATCCTATAACTTGCTATTTTCAGTTCTCTATTCATTGCATTTACAATTACATTATTAGCTAATAATATGCTACTAGGTGGACAACCTTATCTTATCCCACATTCTATTCTTATTTCTTTACTTAACCACATATTTAATATCATTTTAATAATATTATTCTCATGTACTGATTTTATAGCTTTATTATTTTGCCATCTACATTATAATCTCTTAATATACTCCATAATTTCTTAGATTGCATTCTATCAACTGTTTTATTTACGTCTCCAACCAATACCTTAGTTTCCAATTTTTTATTTATATTGTCTGTTAGCTCTCAACACAAATAATAAATCCTGACTTCCATTCTCTTTTTTTCACAAACATCGTAGGTTCCATCAGTCTATCCCTACCTTTTAGTAATATTTTCCCCATTATTCTCATAAATATTTTATAATCTGTATTGTTTAATACTATTGGTCTCCAGTTCCTAATGTCTTCCTTCTTCCATATAAATGTCATGGCCCCCATACATATCTCTTTTTCATTTATCCCTTTTTCTAACCATTTATTCAAAACTTCTACAAAATATACTTTTTTTGCCAGTTTTTCCTATTATGGTACATATGATGCTCAATTCCATCTAATCCCATAGCCTTCTCCATATCCAAGTATTTTAAAATGTCATCAAGATCTCCCATATTTATATGTTTTCCATAATCTCATTCTCTTCTTTACTTAACTTATTTACCTCCCATATTTGCCTCTGTTTTTTCTCTGTCTTCTTAAACGCATTTTTATATACTGCTTTATTATCGATTTGTGACAGATGAGTACCAATAAGAGTGAAAGGGAAGATCTACAAGATGGTAGTGAGACCAGCTGTGTTATATAGGTTGGAGGTGGTGGTACTGAATAAAAGACAGGAGTCAGTGCTGAAGATGGCAGAGTTAAAGATGTTAAGGTTTGCATTGGGTGTATAGAGGATGGACAGAATTATAAATGAGTATATTAGAGGGTCAGCTCAGGTTGGATGGTTTGGAGACAAAGCCAGAGGTGAGATTGTGTTGGTTTCGACATGTGCTGAGGAGGAATATTTATTTTATTTTATTTATTTATTTTATTTTATACTGGGTATAATGGGAGAAGGATGCTAATCATGGAGCTGCCAGGTAAGAGGAAAAGAGGAAAGCCTAAGATTAGGTTTATGGATGTGGTGAGAGAGGACATGCAGGTGGTTGGTGTAACACAGCAAGATGCAGAAGAAAGAAATGGAAACAGATGATTCGCTGTGGTGACCCCCTAACAGAAGCAGCCAAAAGAAGAAAAGATTACCTCAAATATTTCTTTTTGTGTATTCAATACTTTTCCTTCAATGGTTTCCAATTATCTTATTATCCTCTCATTTTCTCTCACCATTTTACTCAAATATAGAGTTACTTCTTCTTTTTCACTTGTAAAAAATACCTTTGCTTATATAACATTTTATTAATCTTCTCTTGATTTGTTTCATAAATTCTCTTCTCCTTTCCACAAAAAAATTTATTTCTTAATATTTCTCTGAATATGGTTTGACTTTTAACAACTTATATTTTTGCTTTTCTTTCTCTCTTTTCATTGCTTGGCATTCTAGAAAGCACTTTTTATAACTTATTTTAAAACTTAACCACCAATCAGTCCAATTTTTATAAATATTTTTATTTCTACATGATTTTCCCATAATCAATCATTTTTCTCTCTTCTTCCTTGTAAGTCTTTTTCATTCAATATTTTAATACCTTCCCCTGCCCTTATGTTTTGTTCTTTTTCTTTTACATCTACCCACACAGCCAGATAGTCTGAGAAACCTGTTTCCTTTTTTCCTCTTTTTATAATTTTCAAAGTATTAGATATTATAAAATAATCAATTTCAGTTTTAATCTCATTTCCTTTATAGGTCTAGTGTATATTATCTTATATAAATAACTTTCCTCTTTTCATTATTTCATAAACTATTTTAACACCATTTCCTTCCTTCTTTCTTTCCCTCAAATCACAATTAAAATCTCCTACCAATATTATTTCCAAATTTATTCCTCACAATTTAAGATTTTTTTGAACATTTCCCCTCTTCCTTTTTAGTAACATATGCATATATTGCAATAATTCTGTATACATAGTTCTTATATCTAACACTGTTATTCTGCCTAGCTCTACTAAAGTATAATCTAAGAATTTACTTGTTTCATTACATAATACAGCAATCCCTGTATCTTTTCCCATGTTCCATACAATTTTCCCAGCCCATAGGTTTTCCATCTGATTCCTTTCATCCTCTGCTAAAATTCTTGTATCCCCTAGGATAATTCCACACATATCAAGTAGCATACACTATCCCAATACACCTAACCTTCTTTTAACATTTTTTATAGTATTAACGTTTATTGATAAGACTCTCAAATTCTTCCAGATGTATTATATTTTTATCTTACCCCTTATCTTTCTTTTTATTTTCTTTCATAATCACACTTTTATATTTTCTTTTCCTGCCTTTCATTCTTCTTTCTATTGAATTTCTTTTAGCTCTTATTATTTTCCAGTTACAATTTTTCTCTTCACTTGTTTCCAGTACTATTTCTTCACCTTCATTATTCTCATTTTCTTTATACTTTGTGTTTTTATTTTCTTCTTGTGTGATATTCTGTTTTTCGCGTTCATGCTTTTCATTTTCTGCTACATCATGTACATGTTCCTGTGTCTGCTCTTTTCTCTAAACATGTAGTTGTTCATCCCAATTAACTGAATCATGTCATATGTTCCCACATTTTTTACGCATCAGTTCATATTTCTTTGCTTCATATCACACTTTTCTACAAACAAAACATCTTCTCATCATAATTGCTTATTAAATGATCACTCTTTCCACAAAAAAAAATGTCAGCTGTCCCTTATAACTTACATAACCTCTATTTCCTTCAACAATTGTTATGCTTGGAATATGTACAATATTAAGTTTTTCCATCTTCAACATCAACCCACAATCCCACCCCCAGTCCATAATCCTCGATCATCATATATCATTTTGTAGTGCCCATCTTCTCTTTGCATACAGTTTTTAAATAGTCTTTCAATGCTTCCTTATCCACCTCTGTTTGAAATTGTACAGTAATTCTCTTTTTAGTCTCTCTATTAAAAGTCTGCACCACATAAGAATTCCACTGACTACAGTCTTTCTTTTTTTCAAACTTCCCTAAGAAAGTTCCTGTATATTGCCCAGTCTCAAATATAATGTCACAAAAAGTCTGTTAAGGTGAATAAAGGTTCTTACCTCATTAGGTGACATTCCCAAGGCTACAATAACTGTGTGCAAAACATTATATCTTTTGAGGTCTTTTTCTTCCTTACTGCTGAGATGTACAACAAACGTCCTCATTTCTCTTCCTCCCTCTCACTCTGCCTCTCTTGTTTCTTGCCTTGTTTCAGCATTGGTGCATATGATTTTTGACCTTGTGTAGTTTTTTCACTTCCTCCTCCTGGATTCTATCCATAATGTCATTCCAGGGTACTGCCACTACACTTTCTGGTTCACTCTGCATAATCTTCTCCATAAGATAATCATCCTGCAACCATACCAGCTAGAGGGTTGTAACAACACAGTCTTGTGTTGACTCAAAAAGGTTGCACTGAAACAGATTGTCTGAATCTTCTGCACATCCTTCCAACTTCTTCAATAGCTCTTTAAAAGGCTTGACTGTCTTTTCTAATACTTCTGACCCTCCATTATCTATTGCAAGTGCCTCCTTAAATTCCATCTCCTTCTCTGACATCAATGATGCCTCCTCTGACCAATGATCGGTATTCAGTTCAGCAACATCTCCTTCTAGGGCCAACATGCTTACACTCACCAGCTTCCTGCTTCTCTAGGCCACCTTTGTACCAGGAATGAAAGACAGGAAGTCCAGCTGTAAATAGCATCACCATACTTGAAAGAGTAGGGGATGTTACTTGGTGTCCTGGCCAAGTTTCCCCTAGTTAGTATGAATGCCACCTCAGGTCTCCCTTGAAAAGAAGCAACTGACCTAGTGGGAATAACCCAGTTAATCAAGTGTATATAAATAAATTAATGTTTTGTTGAAATAAAAAAAGATCAGATGGGACACTAAGTAGTGCAGGAAACAATTGGCTCCCAAGTTCAAATCGAAATAAAATATTAGAACCTCAAGGAAGTAGGGAGTTTTGACACAACTGGAAGTTATTGACTTACTGTGTCTGTTAGCAGCAGCCACAATAAAAGAACTGTAATGCAGAAATGTTACCACTGAGCCACTATACTACCGATCTTGACCCAACTCAAAATCAACAAGGTAAAGCTACTGACAGTAACTTGTTTACATGGGGGTCCCTTGAAAACCTGAAGTCATAACTGCAAGCAGTGAAAATGTGAGAATACATGTGAGAATGTGAGGAATAGAGAAATACACATATATATATATATATATATATATATATATATATATATATATATATATATATATATATATACACTATGTCCAAGGCTGCATTATTGTAAAGTATCCATTCTATTCTGAGGTAACACATTCTTGAATTTAGTACAAATAAAAAGCAGAAATATGGCAGACACAGCCTCCTCCATATACATGCACAGACACTTAAAGGTGTATTAGCAAATTTTGCCATTTGATATTTTTGTGTTTGAATTTCAATTTATTTTTCCCAGTAACTGGATTATAATGCCTTACCCTGCACTTCTCTTAGTAGGCCTGTATTCTTATTCTCACAGAAGAAGATATATAACAGTAGCAGGGGAAGCCTTACCTGGCTCATTTTAATGCCTAGACTGAGCTTATTGTTATGTATGAGTAATGAAGCTTGGAAAACATAGATGAACCCTGCTATCTTTCTATTCATTGGTAAGGTGTCTCACAGTAAATACCATAATCATCAGGGCAGACAAAAACTCAGATAATATCAGTCTTCTAGACTGGATCTTCAGAACTGTCCCTCAAACCATTATCCAGGAAGGAGTCATGGCTGACTCACTTGCCAGGCAGAATCACACATCCCAGTAGATGCCCTCAATCTGCATGAGTCAGTTAAATGCACCTGATGAAGAAGATGATAACCATCCATAAGAATTAAAAAGGTAACGGAAAGAAGACTGGCTATACCTCAAGGAATTTATCTTAAGACAACATCCATATATCCTAAAATATAAGCACTGAATTACACTGGAACTACAATTCACAGGCCACAAAGGAGGGCACCTTCTCAAATGTAAGCCATTTCCTTTTTGACAATGTTTCCACTTACGCTTTTCTTTGTTGACTTATACAGTAGCACATATCCAGTGATATTTATTTTTGAAGCCTTGTTCCTGAAATTTGCAGTTAGAAACTTGAAGTATCTTTTTATAAATTCATCATTTTGAAAAGCACCTCTGATTTTTTGCACCATCATTTATAGTGTAAGATATATGTGGCTGTGTTTACTTCTTAGATATTTCCCATGACGGCATGGACTTTTGCACTGAACATTATATCCTGTAAAACTCACAATAAATGTTGCAGGTTCAATACATTACCAACAAAACATTTTGTAGGGCACACATTATATGAAAATAGACAAAATGCAGGCATGCCAGTAAGGTCGTTGAATAGAAAAACATCAAACTTGATGACATTTAATGATGCATAGGTCAGCCTAGACTGCATATTTTCCTTGCATAAGTTGCGGACTTGTTATTAAGCAATACATTATTTCTCTTTTTCTTCCCATAATCAGATATAAATTGTCTTATGTTTGTTCCACTAATTCATGAATTATATTATTATTATTATTATTATTATTATTATTATTTTAGTACTATTATCCATAATAGTCTTCATTGAACTAATCATCAATCATACCTTCTGTGAAAAGAAATTCTGTCATGTTTCCCATGAAGTTGTTTCCTCAAATTATATCCTCTTTTCTCATAAATCACGTTTTGTAAGTTTATAGCTTCTTGATCTCTCTGGATACCATCAGTTGATTCGAAAATTTCATTAATATCATGCTTTGACTTCTTTCTAGAAGGATTTACATATTAAGCTCTTCCAGTCTCTTTGGTTAGCCTCTGATGCAGACCATGTACCATCTCTGCTGAATGCCTCTAAACATCAGGTAAAATGACAAGTCCAAATGGACTAATTTTAGCTAATACCTAGAATAAGTTAAAAAAACCAATAATTTACGTACAGAAAATTGCTGTAGATGTGTGTGTGTGCATGTGTGTGTGTGTGTGTGTGTGTGTGTGTGTGTGCGTGTGTGTGTGTGTGTGTGTGTGTGTGTGTGTGTGTGTGTGTGTGTGTGTGTGTGTGTGTGTGCAGACAAACTAATAAAAATGTAACAGTAGTTAATACGGTAATTTTTAAACTTGGGAATTGTTATTATTTTTTTAATATGAAACTAATTCTTAAAATTATCCTCTAGGTTTGTTTACTTCTTAGGTATTTCTCATGAGTGCAACAAAGTATTAAATAAGCACTGGAAAAATATTCATTATCTAGTTTATTTCATTCAGTTTCATTAACACTCATTCACGGTCAGTCTGAAGCAGTACTTTTTAAAAAAGGCACCAGATGGCGCCAAATATCTGCTGCACTGCTAGTCAACTATCCACCCTTGTTATTATTTGAATGTTGTCCATGAGAAACTAAAAGGTTAGTGATACAGCTTCTGCTCTGATGTGAGTCTGTCATGCATATCTTGCCACTCACCATTCATTTTCCTCTGGCATTGCTCATTCTGATGAAGCCTATGTTTCTACATTATAACAGTTTGGGTAGTAGATTTCTGCCAGATGTCACCTTCTCTGTAAATAATTACCTATCACAGTACCATGACAATTTTAGTCTGCAATCAGTCTTGGATTATAACCTTGTTTCTTTCCCATCTTATGTTGTGCAACCCCTTCCTGCTATGATTTTCCCATTGGTGGATTCATTCATCCATACTGGCTTCATTCATTCTCTACCTCAGTTAGTAATACACATTCAACTCTCTAATGCAGTTTTGAAAATGTTGTGGTCCACCAACTATCTCTTTTAGCCTCTGCTTACCATTTCTAGTATCATAATGTCCTTCACTGATGTCTCCAATACTGCTCATCAGTACTGCCCTAAGCAGCATTGCTCACTAGCAATGCCCTATAAAGCACCATTCATCAGCACTGTAATGTGCAGCACAGATCAGTAATGCTGACCTGTATAACACTACACATAAGTATTGTGCCATGCAGTTCCGCTCACCTGCCCTGCCCTGTGCAGTACTGCCCACAAGTTCTGTTCTGTACACTGTTGCTGAGAATCAGCATTGTTTTCTGCAATTCTGTTCATCAGCACCACTGACTGACAATGTCATCTCCAGCATTACAGAACAGCACCGAATTGTAAAGCATTGCACATTAGCACTGCACTGTCTAACACTACTCCACAGCACTGTTCTATTTCAGCAGTGCATATCAGCAAATTCCTGTACAGCACCACTTAGTAGTACTACTCAGCAGTACTGCACATTAGCATTGCCCTGTACAGCACCACTCAGTAGCATTATGCAATGCAGCACTGCACATTAGCATTGCTCTGTACAACACCACTCAGTAGCACTTTACTACGTGCCACTGCTCATCAGCATTGTGTTGTGCTGTGCAGTGTAGTATTTGGATTTTCAGCAGGATGCTCAATAAAATGCACAGAAGTTATATTACTGGTCCCAATAATGTATTTACTCTGCCTACATTCTAGAAAGAAGTGTACGACATGACACACATCTATGTGTAGCTGGTCATTAGCATATTTAAGGATATATGCCCCAATAAGATACATATCTCTTTTTTTATTTATAAAATAAACATTTTTATAGGCATATTACAGGCTGTTTTACATCTAGTTGTGATTTTGTGTGTGTGTGTGTGTGTGTGTGTGTGTGTGTGTGTGTGTGTGTGTGTGTGTGTGTGTGTGTGTGTGTGTATGTGTCTGATTTCATAGGTAGATAGTTATAAATATAGTTATAAAGATATAGATGATATATTTTTATTGCATCAATAAATGCAACTTTTCAATCTTTACCTCCATGATTAACTCTTGAATTGTCCACATATTTAACAGGTTTCTAAAATGGTCTCCCAAACCTGCAGTATTTGGAAAGATAATTCACTGTGGACATCTGGCCATTCATTTGTGAATGCTCCTGCTGCTCAGTGACTTTACTTGGAGATGTGACTGTGAAGCTGTCTCTGTGATGCTTGCCTATCACAATTCCCATCTCACTGTGTTTTTTTTTTTTTTGAAAAGTGTATTGGAGGTTACTAGGCTATAGGCCCTAAGGCCTCTACAAGCCTAGCTATGTTATACTCTTGTTCCCTTATGGACCAAGATATATAGTCTATGCTCGCATGTGAATATAAGATCAGCACTAGCTGCCCCTGTCTAAGAGGGACATAGGTGACAACTCAGTATAAATTTATGGTTTCCAATCTAATTGTCCAGGTTACTTTGAAATAGGGTCATTGAGGAGCTCTGTACTTCATGAATTGGGAGTTTGTTCCAGAGGAGTGACAACCTCTGGGAGACATATGTCTCTCCAGCATGTCCTGTTAATATCACAGGCTAGGTTAAGATCCCGAGAGTCAGTGAATCTTGTCTCATTGTATTTGCAGATGTGCAGCAGATTCATCAAGGCAGAGTTTGAGACTGCTCTGTAGTTCAGGCACAAGTCACCTCTAAGAAGTCTATATGATACTGAGTAAAGTGATAGGGCCTTCACTCTGTCTGTGTAGGTCATGTGTTGTAGGCCCTGAATTTTCTTGGTGAGAAATCTCTAAGATCTCTCCAGTTTCTGCATATGTCTGGTGAGGTACATACAGAAGGGAGCATCATACTCTATTATTGGTATGATGAGAGATGAGTACAAGGGAGTTATAACCTCCTTAGCTTTGGATGCTATACTCGTGCTTATGAGGTATGCAACATAGAATGCCTTCCTTACTATTGTGGACAGCTTCTTCTTCTTTCAGCTGCTCCCATTAGGGGTTGCCACAGCAGATCAACTGTTTCCATTTCTTCCTGTCCTCTGCATCTTGCTCTGTCACAGCAACCACCTGCATGTCCTCTCTCACCACATCTATAAATCTTATCTTAGGCCTTCCTCTTTTCCTGTTACCTGGCAGCTTCATCCATACATCTTTTTCCCAATATACTCTGCATCCCTCCTCAGCACATGTCCAAACCAACGTAATCTTGCCTCTCTGGCTTTGTCTCCAAACCTTCCAACCTGGGCTGACCCTCTAATATACTTATTCCTAATCCTGTCCATCCTCGTCACACCCAGTGCAAATCTTAACATCTTCAACTCTGCCACGTCAAGCTCTGACTTCTGCCTTTTTGTCAATGTCACTGTCTCCAACCCATACAACATAGCTGGTCTCACTACCCATTTATAGACCTTCCCTTTCACTCTTACTGGTACTCATCTGTCACAAATCACTCCTGACACTCTTCTCCACCCACTCCATCCTGCCTGTACTCTCTTCTTCACCTCTCTTCCATACTCACCATTACTCTGAACTGTTGATCCCAAGTATTTAAACTCATTCACCTTCGCCACCTCTACTCCCTGCATCCTCACTATTCCTCTATCCCCCCTCTCATTCACACACATATATTCTGTTTTAGTCCTGCTGACCTTCATTCCTCTTCTCTCTAGAGCATATCTCCACCTCTCCAGGGTCTCCTCCACCTGTTCCCTACTCTCACTACAGATCACAATGTCATCTGCAAACATCATAGTCCATGGGGACTCCTGTCTGATCTTGTCTGTCAACCTGTCCATCACTATTGCAAATAAGAAAGGGCTCAGAGCTGATCCTTGATGTAATCCCACCTCCACCTTAAACGCATCTGTCACTCCCACCGCAGACCTCGCCACTGTTACACTACCCTTGTACATATCCTGTACCACTCTTACATACTTCTCTGACACTCCCGACTTTCTCATACAATACCACAACTCCTCACTAGGCACCCTGTCATATGCTTTCTCTAAATCCACAAAGACACAATGCAACTCCTTCTGACCTTCTCTGTACTACTCTATCAACACTCTCAGAGCAAACATTGCATCTGTAGTGCTCTTTCCTGGCATGAAACCATCCTGCTGATCACTAATCATCACCTCCCTTCTTAACCTAGCTTCCACTACTCTTTCACATAACTTCATGTTGTGACTGATCAGTTTAATCTCTCTGTAGTTACTACAGCTCTGCACATCACCCTTATTCTTAAAAATTGGTACCAAAACACTTTTTCTCCATTCCTCAGGCATCCTCTCACTTTACAAGATTTCATTAAACAATCTAGTTAAAAACTCCACTGCCATTTCACCTAAACACCTCCATGCTTCCACAGGTATGTCATCAGGACCAACAGCCTTTCCATTCTTCATCCTCTTCATAGCTATCCTTACTTCCTCCTTGCTAATCCACTGCACTTCATGATTCACTATCCACAGATCATCCAACCTTCTCTCCCTTTCATTCTCTTCATTCATCAACCCCCTCAAAGTACTCTTTCCATCTGCTCAACACACTCTCCTCACTTGTGAGTATGTTTCCCTCATTATCCTTTATCACCTTTACCTGCTGCACATCTTTACTAGCTCGGTCCCTCTGTCTAGCCAATTGGTATAGGTCCTTTTCTCCCTCCTTAGTGTCCAACCTTTTATACAATTCTTCATACGCCTTATCCTTAGCCTTCACCACTTCTCTCTTTGCCATGCACCTCATCTCCTTATACTCTTGTCTACTTTCTTCATCTCTTTAACAATCCCACTTCTTCTTCGCCATCCTCTTTCTCTGTATACTCTCCTGTACTTCTTCATTCCACCACCAGGTCTCCTTGTCCTCCTTCCTCTTTCCAGATGTCACACCAAGCACCTTTCTAGCCATCTCTCTTACTAGCTCTGCTGTAGTTACCCAGCTATTCGGTAACTCTTCACTGCCACCAGTGCCTGTCTTAACTCTTCCCTGAACATCACCTCACAATTACCCTTTTTCAATTTCCAACATTTGATCCTTGGTGCTGCCCTCACACTCATCCTCCTCTTCTTGATCACCAATGTCATCCTACAAACCACCATCCTATGCTGCCTAACTACACTTTCCCCTGCCACCACTTTGCAGTCTCCAGTTTCCTTCAGATTGGCCCTTCTACATAAGATATAACCCAGCCACTGGGGATGCACAAGCCAGTGCATTTCTTTGTGCCGGTCCCAAGCCCAGATAAATGGGGAGGGTTGCGTCAGGAAGGGCATCCAGTGTAAAATTTTGCCAAACCATACATGCAGAAAACAGTACTACTGTGGACACCTGATGATCAAAATTAAGGCTGCTTTCAACTTGCATTCCTAAATCTCTCACAACTGGGTTTGAACTTAGGGAGATGTTATTAATGTTGCAATTATCTGGGGTTTCTCCTTTGCTGAAGGGGATGATCATGCATTTTTTTTGGTTTAGTTTATGTCTCTGGCTTTGACACTAATCATTTGTCTGTGTTAGCCCATTTTGTAGTATGTTGGCATCTTTGGGGGATTCGATGATTGCACCTAGTTTGCAGTTATCAGAAAACATAGTAAGCCATAGGCCATCTATTTTCACCTGGACTTCTGAAAAATAGATACCAAGCAGTAGGGGACCTAGCACAGATCCTTGTGGAACATCACTGTTAATAGGTCTGCTAGTAGTCTTGGCATCCCCAATTGTGACTGTATGTGTTCTGTTTGTGAACCAGTTGGCAACCCATCTACAGCTGAGTGAGTTTCTCAAAGAAACCAGAGGGGGGGATTGTATCAAAGGCCTTGGCTAGGTTGATATAGGCAGTGTGAACTGTTTTGCCTTCATCCAGGGCCATGGTGACATTCTCAAAGAAGTCCACCAGGTTTAGCAGGCAAGATATGTCTTTAACAAAGCCAAACTGGCTTGGGTTAAGAATTTGAAGGTGATCTATATCCTTGTTGATAAGATCCATGATGATTCTATCCATGGCCTTGCAGATAAGGCTGGTTAGGCTTATGGGTCTATAGTTCCCAGGGGTGGTTGTGGGGCCCCTTTTGTGCAACGGGATTATGGCTGCTGTTTTCTACCCAGCTGGGACAAATTAGACTAAGATTGAAGAGTGTGCTCAGTGATTCCACTAATTCCTGTTTTAGACCACTTAATAAGCAGCCTAAGATGTTGTCCGGTCCCATAGAGGATGTAGTTTTGGCCTTGAAGAGTGCAGCTATGAGCTGTTCTCTTGAGATACTAGGCAGAGGACTTGTGAAAGGTGTGTTGCATGATTGGTGGGGACATAGGTGAAGTTTTCACCAAACCTGTCCGCTAGAAGATTGGTGATGTCCTCAGGTTCATTATAGGTGGTACCATCCACAGCTAGTTCACACAAAGCTGGGCCTTCCTTTTTATGTTTTGGATGTAGCTAAAGAATGCTTTGTGATTTAACTTAGCTAGGGATGCTAATGTAGTTTCGTAATTAGCTTGGAGGACTGTGCAAGATGTCTAATCTGCTTGTTTTGTTGAGACTCTTCCCTCTTGTTTTTGACAGCAGTTTCTTCCTCTTATTGTATGACCTATTTATGCTAGGTGGCCACCAGGGTGACTTATTTTTTCATGAGGATCTTGATTTGATCTGTTCTGGTACTTCTGAGTCAGAGTCTATGTATTTATATATGTGCTCATACAGGACATTTGCGTATACCTCAGCATAGGGGTCATTGCTGTCAGTGCTGGCAGGGGGTCTGAAACTGTTGATTCCATCGCTCAGTAGGCTATAGTTTGCTTTGGAGACATTTTTAACCTTTTTGCTCCTGAGGGTGGGTCAGGTACGATCATTACTTCAAACGAGACTTTACCAGGGAAAGCCCCACACATGGGGTAGTGCAGTGATCCCCCATGTATGTGAGCAATGTGTCAGGGATGTTAGAGCCCCTTGTGGAGGTGCTGACTAATCTGCTCCAGAGCATTTGTGTTAACAAGCTCCGGTAACCTTTGGCCATATCATCCCAGGCTGTCAGATACTGGATCCCCCTGGACTGACACCAGAAGCTAAGCCAATTGTTGAAGTCAATCATTTTTTGTTTATATTCTGGCATCATCCTGGGTAAGGAAAGAGTGCTGCTTCGGGCTAGGGACATACTCGCCTGGAACACATAATCTGAAAGCTCCATTCTGTCTCTCGTCATATAGTCCAGTGAGGAATATCTGAAGTCACTCACTCCAACATGGACTATGACAGAATCATAACAGTACTTGTTGTCAACAGACTTGAGTGCATGTGTGATCTGAGGGATCCTGGCACCTAACAGGTAGCTGACCATGACCTTCTCCTTGTCCAGCCTAGTGATGGGGACATCTGTGTGTCTCACTATGGAGTCACCTATGACCAAGACATTTGGTTTAGATATGTTTTGCTTTATGGGCTTATTGGATGAGACACTGATGCATGTGTTATTATGTGTAGTGGTTGCTGTTGGGACCATATTGTGTGCAGAATGTTTGCGCTTGGGAGGTCTTTGCTCTTTTGGTATATTTCTGGTGAGTACCTCCACATATGTGGGTTTATGTGCTGTGTGCTTGGCATGTGTGGGAAGTGGAATGTGAGTGCTGACAACCTGTTTGGTATTTGGTTTGTTGTTACATGAGAGAGAGAGAGAGCATTCATTCCAGATTCATAGTATAGCTACATCTCTCACATAATGTATTTGCATGTTTTAGGAGTAGTAGGTTGTCTGTGTACATGAGCCAATTGCTACATTGCCTCAGGATCCCCATGTCAATTCAGCTGGCTGGAGAAATGGTAGGAAACTGATGTTCCATTATGCCAGGTATATTCTGTAAAAAGTGGTGGAGGGTGGGCTAGATGGACTAGGTTCTCTTGTATAACTAGCAAAATCAGTTAATCCATGGGATGTTTAGGGGTAGAACCTGTACCAGCACCTCAAAAAGTGCAGCTGGGTTGCTCTCTGGGCAGCAGTGCACAACTGCATTGCACACCAAGAAGCAGGGAAGCTTAGGAGGGTTCCCTAGCAGTTATCTAGGAAAATTTGACTTTTTAAGCATCTGCATCTATACATGGCAGTGCAAACCCCTATTACATAGTGCTCATCTACACTCAAACTATACATTGTTCAAGTACTGTAAATAGGTAGTGCAGAAAACACAGTCACAAACAATAAAAACAGTTTAACTTCAGATCTCTAGTTAAGGAGGCTAAAGTAGCTCTGGTAAATTGAGTACAACCCCCAGCAAACACTGTGTTTAAATATCGGCAAAGTAAAACAGTTTTCAAACAATCCAACAAACAGGAAAGCCTAAGACTGCACCTTGTTCCAACAATCCCCAATTCATATAGGTCCTTGACTATACCCTTCTGCTACATGGGTGCAGGAGGGCCCTCAATGTAAGATGGCTGGCTTTAGTGCTCAGAAAATGCTAAACAGTCTAGATTCAGCATGTCTGAATCTAGCTTATGCTATAAATTGTTGAAGTGTTGTAAATAGGCATTGTAGAAAACATAGTAACAAACAATAAAAACAGTTTAAACTAGGTGGCAGAACAGTTGCAAATGATTAAAAGTGCAAAGAAGGGTATAAAAATAAGTTTCCATAAATAACAAGCTATTCGAATTAAAATCAAAGCCCCATACAATGCTGTAAAAACGCAGTCTGCACATCCTTACATAACTACCTTTTTTACTCCAGCCAACTTCAGTCTTCCAGATCTCTGGAAACATATGCCCCAACCCTGGCCCCCACTTCATGCTCACAAACTCCTGTATCCCCACACAATCAAATAATTCCTCTATTTCCCCCACTAACTCCACATTTTCACTCATTAATATTAATATTCAAAGTATTGCCAAAAACACTAAGTTTCATGGTTGGGTTACTACTCACAAACCAGATATTACTGCTCCCACAGAAACTCGGCCTAAACCTCACCTTAAAGATGGCATATGTCTACCACTAGGTTACAATATCATTAGAGCTGACTGCACACACAGAAGAGGAGTTGGAATAGCACTAACCTACTCCATGCAACTAATCATACCCACTACCCAATCAACCAATTTGATTTCACATACCTAGTCAAATCTAAGTCCACAATAAATTCAGTACCCCCAAATGAATCAAACCAACTACTCAGAGAAAATAACAGAAACAGGAACTCTCCTTAACAGATCAATTGATCACCATCCAGCCTTCATCACCCAGAAGCACTCCCTACTACAGAAGACACTCAATTCATATATATAAGCAATTTAAAGAACTTTAGTCCAACACTTTCATCTTCTTCTCCTCACAAATGAATTGGTCTCCACTAAAATGCGTCCCACTCGGTCAAGCAGTAGAAACATTCAGTTCCATCTTTCCTAATATTCTTCATAAGTTTATAGCTTCAAAGGATATTATTAGGCTAATGACCCCATTGGAGCATTTCATACAGTAAAATTATTTTGCGAGAACTGGTGCAGTTGGTGAAGCATTTACAGCCAGCACTGTCTACTAGTGACATAGGTGTCATACTCAGGGCAATTTTCTAATTCCCTGTCCACTGGTCCAAATTATACTTGAATTGGGTTAAGGAAGAACTCTGCTTCACATGGGTGGGAAGCCTGCTCTAGAGAAGGGGTAGTTTATGAGACACATACCTGGCCCTCCAACATGTCCTATTTATGTTGCAGATGAGGTTTAGGTCACTAGGTCAAGTAATTCTTATGCTATTTGTTTTGAGGATGTGCAACAGGTCCATCAGAGTGGAATCAATAATGCTTTATAGGCCAGGCATAGAACACTTCTCAGAAGTCTGTAGGAGACTGAATACAGGGAGAGGGCTTTGAGACAGTCTGCTTAGGACATTTTGTTTGCATCATGTATTCTTTTGTGAGGAGCCTATGTGGATGCCTCAGTTGCTGGATATGCCTGTTCAGGTACACACCAAAGGGGCATTGGACATAATGATTGTTATGATGAGGGCAGAGTTTAACAGAAAAATGACATCCATGGACCTAGATGCTCTACCCTTTCTTATAGATTGCACAACACAGAATGAGTTCCTTAAAGATCAGGTTACTTTCTACATGCATTCCCTAATCCTTGACTACTGGGTCTACTCTTAGGGGTGTATTATCAATGTGATATTTTCCAGGGGCAGCCATCTTTCCAGAGGATATTTCAAATATTTTTGGCATTGAGTTTTAGACTATGGCTCTGGCCCAAGTTATTAGTCTATGTCAAGGCCTTCTTGGAAGGTATTTATGTCTTTGGGGGATTCTATGGCTGTGTCTAGTTTGCAATTGTCTACAAACTTAATCAACCAAAGGTTCTTGACATTGGCCATGACATCAGACAAGTATATGCCAAAAAAAGAGCTGCCCTAGCAAGAAGCCTTGAGGGATTCTGCTAGTGACTGGCCTCTTTGTGGAGGTAAACTGCCCTATCCTAACTTCTTGGGTTCTATCTGTGAGCCAGCAGGCTATCCAGCAAGTGACACTGAGTTTATACCTAATTTGTGTGAGTTTGTCTACAATGTTCACATTGGATATTGTGTCAAATGTTTTGACCAGATCAAGATAGGCAATATGCACCATTTTGCCACCATTCATTGCTTTGGTGATCTTCATGAAGAAGTCTATCAGGTTGAGTAGGCATGAACTGCCCTTGACAAAACCAAGCTGTTTAAGATCCAGTGTCTGAAAGTCTCCTATGTCAATGTGTATTATTTCCATGCTAATCCTTTCCATGGCTTTGCATATGAGAATAGTCAGGCATATGGGTCTGTAGTTACCCGAGTGCATAAATGACCTGCTCTTGTGCAGAGAGATGACAGTTGCAGTCCTCCATTCACTTGGCATGAGGCTTTTCTATGGCTATGGTTAATTAGTGATTGTAGTGGTCTTGATAGGGAATATTTCATGCTATTAAGGTGGAATCCTGGGATATTATCCAGGCCCATCAGTGCAGTGTTCTTAACCTTAAAGTGTGCATTGCAAACCTGTTTCTTAGTGAAATTTGGGGGGGTATGGCTGTGGGTATTTACTGAGGGGGAGTCTAGGGGGAGAGAGGGGGTAAAAGTTGAGCCAAATTTGTCAGCCAGTAGATTTGCTATATCTTCCAGCTCAGTACTGATGGCTCCATTTACAAGTAGCTTGACACATTGTTGTGTATTGCCTTTGAGGTTACCGACATAGCTGAGGAATGCCTTGTGATTGTCCTTGGCCTTGGAGGCTATTTTTACCTCAGGCTTGGCTTCAGTAGACTTGATAAGACCCTAAGTTGCTTGTTTAGATTTATGATGAAGGTTTTACCTTTATGGGGATTTCACTTCTTAATTTTTCCCAAGAGTTTCTTCCTTTTCTTATACAACCTATTGATGTTGGGATTCAACCTGGGTGGCTTATTTTGAGTTTTTCATGCTATTATTTCAGGTAGGCACAGCTTTCTCTATACATTTCTTAACATGACTTTACAGGGTTTCTGTCAACAACTTTGTGGTGTTCTCAGTATTTGTGGGACTCAACATTTTTCCAGGGTGTCACTTAATAGTAGAAAGTTTGGTTTAGAATAATTCCGAAAAGTGCCAGTGTTAATTGGGGTCCTTGGTTTTATTTTTATTTCAAAGGAGAAAACATTATGATCCAACCTGAGCAGTGAGGACATTATATGGGGAGAGGGGTGCAACATTCTCTCATCTTTGTGAAGATCAGGTCAAGGAATTTAGCAAAGTCAAGGGATCTCTGTGCCTGCATTTTTGGGGTCTTATATGATTCCCAGTTTTTATTAGGGTAGATACAGTCAGCCATTGACTTCCTTGCTCCTATAAGAAAAAAAAGAAACAAATCTAATCCAGCACCATGGTTAAAATCCAAAACAATATAAATAATAAGACAAAGGGATAGTGTCTGAAAAAATGGCATACAAACAAAAGTCAATCATCATTTCAATCTTATAAACAACTTTGTAAACTCTCCAAAAGTCATCCTGGCTGACAAAAAAAAATACCACATCTCTGTGGAAGAACTATAACATCTATACCCAAGTCCTACTGGATTTCCATAAACAAGCTCCTTTAACCAGGAAAATCCTGCCAGCCCAATCCCTTACTTCCTCTCACCAGTCAAGTAATAGCTTGGAAGTTCAATTCCCATGTCATAATGTCTGTCACTGCCCTAACCTTACACCACCACCAAAAGATCCCACCCATCTACTCCACCATATCCAAAATCTTGTATCTTTCAACTTTCACCAGTTTCTAAGCAAAATTATTGAAAAACTCCTATCCACTCTAGTCCCTAATATTCCTCCAGCAGAATACCGAAAATTTGCTGCAAATGCATTGGCTTACTCAGTATCAATACTCATCAATCACTCTGTTTCAGAATCCACCGCTTCCTACACTATGGAAACAATCTTTTATTGTCCCCTTCACAAAGGTGGTAACTCTACTAAAAGATCTAATTCCATCCTATTCTAAGGCCCAGACATTTCATCTATCTAATCAATTTCTTTCATTCACTCAGTGGTGTCATGCCTAGTGAATGAGGTCTGCAACTTTCATCCCTCTGCACATGAGTAGGTCATTTATGCACTCGGGTAACTACAGACCCATAAGCCTTACTATTCTCATATGCAAAGCCTATCACAACTAATTCTCTTTTAACCTTCCTAAACATATCTACCAAGAAAGTAACAACAGTAAAATTGTTTCAGACATTTTTCTAAATCATTCCAAGGGATTTGATACAATCTCACATACAAAACTCCCACAAACATTTTTGTCATTAGGTTCTTTGTTTCTGCAACATCTGTTTTTTCAGCTACCTCACTAACCAAACCCAAAAAAAAGCAAGCAAACACACAAGTTGAGCTAACACTTCAGCGAGGAGATCCCACAATAAGAATAAAATAAGTAAAACTTTAATCACAGCATAGATAAACCTAAAAATAAAGAGGCATTCAGTTATCTCCACCTGTCTGCCATTAAATACCAGTGACACTCAAGGCTCTATCCTTGCTGTTCTGCTATTCAGTATATTTATAAATAATATAAGCAAAGCCTCTTCATATGCTGCCTCTGTCTAATTCCCTGATGATACTACCCTTATCTGCTAAGCAGCCTCTATAGGTTCACTACAAACTCTCAGGCAAGATTCCTTCACGTCTTTTGAGTCTTGGCTATCTCAATCTTGACTACTTCTTAACCCCAACAAAACAAAGCAAAACAAAATGGATGGTCTTCTCACCTAAATCTCTTACTGACAGCAAGCATAACTTCAAAGTCTACCCCTACCAAAACACATTCATGGAAATCAACTTCCAAAGAAAACTGCTAGGAGTTACTCTAGATAATAAACTAAAACTTGATATTCACACACAAAACATAATTAAAAAAAATCAAAATGTAGGCCCTTTGTATAGTGCCTCTAACCTCCTTTCTGTGCAATCTTACACCAACATTGCTACTACCTACACTACTATATGCTTCTCTTATACTTACAAATATTAACACTACACTAACCAAAAACTAGAACTGCATTACAATAAAATGGCCAAATTTGCAACTAAAATGCCTAGTTATACTCAGCCCTGTGTCATACTTAAAAAAACTGCATTGGTTCAAACCACCAAACAACCTTATTTTCTCACAGTTAAAAAACTTGCCCATAATATATTCCACTCCTCAGATAAATGTCTCTGCCTGAATTTTTTGCTCCAGTGGTACTCTCCTTGTAGATCCCTCCACTCTACAGACACCAGTTTACTTATTGTTAAATATCCTACTATACTTTTGATGATTCCTTTAACTCAAACTGCATATGTAAAAAGTGGAATTTACTCCCACTGGCTCTAATATGAACAACATTCTTTAATTCATTAATAATCAATTTAAAAGCTACCTTGCACAATTCTTGGAGCTGCACTTGTTCCTGCTCACCAGCGAAAGTTGCCTTTACAATACTATCTCACCCCTTCTCCATATTTCTATATTTTCCTCCTGATTGCACTTCTACCCCTTCCAATAATAGTGCTATGAACTCCCGCTCACTTAATTCTGTAAAGTTAATCTCTCCTTACAACTACTTTATAAACCCTTAAACACCTTTATCTTTTTCCCCTCTCCTCTCTCCTTTCATTTATAATACACTTCCCTCTCTTTCCATTTTTTCAAATTCCTAAAACTTTAATGTCTATATCATTAAACACTCTTTCTTAATTGTATGCCCTCTCACAAATGCATATATGAATTATTGTTATAACATGTATAGCTTACATTATATCTATATTAGTTATTCTTGAATCAACTATAATTTACTGCTTAATGTCATACAACTTGTGTTTTGAGCTTTCTTCTGTGGGCATGACTAAAAAGGGGTCTACATGGTCCAGTCATTCTATCCCAGATAACAGACAGCATAAATAAATAATAAAACAGCATGGGGTAGTAGAATGGCTAGGGCAGGGCGAGAGGGGCAACTGCCCCAGGCCCAAAGTGTTGGGGGGGCACAAACAGCCAATCCCAATCTCTCTTTAATACAATAACTAGTATTCCATTTGTGGTCAGACCAGAGCATTTTAGTGCTCATTATATGGTCCAAACTGGAGCAACTGCTTGCTACATTCCAGCAAATAATTTGCTACAGTTTAAAAGTAAAAAAAAATGTTCTTTTTCTTTCTTAACTAAAACCTGAGTGAGCACTATAGTGTTCCATGCAGTCAGGGTATAAATTGTAGCAACTGCTTGCTATATTTGTAACAAGCAGTTTGCTACAGTTTAAAAGAATAAATTATATATTTTTAAATAAAATGGGAGGGAGAATCGCCATGCATCTGGCCACCTGGTTGTTGTGCCAGTAAAAAGAACATTTTTTTGTTTCTTCTGGGCGGGATGGGCATAGATCTAACTGTAATAAGCTGATCACTTAACAATGTGAATTAGGCTTATTTCAGTGAAGTGCTTTTTTGTTTTCACTTGAGCTAAGGGGTTGGGGGAGCTGATTCATATTACCGGCCCAGGGCAATGGATGAACCAACTATACTTCTGATTATGCCTCCAACTGGCATACTAAGGTCAACAGAGAGGTTAAGATTTTCTTTTAGCACACACTGGCAATGGGCAGAACAGGTGAGGCTAGCAGTCCTCATCTGTCATTCATTTTATGTTGATGTGATAGTAGGAATTGCTGAAGAGACTCACATGGGTCAATTGTTAAGTTACTTATGCACAGTACAGTGTCTATGTAGTGTACAGATAATTGTCAAAGGAAGTAAAAAATGCTGGATTCTTGTTTTATTACTGCATCTTACAGAGCACTGCAACTGCTTAAGACTTATTAAGTAAACTGACAAATATATAGTACATAATCTGACACCAGCTGTATAGTACCAACATGCAATGGTAAAAACAATAAAGTCATGCTTTAAGCTGAAAAACAGAGTTTGGATAGGACTATATGCTGTGTTGCAAGTCATTATCTGAGTGTAACTTTTATTGGTTTAAACGGTAAGACCATAAAATATTATAAACATTTTATCCTGGATTATAAGTGAATATGTAATAATGCTTTGCTTATTCCATATAGTCCTATCTAAACATATTTTCAACCTAATATATGACTAGTGTAATATTTCATGTAATGCTAGCATGGTTAGCTAGTTTAGATGATTAGCCAGTTTTATCACTTCCAGAATTACAACTGTTACCTGTCACCATAATACAAATATGCTGCTGGCTGGTGTTTAAATTATTAATGCACATCAACAGATTAAGTAGCTTGTTGACAGATGTGGATCTGCTCTAAAGGAAGAAAGACCATTGAGCTAACATTTCAGCTCACAAATTTAGAACAAATATATCTGCCTACTTAATGCATCCCATATTCACAGACAATCTGCTAGAAGACACTTTATAAATGACGCAGTCAAAAACATACATATTTATTTTGGATAATAGTCACATTTTTAATAATATAATATACTGATTTAAGGACAAAAGTAATTCTGTTAAGAAAATTTTTTGCATATGTCATTTACCAGCAAATGGAACAGACAGGCAGTGATGTAGAAGTACACCACTTTAATAGTTCAAAAACCACACGTTAAACAATATTCCACAAGTTAAGCGCTTTCTTTCCCAACTGCAAGGGACTTCATCAGAACAATTGGATGTAACAACCCAGCCATTTTATACATACATACCCCACCCAAATTTTGATTTTACACACATAATATATTTCGAGCATGCATAGGTTACATTATGTTTTAGCTTTTTATGTTTTAAAGTTTTCTATTAAACAATTAAACATGACTAATTGGGGTGGGGAATCTATATATAAAATGGCTGGGTTGTTACATCCATTTCTTCTGATGAAGTCTCTTGCAGTTGGGGAAGAAGCAATTAACTTGTGGAATATTGTTTAACGTATGGTTTTCGAATTATTAAAGTGGTGTACTTCTACATCGTTGCTTCTGTTCCATTTGCTGGTTTGGTTCTTCAGTTTGTTGTTGTTGCAAGACGTATTTGGTGTTTTTTATCAGCATGGGAGTGTCGGCTCCGAATGGATAGATTTTAGAACTCTTTCAGCAAATAAACCAGCAGTTGGCTGTTCACACCACGCAAATTAAGACTTTAATGGATAAACAAAATGTTTCTAATAACATTTTTGGTAGCCTTGGCTACCCTTTAACCCAGCCAACACAAAATGTTTCACTTAATTCAAGTCCTGATCATTCGGTTCAGGATGGGAATATTATCAGAGGGCAAATCAACCCAACAAGTAATGACATGAATGGTGTTGGCACCAGCTTATGGAAGGTAAACAAGTTTCAGTTTAATGAAGGAAGTGTTTTGTTAAATTCGGATTTAGAACAAAACAGAACTATTCAAGACAAACTAAAAATGTTTGAGAAAGATCTTTTGGTATACAAAAAAATTACAGATGGAAAACCCATATCTTGACAGAAATATAGAGTTGGGGCAGGTACCCTGGGGTTTAAAACTGTGGAGATACCCTAATGGTGCAAATGAGGATACTGAAATGCTTAAGGAACTACATGGATTGTTTGATCATTCAAGCATAGAGCTGATGAGAATTATAATAAAGTACAATCAAAGGAAATTGGACACTCGTGTTAAAAAAAACTAGATGAACAAAACAGCAGTATATTGAGTGACTTGGCTTTTACCCAATTTCAAACTTCACACAATAATGTTTTCCACACTGTGGAAAATGTATGTTCCTCCATTTTTTCCAGAAAAGTGAATAAAATTAAAAGAGATCTTAATGAATATGGGTTAGATACAGTTTATCCACTTTCCCATGGTCATCAAGTTCATCAAGGGCAGCGAGCAAATCAGCTGAAGAGAAATGGGCAGGAAATGATGCAAGACCCGAAGACACATCAGCAAGAACAGCGTCAGTGTCTCCATTCTGTGACCAACACGGATGAAACTGTATGGCATTCTGAAAGACTACGAGGAAAGAATCAACAGCAGCCTTTTTCCGGGAATATTTACCGGGACTATGTGGGACAGGTGGCGAGACCAAAAATGACAAGAAATCAAAATCCTTAGCAGATGTGTTAATGGACATAGCTTTGGGTATTTTATCATCAGTAAGTAGTCCACTCAATAACAATATTATTAACTACGATTGTGAAAATTTAACACCATTGGACAAAGTTTATGCTGGAACTGTGACCATATGTGAGGGGAAGGGTGATGTTATTTCTAGTACAAACCAAGAATGTTGTGAGTGTATAAGCTTTAGGGAATTATATGATGAAGGTAATAGTGACACAAGGGGTTTGCTAGATGAAAATGTGTTTAATGAATGTCAACTATTCATGGCACAAGATGATTGTGAGGTCGAAACTTGTGATTTAGACATTTTAATGCACTGTTTAGAAGAACAAGAGAATGTACATGGTGGATTGGAACCAGTTATTATTTACAACAATAAGGGAGATTTTAAAATGTATAATTATTCTAATACTGTATTGAATGTAGCCCATGTCAATTTATTAGAAAAAGGTTTCACCTTTGTTCCTTGCAGAAGAGCGAATGCTGTTAACACACTGATTGATTTGAAATGTTACACTAGAAAATTAAACCTGAAAGTTTGGTTCAATAGTGTTGCAGGTACACAGCAGGATTCAAGTGGCATGTTGCACAAGTCTAGCACATTTAATCCCCCTTTAAACAACTTGATAGGTCTGTTTGAAAAAAATATGCAAAAAAGATATTAGACAACACTTCAATAACAATAGAGGCAAAGAGAAAACAACAATAAAAAATATGACCATTGAAGAGGAGAAGTTATTGAATGAGTTAACAATGAATCAAAATGCCCAGTTTATGAAACTGGACAAAGGTAACGGTATAGTTGTCATGGACAAAGGGGATTATTTGGACGGAATGATTGCATTGCTTATGGATGGAACTTATGTAGAAAGTTCTGTAAATGAAATTAATGTGACAAACAAAAATATAGATGTGTTATTAGAAGATATGCTGTACCAAGGACAAATAGATGGAAAAAGAATATTTTACATGTGAAATGAACACCCAATGGTGTCTAACATCTTCAGAATACCAAAGATTCACAAAGGGTTGAAAGACCCTAAATTCAGGCCCATTGTGGATGGAAAAAGATCAAAGACCTGTTTCATAAGTAAATATTTGGATTCTAATATGCAAAAGGCTTTGGAAGTTTTTACTTATATTAGTAAAGATTCCTGGCAGTTCTTGGATAAATTAAATGGGGGTGGACATCAGCAGTGATCTAATTATGGTCACAGTGGATGTATGCAATTTATTTTCAGTAATACTCCATGATGAGGGACTAAAATGGTTAGAACAACAGTTATTAAGAATCCAAAAATTTCACCAGGATCAAATTAATAAATATGTCACCTTGATGGAGGTAGTACTTAAAAGCAATTATGTGTATTTTAAAGGGCAATTTTACAAACAAATCAAGGGGGTGGCAATGGGGGCAGCATGTGCCCCCATATTTGCAAACTTAATTATGTCATTTTGGGAGCAAAAATATGTTATGCAAAGCCCCTTTGCCTCCAAGATAATACATTACACTAGGTTTTTGGATGACCTGTTTCTGATGTGGAAGGGTTCTGAGATTGAATTAAATGAGTTATTGGTTTACATCAATGATACTGTAGATTTTTTTTTAATTTACCTACGAATATCACAGAAGAAATATTACCTATCTGGATGTGGATTTAAAAATTGATCAGGATGGAAAGAGTTTTATCACTAATATTTACAGAAAACTGTAGAAAATTTTCTAACTCATACCTAGATTATGACAGCTGGCACCCGCACCATCAGAAGAAATCCGTAGTTTAGGGACAGTTGGTGCAGGCTGCCAGGATGGTTAGCCAGCAAGAAGATTTTTTAAGAAAAACAGAATTCATAATCCAGTTATTTGACCAAAGGGGTTATCCTAGTAGTCTGTTGAATGAAATTTGCATGGAAGTAAAAAACAAGCATGACTATAAGATTTACAAGCCCATTTTAGGACACAAAACTAGGATATTACTGGATAGGGAAATTTTAAGGAAACAAGATGACATTCAAGCTAGTTTAATCATCACTTTTAACCAAGATGCAGACATCATATTAAACATTATCAAGAACAACTGGGACATTTTGCAATTTGAATCGAATGTTGCACTTAAAGTGGGCAAAAATCCCAGATTGGTATACAGGAAGGACAGGTCATTCAAGGATATTTTGGAAACAAATTTGGCATAACATTGTAATAGAAAGCTAGGTAATTTTAAGTGCAATAATTGTATTTATTGCCTCTATATTATGGAGACTGGGGGACTTTACAGGTTGAATAATATGAATATTTTTATTAATGGACATTTTAACTGTAATAGTGTTAATGTTGTATATATGGCGAAATGCCAATAATGTCCCATATTTTACATAGGAAAAACTTGTAGAAAACTCAAGAATAGAATTGGAGAGCATTTGGGCGACATAAAACATTGTAGGTCAATTAGTGCCCTGAGTAGGCATGTGCAGGACCAAAAAGAGCACCTTTTTAAATTCCTGGTAATACAACAGCTTAAAAAAGACATACAGGGAAAATGCCTAGATGTACATTTGGACAACAGTGAGTTCAAATGGCAGCTGCGACTGAATGCTGTGGAGTATCCAGAAATTAATGAAATGACTAGGATAGCTAGTATTTTAAAGTTAAAAAATATTTTAGGATAGCATTATGTTTTTGATTTTACACACATAATATATTTTGAGCATGCATAGGTTACATTATGTTTTAGCTTTTTATGTTTTAAAGTTTTCTATTAAACAATTAAACATGACTAATTGGGGTCGGGTATGTGTATATAAAATGGATGGGTTGTTACATCCATTTGTTTTGAATGAAGTACCTTGCAATTGGGGAAGAAAGCACTTAACGTGTGGAATATTGTTTAACATGTGGTTTTAGAACTATTAAAGTGGTGTACTTCTACATCGCTGCCTGTCTGTTCCATTTGCTGGTTTGGTTCTTCAGTTTATTGTTGTTGCAAGAAGCATATGTCATTTAACAAATAAAAGGATGCAATTGTCCCACATCTCTACAAAATAGAGAATTATTGTAAAATTATTGTCAAATGACATTACACTAAATGCCTGTCAAAGAGTTAAGCAGTCAAAATTGTGAGACAACAGGAATGATTAAGACATGAAAAAAGGAAAGTTAAATTAGAAGCAAAAAAAGAATGGCATTATAATCACAATAGTTAACATATCGATTTAAAAACAATCAACATTTTCTGACATAAATTAGAATCCGCTAAACTCCACTCACATACTTCTTCACTGAAAATGTCATTTAGGTAGATGAACAACCCGTTTAGTACAGCAATTGTACTTTCTCTTAACAAAAATTATTTGTCCATTCAAGACAAACTGTCCCCCTACCATAATACGAGGACACATGTTACAGCACCCACATTTAAACATACCTTGTAATCCACTTGAGCCACTTCTACGAAGTACAACATTATTCCCTCTCTCTAATAATTTTTTTATTTTTGAGACCCATTGTTGAAGAAGTAACTGGTAAGAGAAATAATGTTTTTTATGTGCCATTATTATATATTAATGGTTTGACAGTCCAAGATAGAGCTTTTGAGGCTGGAGATTTGAGTTCAACAGCAGCTACTGATTTAGTGGAACAGTTTGTCTTGAACGGACAAAGAATTTTTATTAAGGGAAAGTACAATTGTTATAGTAAATGGGTTGTTTATACAGCTTGCTGTCTGCATTGTCCTGCCTATTATACTGGCAAGACTATTAGATGGTTTAAGGACAGGATCTATGAGCATGAAGGGGACATGTTCAACAAGAGGGATACTAATGCATTGTACAAGCATATTGTAAAAATTCCCTGAACACAAGGTTATTTTGTGATAGAGGAACTTAAGAGAGATGAAAGAGGTAGAATCATTGAAGAGCATTTGTTACTTAGGAAATTAAAATGGCAACTCAGCCTCAATTCTTATGTGGAACTTGGGTTGAATGATACTTGTTCTATTGCATCTATTTTACAGCTTAAAAGTTTGGAATGTTAGCTGTTTTCATTCCAAAGTTTAATGTTTTCATTTTTTACTGTATACATACAATATATTATTTTAGTATTTAATTTTTCTACACTACAGTATTTTGGTATATGTGATTTTAGATTTGGTTATCTTAATCAACTTCATTTAACTTTTAATTGATCATGTGGCTTTGTTCTCTCTATTTAAACTATTGATTGGCTTAAGCTTTCAGTTCTGATGATGTCCTAATGGATGAAAGTGCTTAACTGCAAATTTTTACTACTGTTCTTGTTGGAATAAAGAATTTAACCTTATTCTCTGGTGTTCCTGGCTACCTGGCTTGGTTCTATTATTGTTCATATATTTAATTGTGTGCATATTAACCTACCTGGCTCAAATACCATTGTTGGCGGCCTGTCGACATCAATGTATCTGGCATCCTGTTACAATGCTTATTGTTGTTCCATTTATGCATGTGTTCTGTTTGTTATGCAACTGTTTCAAATCTGTTTGTTTGGGTTAATTGTAACACCCACGCATCCTGTTATAACTAATTTTGAAATGTTTTTTTTTCATGACTAACCAATATATCTTGGATAACCTCAACACCATAGCACATTTGGGAAGTCAGATCCCAGGGGATCCACCTGTCCCACCTCATCTGGCCATGGCACAGGGCCCCAGCATGTGTGGGACCCAACTTGGAACTCCCTCATCCACTGGTCCTGCACCACCTTTGGGTGGAACTGCCTCAGGGTATGAGACCTGTCCCCGCCATGGGCATGGGCACAGAGAGGAGTCTGTCACCTGCCACAAGTTCCAGGGTATGGTGCACAGCGTCATCCTCTCAGAGTTGGATGGATGGCTGTGCCAGATGGAGGGCCACCTGATGCAGCTGGAGGGGCAGGCTGCCCCTGTTGTCTAGCCCCCAGCACAGCCACCTTCATGGCTATGAAGGTGCAGTGGTGACTGCCCATGGGTGGGGAATGCATTCCCACTGTATCCATTTGGGGGCTCATGGGCCTTTGATTCCCAACCACCCTCCCCGTCCAAGGTGTTTACCCCCCTCATGTGTCATAAACCTCTCCTGTCTGCTGTCTTGTGTGGCTTGTCTGTCTGCAAATGCAACCTACCCTACCCAACCTTACTCCCCAAACATACCTACAGCCCTTCCCCAACATCCCACTCTCACCTTAATAAAAAAGGGCATCAGTCTCATAAAGAAATCATTACCCCATACATAGCTCTACATTTTGCCCCCCATGCCAGTGACATAAATCAATCAACACTCAAATTACTCTACAAATGTATGTTACCAACACCCTTCCCTGTGAGGTGTGACTGTAAATTCCAAATTTTCCACATCAGTCACAGCTGTTGCTGCAGTAGAAATGCAGAGCTATGGTCCTTTCCTAGACCCATCCTGCACACCCTTAGTTGGTTTTCCTAATGGTTTACCCCATTTCACCACTTTCTTATCACCCTTTTTTTCTTTTATTTAATTAAAATTAGAGCGGGAGTAAGTGGGAGTAAGCAGGAGTAAGCTCTGCTAAACAAAGCTAAGAGGACTTAAAAGTCTCTTAGCATCACTTAGCTCCACACAAAACCACACAAACCCACTTACAACTGCTTAAAAGTGGTTTACTCACTCTGTCTGCATCAGCCCTTATTCTGCCCAGCAACAAAATAATCAGCCATGCCAAGTCTCAAACCCAGGACATTGTGCACCATAATCATAGCAACGTACCACTACACCATCTGAGCTGGGAGGACTTGTAATGCTTTTACAAACATATCATGCATTATGGTCATTTAACATTAATGAAAAAAGTCATCACTACCAACTCTTGAACCTAGAACCCTGTACACTACAATCACAGCACCATACCTCTACACCATCTGAGCTGTAGGAAGTGATAATGCTTTTACAAACATATCATGCACTACAGTCATTTAAAATAAGGGAAAAATACATATCCGTAGTACTCTTATATACATACATATGTGTGTGTGTATGTATATATATATATATATATATATATATATATATATATATATATATATATATATATACATATACACACACACACACACACACACACACACACACACACACACACACACACACACACATATATAGCTATATATATATATATATATATATATATATATATATATATACACACACACACACACACACACACACACACACACACACACACACACACACACATATATATATATATATATATACTCAACCTCTTATTGCAAGACATCTGCAAAAAGCCTGACAAAGTGGGGGGATAAAGGGCAAACAATAGTGTCATATTTGAAATATGGCTGTTATACACGTAGAAGTCTGCTAGAGTAGCATAGCTTGTTGTAACATATATTTTCTGATAGATTTCAGGTCTGAAACACAAATAATTGTCATAATTTACTGATGTCAATGCTCACATCATCCCAGTGATTTTTCTGAAACCCACAACTGTTACGGGGAACAGACCAAACATATGAGCCATGCAGCTAGACAGTGTATACCAGTGTATAGGCATCTGGACAATGGAAAGGTATGACTGCAGTCATGTAACAGAAGGGAAAAAACACTGAGAGCTGCCAACCATTTCACCCAGCACCTTCTGAACTACAGTCAGACCAACACAACACTGCCCCAAATCAGCTCTGGGGAATTACCCATGTATTTGCAAATATATCATGCACTGCAGGAATGTAACTGCAGGGAAAAGCAGACATTGGTTAGAAATTGTCCACCCACAACCATTTGCACCACAGTCACAGCAACATACCAGTACCCCAACTGAACCCTAGAGTATAACAACTGTTTGATCAAATATATCCTGATTGCCAGTCACACACTACACTGACATATACTCCCCCAGGTCACAGTCTACAGGGAATCCTGAAGTGTTACAGGACATTTCTCAGTTTGCCCCTACAAACATATACACCTGATAGAGCACCAACAACTGTACAGCATGCACAGTTAGATAGAAAAGGATCTATGACACTCACATCTGCCACTCTCCATACTCATCCCAACAAACATTTACACACTAAACTACTACACAATCTTGACAGTCTGTTAACAATGGTCAGACATACATAACTCTTAACTGTACAGATTTCCACAGAATGTCCAGGGTGTGGGGCCATATTCATGGCCACTGTCACATACCACTTCCAGGAGTCTCCTAAGTCACTGGGATGATATCAGGAGTGAAGTCACTAAATCATGATATACCATACCTCTCACCCTCTTACTGCAAGGCATCTGGACAAAGCCTGACATACTTGGGGACTGGGGGCTGAAAAGAGGGAGATATCTCACATAATGGTGTTACAAACTGAAGCAGTTGCTGATGTTACAGGGTTTGTTGTAACATAACATCCCTGAACGATATGATGTTTGAAACAGGAATGGATGTCAACATTTACTGACTTCACTCCTCACATTATCCTACTGATTTCTCAAAAACAGAAATTGTCTGAGGAACAGATCAAACATAAGAGGCAAACCTCTGGGTATTCTCTGGACATCTGGACATTTGAAAGGTATGTCAGAGACATATCACTGACAGATGTCAAGTTCACACAGAAAAATGCATGTCCAGACAAACCCTGTTAATCTAGCAATTATCTATGTGTATATCAGCAATACTTACTTACAATCTGTACCCAATTCTGGAACTTTGTCCCCCATTTTGTTGGGCTGTCTCCACATTTCTTGTTCTGAGAGCTATTTCCACCTACCTTCTGTGAAGCTGTAGGTCCCACACCTCCATAATGTCCCCATCACAGGCAAGGAAAATGGGCAAGGCCCACATGAAGGACTTAATTATAGCACTGTGTTGCTATGGCATTGGTTAATGGAAAGACAACACAGCTGCTCTGGATACAAGTAGCAACTGGGAGACACCAATTGGTGCACAGGCCATCACATGCTCATGAGCATTACCAACAAAAGGCAGGCTGCTGCCTATGCAAAACATGTCTGAATCCGTCTACACAAAGACAGAGGCTACACAAACCTAAACATTTGCATTATTCTGAGGAAACTCTTCAGCACTATAATGGGTATGTCAATCAATGCAGAAAGGGAGGATGCAATAATGTGAAATAGGAAGTTAAATACTATGTCGCAACATGACTTTCTGGACTCACATGTTGCTATCTGGCACCTATGGCCATTTCTACTGGCCCTGTCTGCAGTGACATAGATCACAGCTCTGGCCCCTGAGTCACCCCAGCAAAGGTCAGCTCATGTATGACTATTACTGGAGTGTCTGCTGTCCAGTACTGACTGTGACACTGTTTGACCAGCTATCTGGGATGATGTAAATATTCATATGTCAGCTGTGAATGCTACTATGATACATATGCTTGTCTTAAAAAAGTAAGAGACTTATATAGGGTATGTGCATAGTACACAGCTGGCGTAGAAGTGTGTGTTGAACTGTATGTCATATATTGAGCTCATACCTTTCAACTGTCCAGAGTGTTGCAGACTGACCACATGTTTGCCTCATATTTATAGTCAATGTCTCACACAGTTGTGTATTGTCTGGCAAATCACTGGCAACTCAGTAAAGACTGAAGCCATAACATAATAGCATACATTTGATTGTCAGATGCCAAATTCTGTGGAATATTCCTGAGATAAACAAACGTCTTTGCCAGCAACTATGTGTGTCACAGCTATATTTATAAAGTGTCACTAGTTTCCAGCCTTTACCCACCATTGATGTGTGCCTTTGTGCAGATGTCTTGTTCTAACAGAAGCTAGGGGACTTAGCATGAAACTCATGTCATTGTAAGCATACCTTATCATGGAGGATGCTGATATTTGTGCAGTCACTCACACCTGGTTTGCAGCTGTGGAGGACACACTAACCTTGCCAGGTTACTCATTCCATCATATGTTTAGACCCCAAATGGAGGGCTGCAGAGCCACAGGAGGTGGAGATTTAAACATTACCATACACATACACACCTCCAGGATAGCCAAACAGTATGACACATGGGAGACATCCCAAGTGCAGTTAACTGTTGACAAAACACCTACTCAAATCATAGCTAGCTACAGACCTCCAACCATAAGTCTGGACACCCACTATACCTATTTGGACTTGCTTGAATCTGTCAAGATTCAACTGTCTACCCCACTCCTGGGTGACTTTAACTATCCAACCATAGTGTGTATGACCTATTCTACCTGAACATGAATGCACAGGGATTCCTCGGCTTTGTCAATGGCAATGCATTGGATCAGCTGGTCAACACTCCTACGACAGGTGGAAATATCCTGTACCTGGTCCTAACCAACATGAGTAGCCACTATAACACTCCTACAGTGTCATCCTCCTTGGTAAGATCTGACCATAAAGCCATCACTTTTGAGGTCACCATCTTCCCTGCCCCCTGTCAGGGTCAAACAAAATAAACTTTACAAAAATGGCTATAAATCCCCTCAGAGCAGGTAGAAGTAGCTTTACAGCCACCATCCTGTCAGCTGGAATTAGCAGTAGTGTCCAAGCCCACACCACAATACTATGTGAGCACCTACATAGCTGTATGGACTCAGCAATACCTGACAGGACAACATCATCTCCCTCAAGGTAGGGTAAACCTCTGTGGTGGACAGCAGCAATACAAAAATACCATAACATTTGGAAATAATTGCTGGACAGGGCCAAGAAGGAGTAGGTGCCTAATTGGAAGCAATGTCACCTTGGTCTGAAGAAGCAAATAAGGCTGTCTTTGAGTGCAGATTGGACACATCCACCAAGGCCAATCACTAGACTTTCCACACATATGTCTGCAGTCCCAGAGGCAAAACCCAAATCTGCTCTGTAGCGGTAGTCAATAACATGACATACACATACAGCATAGATATAGCCAACCTGCTGCAGACAGGTTAAGTGTAAACATCACCCCCCCATTCCCGCATTGGTACACAGGGGCATGCACAGCACCTGCCCCCCCTCCCCTCATCATCAGGAACCAGGTCCATAATACCCACTCAAAGCGAACACACAGAAGTCTCCATAAGCCTGATACCATCCCTGGCTCCATTCTACATGAACTCAGACATGAGCTCTCAGCTCCATTACACACTGTAGTCAACCAAAGCCTGAACACCAGTGCCATCCCATCTGCACAGAGGACAGCCACTGTCATCCATATACACAAAAGCAGAGCAATCCTCTGACCCAGCCAATCATATGCACATCAAACTAACTAGCCTGATCTGCAAGGGCATGGAAGGCAATATCAAGGACCTTATAAACAGGGACATCGGCAACCTCAAAATGCTTGAGTCCACACAGTGTGGTATTGTTAAAGGGAGATCAGGCCTGTTGAACCTGGTTGACTTCTCTGAAGTGGTCAACAAACACAAAGGATGAGGGGAAGATGGTGAACACTGCCTACCTTCACCTAGCCCAAATCTCTCACAATAATCCCCAGGTGGCCATGATACATAAGCTCACAGCCAGGCATCAACCTGTATCTTACCAGATGGATAGCTAACTGGCTCAGTGATAATACCCACTTGGTCAAAGTAGTAGATGCTACCTCTAATAGTAGACTCTTACAGAGTGGTGTACCCCAAGGATTGGTTAATGGAAAGACAACACAGCTGCTCTGGATACAAGTAGCAACTGGGAGACACCAATTGGTGCACAGGCCATCACATGCTCATGAGCATTACGAACAAAAGGCAGGCTGCTGCCTATGCAAAACATGTCTGAATCCGTCTACACAAAGACAGAGGCTACACAAACCTAAACATTTGCATTATTCTGAGGAAACTCTTCAGCACTATAACGGGTATGTCAATCAATGCAGAAAGGGGGGATGCAATAATGTGAAATAGGAAGTTAAATACTATGTCGCAACATGACTTGCTGGACTCACATGTTGCTGTCTGGCACCTATGGCCATTTCTACTGGCCCTGTCTGCAGTGACATAGATCACAGCTCTGGCCCCTGAGTCACCCCAGCAAAGGTCAGCTCATGTATGACTATTACTGGAGTGTCTGCTGTCCAGTACTGACTGTGACACTGTTTGACCAGCTATCTGGGATGATGTAAATATTCATATGTCAGCTGTGAATGCTACTATGATACATATGCTTGTCTTAAAAAAGTAAGAGACTTATATAGGGTATGTGCATAGTACACAACTGGCGTAGAAGTGTATGTTGAACTGTATGTTATATATTGAGCTCATACCTTTCAACTGTCCAGAGTGTTGCAGACTGACCACGTTTGCCTCATATTTATAGTCAATGTCTCTCACAGTTGTGTATTGTCTGGCAAATCACTGGCAACTCAGTAAAGACTGAAGCCATAACATAATAGCATACATTTGATTGTCAGATGTCAAATTCTGTGGAATATTCCTGAGATAAAAAAACGTCTTTGCCAGCAACTATGTGTGTCACAGCTATATTTATAAAGTGTCACTAGTTTCCAGCCTTTACCCGCCATTGATGTGTGCCTTTGTGCAGATGTCTTGTTCTAACAGAAGCTAGGGGACTTAGCATGAAACTCATGTCATTGTAAGCATACCTTGTCATGGAGGATGCTGATATTTGTGCAGTCACTGACACCTGGTTTGCAGCTGTGGAGGACACACTAACCTTGCCAGGTTACTCATTCCATCATATGTTTAGACCCCAAATGGAGGGCTGCAGAGCCACAGGAGGTGGAGATTTAAACATTACCATACACATACACACCTCCAGGATAGCCAAACAGTATGACACATGGGAGACATCCCAAGTGCAGTTAACTGTTGACAAAACACCTACTCAAATCATAGCTAGCTACAGACCTCCAACCATAAGTCTGGACACCCACTATACCTATTTGGACTTGCTTGAATCTTTCAAGATTAAACTGTCTACCCCACTCCTGGGTGACTTTAACTATCCAACCATAGTGTGTATGACCTATTCTACCTGAACATGAATGCACAGGGATTCCTCGGCTTTGTCAATGGCAATGCATTGGATCAGCAGGTCAACACTCCTACGACAGGTGGAAATATCCTGTACCTGGTCCTAACCAACATGAGTAGCCACTATAACACTCCTACAGTGTCATCCTCCTTGGTAAGATCTGACCATAAAGCCATCACTTTTGAGGTCACCAACTTCCCTGCCCCCTGTCAGGGTCAAACAAAATAAACTTTACAAAAATGGCTATAAATCCCCTCAGAGCAGGTAGAAGTAGCTTTACAGCCACCATCCTGTCAGCTGGAATTAGCAGTAGTGTCCAAGCCCACACCACAATACTATGTGAGCACCTACATAGCTGTATGGACTCAGCAATACCTGACAGGACAACATCATCTCCCTCAAGGTAGGGTAAACCTCTGTGGTGGACAGCAGCAATACAAAAATACCATAACATTTGGAAATAATTGCTGGACAGGGCCAAGAAGGAGTAGGTGCCTAATTGGAAGCAATGTCACCTTGGTCTGAAGAAGCAAATAAGGCTGTCTTTGAGTGCAGATTGGACACATCCACCAAGGCCAGTCACTAGACCTTCCACACATATGTCTGCAGTCCCAGAGGCAAAACCCAAATCTGCTCTGTAGCGGTAGTCAATAACATGACATACACATACAGCATAGATATAGCCAACCTGCTGCAGACAGGTTAAGTGTAAACATCACCCCCCCATTCCCGCATTGGTACACAGGGACATGCACAGCACCTGCCCCCCCCTCATCATCAGGAACCAGGTCCATAATGCCCACTCAAAGCGAATACACAGAAGTCTCCATAAGACTGATACCATCCCTGGCTCCATTCTACATAAACTCAGACATGAGCTCTCAGCTCCATTACACACTGTAGTCAACCAAAGCCTGAACACCAGTGCCATCCCATCTGCACAGAGGACAGCCACTGTCATCCCTATACACAAAAGCAGAGCAATCCTCTGACCCAGCCAATCATATGCACATCAAACTAACTAGCCTGATCTGCAAGGGCATGGAAGGCAATATCAAGGACCTTATAAACAGGGACATCGGCAACCTCAAAATGCTTGAGTCCACACAGTGTGGTATTGTTAAAGGGAGATCAGGCCTGTTGAACCTGGTTGACTTCTCTGAAGTGGTCAACAAACACAAAGGATGAGGGGAAGATGGTGAACACTGCCTACCTTCACCTAGCCCAAATCTCTCACAATAATCCCCAGGTGGCCATGATACATAAGCCTACACAGCCAGGCATCAACCTGTATCTTACCAGATGGATAGCTAACTGGCTCAGTGATAATACCCACTTGGTCAAAGTAGTAGATGCTACCTCTAATAGTAGACTCTTACAGAGTGGTGTACCCCAAGGATTGGTCTGGGGGCCTCTATAGTTTAAGATATATGTTTCTGAAGTACAAGACAAAACCAGTGGTCTGTGGCTGACCAGGTTTACAGATGATTGCAAGCTGGCCACTGTCATTACATTCACAAAAAATAAAAATAAAAATGGTCCAGGCCACCAATAAAGGCAATAAACTTTTAAATATACAAATGAGCGCTTTCGTCTTGAGGCAAGACTTCTTCAGATAAAACAGCACAGTTGCTACACATAGCTTATATAGCTATCACAATTACTGTTAATTAAAATTTAAAGCACCACACCCAAATAATAAAATATATGGGTTAAAATATATAAAATATGTGTGTACATATACATTTGTGTATGACACTATACGATCTTATAATACAACATACAAATACAACAATATACAAATATACTAGCAAAGAAATTTTTCCTTACTTACTTCTAAAGGACTATATATGAAGGAATAGTCAAACTCTGACTGCTTTAGCTGTCAACACTGGTTTGCTACTAACATATTCATTAAGACCAGGTGGAATATTTGCCTTCAACCTCAACTGCCATTTCAATTCTCTATTTAACAATATATTTTTCATATCACCACCCCTAAAATTGTTTTTAATAACTTCAATAATGCCAAATTTAAAACCACAAAAGGACGAACATGAAACTGAATGCTTGAACAAGGCACTAGTGTCTTTTCCAGTCCGTATGTCATACATGTGCTCATACATTCTATCTTTCAATGCTCTTTCCGTTTACTATCCACATTTTCAAACATCCTTTTGAAGTTTTTTCCTGTCCTAAAAATGAAAGTGGGTTTGGGCCCTACAACATTGTACAAATCCTTGTTAGTTTTGAGCACACTCCAATTAGTTCTAACTGTTTGGGTAAAAATATCTGAAAACAAATTAAACTCCGTGACACAGGTCCCATGAAAATTTTTATCAGCATTTTGTTTCACCGCAGTAATAAAAGGTTGACCCAGCAATGCCTTGTATTTCGTACCCCAACCCCTATATACTTCATCCAATACCTAAAACACTAATTCTCTGGGGTAGCCCCTTTCTAAAAAATTTTTACCCAAAAAAATAAATTCTCCCATTAAGTCATTGAATTCAGAAGTCATCCTAGCTACTCTTACTGCTTGTCCTTTAATAAGACTTCTTTTTTGAAATAAAGGATGGTGGCTAGCATAATGCAGGTAGCTGTTACACCAGGTGTTTTTACAATAAATCCTGGACTTAAATTCTTTGTGGGTTTTAGAAATAGTGATGTCAAGATAATTCACACTGTAGGGCCCAAACCCACTTTCATTTTTAGGAGAGGAAAAAACTTCAAAAGGATGTTTGAAAATGTGGATAGTAATGTTAAAATAATAAAAAAGGCCATGAGTTCTTCTGGCAAGTGTAGTCAATGTCCTTACATTTTAAAGGATGATTGTATATGGTTGAACAATGGGCTTAATAGTGTTATGGTAGATGTCATCCTCACTAATTATGACAGTAATAACAATGTACTAAGCATGCAATCAGGTGTGAGGTGACTTGTGCACCAAGGTTGATAGCAATCTGACAGTTTCCCACCATGTGGGCACCATTATATGGAAAGCTGTCTACATGGCCCACCTCACAAATATAGGTATGTCATCCAGGAACCTGGAGGTCACAACATCCCTGTACTCCACCCTTATCAGATGCATTACTGAGTACAATGGCTCCTTTGGCATGCACCTTGCCAAGCAAATGCAGCAGTTGCAGAGATCACAGAGGTTCCTGACCAGGTAAATCCAGGGTCTGCAACACCTATCCTATACAGATAGGATGAAAGCTCTGTCCCTGTACTCAATCTCATACAGACTGATCATAGGTGACCTGTGTCTGGCATACAAGGCCATTTCCAAACCAGCCTTGATGGCATTTCTGCATATCCATAAGACAAACCCCACTCACACAACATGCATGCAAGGCCCTCACCTGGTCTGTGACATGTATAATACTTGTTGCTAGGATAGTGTAGTATCCCACACAATACACTGTCTGTAAAATACACTCCCTTCCCATGTCTAGCAGAGTACATGTTTATCCCTCTTGAAGAAGAAGCTGGACGACTCCATGGGGAATAGAAAGGACACCCCAGGATCCCGCGTGTGTCCCAGCTGGACAGAAGATACAGGTGCTGGCTTTGAAGGGACATGGGTGAAAGTCTGGGCTAGGCTTATGAGGGCATCCGGCCCAATAGCCTGGTATCATCTTATGAAGATATGCACCTAGTACTTTACATGTTTCCTGTATGTACTGCAGACTGTCCTGTAATGTTGCCTGAAATGAATCCCTGTGAGTATGAACTGTGTAGGTACTGCAGTGAACTGCAGTATTCTCCCATTCCTTCATTAATTATTATCACATATCATTAAACCTCGTCATCGTGTCTGGTCGGTATAGCAGTAATAATGTTGCAATACTCAAGAAAAAGAAAGTTCACAGTAGTAGAAACTCTTAATTTATTAAACAGGATAAAAGCTTTCGGGATGTACCCTTCCTCAGTTATAAATCATTGATAACTGAGGAAGGGTACATCCCAAAAGCTTTTATCCTATTTAATAAATTAAGTGTTTCTCCTACTGTACAGCAGTAAGTCAGCTCTTACAGTACTTGTATATGCCCTTGGTCACACAGTATAGCTCACTCAACTAGCTTTGGTCTTGGTCATGCTTACCATTCTACTAATAGGTCCATCACACAGTAGGATTTGTCACCCTTTGTTGAGGGCCTTACAGTAGCTGTTAAACAGATGGATTGTGGCAGTCAGAGCTATGGTAAGGTCTAGCCTGAAGTGCCCAAAGGTGGCAAAACTGTGCTAGACTTTACCAGGTGTGTGTGTGTGTGTGTGTGTGTGTGTGTGTGTGTGTGTGTGTGTGTGTGTGTGTGTGTGTGTGTGTGTGTGTGTGTGTGTGTGTGTGTGTGTGTGTGTATCAGCAAACCATACTGCAGGCTATTAATTTACATATGTTCTCTTCCCCTCGCAGGTGAACATAAGGGTTGGTGTCTCTCCCACTCACAACCTGATGTCAGTGTCTTAGTAGACTCTCAAGATGATGGTGGTCATAGTGGGGCACAGGTGGAGTTGTTGCAGCCTGAATCTGTGCCATTGGTTGGTATCCCATTGTCACCCACAATGTCCCCACACACAGTCAGTATGCCCACACATACCCAGTCTTCAGCAGCCACAGATAATGGACAGTTGGAGGGTAGTGGCATGGAACAGGCTAGTGTGCTGACTATGGCAAGTGTGAGTGTAGACAGTAGCCATAGCCAGAGAACAGATGAGGTCACACACAGGCAGATGGGCAGGGGTGCTGAATGAAGGACTGCTGCCCATCAAGCCCCTGCTGCAAGTGCCATAGCTGGTGTCACCAGACACTTGTTATGGTCCGTCATGGAGGCACAGGCGTGTCCTGACCGCAACACCAGACAGATGCTCAGTGTCATGAATGCAGCGCTTCCTGCCATGCATGACAACCTCCATGGCATTTGTGATGCCATACATCATTTTGTCAATGTCATGGATAGACGGTGGGGTGAGACATTGGCACTGCTCGACTATGCAATGTCTGTGCTTGAGCATGTGGTGGGAGTAGGGCATCGTCCGGGTCGAGGTATGTCAGCAACATGATCAGTTAAGAGCCCACATGGCCATGCACAGTCCTGTAGTGCCAGTACCACAAGCACTACTGAAGGGAGAGTGCTGTCCCCATCACACCGGAGCAGGACAAAGGCACGTTGTCTTGGCCAGTCCCATCAGGAACACAGATCCAGCAGAGAGCAGTCACCATCGGGGATTAATGCTGCATCTGTCCTTAGTCCTGGTGGTGCCAGTGAGAGTCCTGGCAGAACCAGTTCCCATGTCCCTGATGGGAGACAGTGAACCATACATCCTGCCATGTACGGTACATGGCTGTCCAACATAGCCCTGTGATGAGTATCCACATGGCTTGATTGTGTGCAGTAAAACACTCACACATCTCTCTCACAGGCCGGTCACCACCAGACAGGCACAGCTCCTCTGCATGGCCCAGTTGAACACCACCCCGCCAGACACACATTCACATGATATCAACCATATGGCCCATCCTAGGCCTCTGGCACTCCCACACCACACCCTGTGCATGTGATGAAACTTTTGCCACCACAACCCTGTTATCCATCCCATCAATGCAGGGACATGCTCATATGGGTCTAATGCACAGGGTGAATATAGTACAGTGTAGTAATGAAATACTATGTAAGGTGCTGTCTGCTGGCAATAGTTATGGGTACACATCGAGGTATATGTACCTTGTTAGCCATGATGCATTATTGCTGTTTGTACTGCTGACTGACTGTAGTGTCACATACTGTATTCTGTTTGTGCTCCAGGTGTCTGTGTGTCTGCAGGCTGTGTGGTCCCGCTGGCAGTAGCAATGATGAATAAGGCAGAGTGGAAACACAGTGACCTTTTCACAGTTACCTTTTCATAGCCAAGGTGCAGCTGTATATGTATATGTTTGCCAGGTGTGTTCATATGCAACAGTGTGTGAGGGACAATTGTGGTAGACAGTGTGACCTTACATGCATACCCTTGACACAGCCAGCTAGCCTTCATACATGTCACCTGGGTGTTCTGTAGGACTGTCGGCTCACACATAGAGAGGAGGTTACTTGAGTACTGGCACTAGGTCCCTCACAAGCTTAGCCATTACTTTAACTGCAACAGATTCATGTATCAGCACCTGTTGCCCCTGCCATTTCTGTCCCATCCACTAAACCATCATGCAGTTGATGAGGGTATGCCTGGTACTGTGTATGACAGGTTTGGGTATGTATTCCTGATACAGGTCAGCCTGTGTTAGTCTAACCTGACAATCACAAGCTTGTGTGTCTGCTAACTCATATGCATGTGTGGCCTCTCATTCAGATAGTGCACACAGAGTCATAGTCCTGTACATGGAGCGCCTGCCAAAGGGCTGAACACAGCCCCTACCTGCACAGTCTTACAAATGATAGTGCTAGAGACATAACACAAATAGCACAGAGGTAATGTAGTGTTGCATTGTCTGCCACTACTATTCAAGTAGGTGAATATTGCAGGGGCTGTTAGGATTGCCAATGGTGGGTTCAGAGACCCTTAACATGGTAGAGCCATCACACACACACACACACACACACACACACACACACACACACACACACACACACACACACACACACACACACACACACACACACACTGCTGCATGGGGACATGCATTGAAACACACATGCACATGGAGTTGACACTTCTCAGAGTAGATGACCTACCCATCTATTTATTTACAATACACAGTGATATGACTGTTGCATGCACCACAGTGGCTTAGTGTTAGAAACTTTGTAAATGTGCTTGTATGGTGGACAACATCAGTTTTGGCTGAAACTAAGTTGGCAATGGGGGAGTTCAAAGGGTGGAAGAGGCACAAAAAATGGTTTAGCCATCACATACACACAGTAAAGACAGCCACAGGGGCTGTGCATACAGACTCACATACACAGTTGCCAATAGGCATATTAGTAACTCTACATATCCACTTGTATGTACTATAGTGCTACATATACATGACATGCTCCACATAGATTATATGTCTGGGACATAACACACAACCTCTTACAATAAGTAATCTTGCAAATGCCTTCATGGATGGTGGGATAACCCACCAGAAATAGCAATTAGTCTCATCTACTGTTCCTACAAACATACACAAGTGATAGAGTGACAGACTTTGTATCAGCATGATGTGTCAGTCAGGTATGATGTCTGATGCTGGCATGTGTGTCACTAAGGTAACTGGCAATGATATCACAGGAATGCTCATTGCTAGGGGACACAGACAATATATAGGTTGCAAACATGGATATTCCATGTACATCTGTACAGATGACTGGTATGGGCTGTATAGTGTTACATGGTGCATGTGAAGCAGATGCCATTAACAGGCTCTTTAAAGTAATGTCATGGGTAAGGGGTCAACAGGCCTTAAAATGGTATAACCTATGCGCGCAACAGCCACAGGTGATATGTTTCACGCACACTACTATAGTTGTCAGTATTGAGATTAGAACTCCTACCTATCTAATTATTTGTACTATAGTATTACACAGTTATTGCACATGCCATAGAGCTTAGAGGGTTGACAAGTGTATACAGGTACATCTATGGTGAATGACATAAGCAGGTCTTGTAAACTAGGGAAATGGGAAGTGTACTGGGTGGTACATGCCTCAAAATGGTATAGCCCACACCCCCAAAGGATGTGATTCTCACCCAAACACACAGAGGGAGGATATGACTCTTACACACACACACACACACACACACACACACACACACACACACACACACACACACACACACACACACACACACAATAACCAGCATTGAGTTTAGAACCCCTATCTATCTAGTTAAGTATATTACAGTGTTATGCAGTTATTACACATGACATGGAGCTTATAGGCTTTAACAGTGTCCCAAAGTATGTCTAAGGTGAATTGCATCGAGTCCTTGTAAACTATGGCAATGGGAAATGTACTGGGTGGGAAGGGCATCAAAATACATTACTCTACAAACATACACACTTGCAAACATCTTCACACACACACTTATACACACAAATACACATTTGCCAGAACTGAGAGTAGATCCCCTGCCTACATAGTTGTTTGTACTATACTGTTACTTAGTTATTACATGCACCATGGAGCGTATAGGGCTGAGGGTTGTCCAAAGGTACTTCTAAGGGCAATGACATCAGCAGGACTGCTAAAGTAGGGCACTGGGATGTGTTGTTGGTGGGAAAGTCCTCAAAATACTTCATCCTACAAACACACACACACACACACACACACACACACACATTTGCCAGAACTGAGAATAGACCCCCTGCCTATCTAGTTATTTGTACTATACTGTTACATAGTTATTGCACATGCCATGGAGCTTATAGGGCTGGGGCTGTCCAAAGGTACTTCTAAGAGGAATGACATCAGTAGGACTGCTAAAGAAGGGCACTGGGAAGTGTACTGGGTGGGAATGGCCTAAAACTGTTTCACCTACAAACAAACACATACACAATCTCATACTTACATTTGCCAGGACTAAGATTAGAAACCCTACCTTTCTAGTTATTTGCATTATAGTGTTATGCAGTTATAGCATGCACTACAGAGCTTACAGGGCTGACAGGTGTCCAATGGTACTTCTAAGGTGAATGACATCAGCAGATCTTGTGAAGTAGGGCATTGAGAAGTGTACTGAGTGGGAATGGCCTCTTAATACTTAACCCTAAACACAGAGACACACACACACACACACACACACACACACACACACACACACACACACACACACACACGCACACAAAAGCAGGTGATGTGCAATTATAACCCCCATCTCAGTACTATTACACAATGAAGCTCACCTTCATGCTGGCACGTGCGACTGTTTATGACCGGTATGCCACTGTCCACAGCAGGACGCCACTCTATACCATTCAAGGTATCCCTGTGTATGACTCACTCTCTGTGTGTGTCTCCCTGTGTCATCTGTCTCTCACTGTCTGTCTCTCTTCCCCATGTCTATGTGTATGTATGCTTGATATATTGTTATATGTTGCCATATATATATATATATATATATATATATATATATATATATATATATATATATATATATATATACATATGTCTGTGTATCATACGCAACAGATGCAGATATATCACATATGGGCCACCTACATCTAGCTGAGAGTAATCCTGTCTGATGGGTGTGTGTAGAGACAGTTAAGGTGTACATAGCTGTCTGTATGCAAAGACATATATGCACAATACAGTTATATAGTCTGATGTGGGTTCCAACATGGGCTGTGATGCTCTAAGTGTAGGAGCATGCCCAGTATGACCTTTTATTAGTAAGAGTGGAACTCTATTCCAGAGATAGTTGTATTCCGGTCCGGGGTTTTGTGTGCTACAGCCATACCTCTCATAGTAAACAGGAAGTTGCTAGAGGGACAGGGTTTATATTAGCAGACATTTTCTGACATATCTGAAGTCTGACACTGGAATGTATTGTGTCATTATCTAGTAACAGACATTCTCAGATCATCACAGTGCTTTACCAGAGGAATACAAGATGTATGATGCACAGACCAATATTATGAGCCCAACTATAGACATTCTTGCCCAAAAAGGCCATTTGAGAGGTATGGCTACAGCTGGTTGACTGAAGAAGCTGTGTAAACACTCCATCAACTTGGTGATATACTGGCTGGGGATCTCCTGCTTGTGTGGTATTCTTCTTACCTGAAAAGTCATATCCTGGTGTGGTCATACCACTCAGCTGTACAGTTTTTGGCAGATTGTCCAGGTGTTTATCTAGAGATGTCATCAAGTCTACATAAACTTGTGTTTTTATGGCTAATTAGTTGCAAATAATTAAGGAGTGATGTTACAAAGTAATGACAGACATTAGTGTTTTAGACTTCATAACCTTCAGACAATTCCTTCTAATGCAAAACCCGTTATTCTACCAACTTTCTCAATTTGTAAGAGCAATATTTACAACACGTGCCTATGACTGGGCCTTTTTCCCACTTTTATTTATGACCTTGTACAGATGTCTTGCTGTCAGAGGTTGAGAGGTATGGGTTTGGGTACAGAGAGCATTGTACTGTGCAGAAATGTCCATTATATGTGTAGTATATTCCACATAGCACTGTGTGACTTCCAGGTATGTCAGTGGCAGAGCAGTATAGAGTAATGTGGTGAACCACTGACAGACAGTTGTGTATAGGTTAATAGGTTGATATGATGTTAGTAGGGTAGTGTCCCTGAAGCCCTTATAACCCACGCAGATGGGAGTGTAGCCCATGTTAAGACATGTCAACACACAGAGCCTCTGTCCAGCAGGGACACAGGTGAAATCACAGGACTGTATTTTGTGTTTCCCATGTACTTATACAGGGAGCACATCACTAGGAATATTGAGGCACTTGGCTTGATGTGGACAGGAGTATATTCCACAGATGTGAGAGTGTCTGTCACACCAACAAGCTGTACTGATATCACAGACCAGGTTGATGCTGCGCCTATGGGTTGATCGAGTAGGCCTTGACTTCCAGATGTGCAACAGTCCCATCAAGGCAGATTCTGGATTGCTTTGTATGCCAGACAGGTGTCACCTCAGCAGAGTCTGTATGGAATGGCGTAGAGGGACAGTGCTGTTACCCTATCTGTGTTGGGAAGGTGTTTGGGGTACGGATTATTGTTTGCAAGACCCTGGTGTGTGGAGTCTGCATGGTCTGTGGTGTGTACATTTGTGGAGTTCTCATGTATTTTTGCTTCTGAGGCGTCCTTTGTTTGAGTTTTTGTTTTGTTGTGCATCTCCACTTACATGGGTGTGTGTTGTGTATTTGCAGGTGATGTTTACTGACTCTGTACACTGCATGGCACCTATGTTACTGCACAATTTGTTCTGGTGTGCACATTCTCCATTTGCTTGGCCAGTGGTTCTCTTTCCCTTATGTGTGTCTCTTTGCCCTTCTGTAGTCCAGTCACAGGCTTTGCTCACAGTGGCTGCTGTTATGTATTTGTAATTCTGATCTGAACAGGGTAAATGCCGTAACATAACACACACGTTTGTAGACTTCACACCTCTGAGTGTAGCTATTTAGCAGGTTGTCCATTATTGCACCACTACATTTGCTGTGGTCCTCAGATGATTTGTATTGCTATATGTTATTATGAGGCTACATGTTGGCCTAGCTGTCCAACCGTCACAGACTGACGACTGGACATGCCCATATATGACAGTCACACAAAGGCGCACACATGGGAACAGGGTGTTAATATTGTTCTGCCAAACATAGACAGTTGAGAGACCAGTTTGGTTTTTGCTTGCTTTCTCTTATGGGTATGACATCTGCTTTCCCACTGTCTGCCATTTATGTTTTGACAAGATCCTTTCTCGTTTTGCAAATAGTTGGATGGCAAATGCAATGTTAGGACAAGCAGAACATATATACAAGCATACTTGTGCTCCTTCTGTGACAACCTGTCATTCCAGGGGTATGGATGTTGGCCAGTGATATGTTGTCAGTGCTGACACAGTAAGTTGGCAGCCTTTTATGACCTGGCAATGCACTGACCTTCAGGTACTTCCTGTCCTACTAGGCACCATACCTCCCCACTATTTAGACCCAGACATCTGGACAAAGCCATAGATAATTTGGGGACAAAGGCCTACATATAGGGACCATTGTTAACTACTGGCCTTACAAACCTAGAAAGGTGATACAATAACAGTTTTTGCATTAGAATGCAATTTCCTAAAGGGTATGAAGTCTGAAACTACAATCTGCCATTATCTTCTGACTTTAGTCTTTTGTGATTTGCCAATGATTTGCCATACAACCACAATTTTATGATAAAGAGACCATAAATATGATGCAAACCTCTGGACATTCTGAAAAATGTCCCTACAGTAGAGGGGTATGCTAAGCACTGTGTAGGTTACTCTGAGCTGTGTACTGTCCATATGTGTGGCCCCCTGTCCCTGACCTGTCCAGCTTTCCTGCAGTAACAGATATTGATGTCTGGACAGTGTGTGCAACTCCTATCATAGCTGTATTTGACATGCAGAATAGTTGGCACTCTTTTTCTTGGAACATGGACCCCGTCAACCACAGTACTGTACCTAGGCCACTAAGACATGACAGCCAGGAGGAAGTGCAGGCCACATACTGACAGTATGGACCACACATATACATAGCTCATTGACCCCTGCATATTGTGGACATGCAAGAAGTTATCAAGTTGATTGGGACAGCCCTGGGAATGTGTGCTCTGCTGCTTATACCCTAAAACATTACTGATACTGCATTTCCATGGGAACGTGTGTGTGTGGGGGGCACACCTGTCAGCTGTCCACATTTGCATAGACTGTGCTGATGTTCCCTTTACATTTTGGTTCCATTTCGCATAATATTGTACCTGTCTTGGAGACTACAGCATATCACTAAAGACCACAGGTTAGATTGTAATGGCAGACATTTGGGTTTCAGACCTCTCACCCTTCAGAGCCCTACTGCAACTGCAAGACCTGCTGTGATATCACTGTGTAGGCCTGTATGGGCATATTTCATCATTGTCCACATTTGTGGGCCTTTGCCAGACATTTCTTTCTGGTTTTCTATGGCTGGCTTGCTGGGTGAGGCTGAGGGGTGAGTATGGGACACACAAGTTGACACCCATGCATGTGACCTATGACCCCCCCAGTTTGTTATCCCCCACATATACTGCAGTGAGATTTGTCACCTACAGAACTACTGCATTCTCTGGGGAAGCCAGTATTGGGCAGACATTTCCTGTTGTCCCACATAGCTGTCAGTTGTCTGCTGCTATCCCGGTAGGCCACCCCATTCTCTTGCATGCATGCAATGATACCACAGCTATGCTACCACAACGTATTGCTCCATTCATTTATTGTTAAGAAGAGTGACTTACCTTGTGCCTGCGGCAGTTGTAAGAACGGTGCTTGAGGGCTGGCTCTGTTGGATGCACGCAGTACACAGCCTATACATGGTAAGATATAGGTAGTATAATGTGTGTGGCATCCATTTTATTGTGTGTGCGAGTCAGAGAGAGGTGTTAGTCCCTGAGTCACTACAATGTCAGTGTGTGTGCTATGCATTGCCTCTTTGCCAAGGCCTGGGCATACTGGGCACACCTGCATCTGCCTACAGGAGCAGGCTCAGGGGGTTCATCCTCCTCTGAGTCCCCCTGTGCCTGTGGGGGCCTTGGCAATGGGGGGGGGGGCTGTGTGGGCCTTCCCTGTGATGTTCCTGCCACAGCTGTTTTTGCAGGATCATATTCTGTAGCATAGCAGATACTATGAACATGTGTGCACATGTGGCTGGAGAGTACTGCAGGGCTCCTCCAGATATATCAAGGCAGCAGAACTGTGACTTGAGCATCCCAAACACATGTTCTATAATGTTCCTGGTTTGTGCATGTGCCTCATTATGGCATTCTTAATTGTGTGCGTGTGGGGGTGTGTGTGTGTGTGTGTGTGTGTGTGTGTGTGTGTGTGTGTGTGTGTGTGTGTGTGTGTGTGTGTGTGTGTGTGTGTGCATTTCTGATGGGTGTCATCAACCACGGCTCCAGTGCATAGCCAGCATCCCCCACCAGATGGCCATATGGGATGTCCCCCCTGGAAAATGCCTGGTACAGTTGTGAGGCGTGCCAGATATGGGAGTTGTGATAACTACCAGGGCTGCTAGCACACACATTGATGATAATACCCTGGGCATTGCACACAACCTGGCAGTTGATGGAGTGATAGCCCTTGCGGTTGACATAGACTCTACCCTCTTCACTGAGTGTTGCCTTAATGTGGATGTGCATGCAGTCTATGGCACCTAGTACCTCTGGGTCATCTGCTACATGGTGGAAGAGATGCATATTGCTGGTTCTCTCCTCATGGGTGCTGGGGAAATATATGTGCTCACCAGCATGTGTTTGCATGACATCCAGGAACTGGTGGAGTACCCTTGATGCAGATCCCTGTAAGACCCCCATGATGTCCCTAGTAGGTCTTTGGAAGGTACCTGTAACTAGTATTCTTAAGGCTACACATACCTTGGTTTCAACTGGGGTGGGTTCCTCTCTCTTGGCTCTGGGTCTGAGGTGAGGCCTGCACAGCCCGCAGAGTTGCTGATGTAAGTCCTTGTCCATCCTGTAGTGCTCTAGTATCTCCAGATCATGTAGCCCCTGGTTGGTTACAGTGGGTCTGAACACTCTTCTCCTCCTCAGTCTGAGACAATTGCCAGCATTATCCTGCTCACCGCCCTCAGACTCTAGCGCATTCTGATGTATTAAAGTGACAGTAGCCCCTAACATTTTCTCAGTTAAAATTCACCCGAGTGTGTACACCAATGGTGCAGAGTGAAAGGTGTTTCATAGTTTATACTGGTGTGCTACAGATGCTGCCTATGCGATTGGCTGACTATGATACATTCCACCTGCCAGCTATATTATATGTACTTAAGTGCCTTTGTTCTGCTATTTCCCGTTTTTTTTTCTTCCCATTTCTGCCCCTTCTAAGCCCCGCTGTGTGCCTCGCAAACCCCGTTGCTCAAATGCAAACACTTCTGCTGGTTCCTGTTTTTTTTTTTTTTCCGTTGTGTTTAAGTCCAGCAGCATGCTGAACAAACACCTGCAGATATAGTAAACAGTACTGAGCAGAAAGGACCCTTCCAGGGAAATGAACACGCTCTGCATTTTTTGAACTAGCTCAGACACACCCCCTTGCTTAGCTGTGCTGAACTAAGCACAAATAGAGGCAGGAGAACTCCAATGTGCTTACACTAAGCATGACACACCCTCTTTTCATATCACCTGCTTCTCCTGTTTACACTACAGCTTTATAGCTCCTACACAGTTAGGTGCAGGTGGACACTGTCTCCCATTTTGCTATTCAATAAATTTAGCTCATATGCCTACCCCACTGCCTTAGTCCCTTGTTACACCACTACACCGGACCCTATATCCTTAGCTACCAGTGTTAGCTGTTATTGTTTTGGTTCTGCATGTTACTCACTATAATGGCAAAATGCATATTTCCCATAAAATTGCCTTTTTACACTTTTTTCCTTATTTTCTGCATGATCTCGTTTGTGTGTCTGCTGCGCTCCGCTTAAACGGTGAAATTGCCAAAAAAAAAAACTTTGATTTTCATAATTTTGCAACTGTTTTCCATACCAAATAGCCATATTTTTGGCATTCGGCATGCCTAATAGTCATAATACATGCTTTACTTTAAGCTGTCATGCCCCTATTTTGATTTTTGCAGAAATGTACTTGGTTAGTAACTGAATACATTTCTGCAACAGACACTGCTCTGACACGGATGCCTGCCTGCTTACTGAATCACTAATTCACCTCATTTGCATGGTTTTCACCAGCAAATGAGGTAATTAGCATTATTCATTGGTGTCCGTGTCAGAATAGTGCTGACAGGCTCGTACACGCCCCCAGCCTTGTATAGTGGATTGCTCAGCAGCCATATGCCATGCAGAAGCTGCTATACTATTCTGACAAAGAGATTTTGCTTTATTGAATCCCAGCCAGAATATAATCGGTAAAAGAGGTGATGCTAATATATGAGTTATCAAATGCTATACCTTGAACTTTGTGGTTGCTAAATATTTTGAGAACAGTGGTCTCAGAATTTTTTTTTTTTTTTGCCCATTAATATTTTATAGGCTCTGGAAGCTTCACATTAATGAATAGACATGTGGATGCTAAGTCATTTAGAACTTAAAAAACGTGAATATATTTTGTGGAAAAGTGTGTTTTTTATCACTACTAAAAGAAAAAGCATACAAAGTCATCTTAGGCCTTTCTAAAGGGACAACCATGCTTGATAGTTAATATAATGTATGTTATCATATAAAATTAATTTCACTATTATATTTATTTATTATTTATTTATTTCCAGTTTGATTACCGGGGAAGTCCACTGGGCCCAGAGAGCCCGTTTTCAGTGGAGGCTGGGGAGAAAAGCTCCATGAAACAGATTACATTAAAGATAGCAGTCCCATAAAAATAAAAGTACAAGTACAAATACATATCAAATAATACAAAGCATAAGCAATATTGCCCATAGTGGAAAAATATCGTGCAGATACATTTTAAGAAATTCATACAGTTAAAGACAAAAGTCAAAAGCTATTTACAATATTTATAGAGTGTGAGAGATTGCATGGGAATTAGCTATAGAAGGTTATAGCCAGCTATAAGGTGCGTAGGAACTCAGGAGGATACCCTCCCAGGGGATTTTGATAACGAGGTCTAGGTAGGGAGAATGCAGTTACATTTCCATTTGGAGGAGAGGTAGGTGTAAAGCTGAGTTTTGAAGTGTTTTGTGTTTGACATTGTCCCTAGTGTCAAAGTGAGAGAGTTCCATTTCTTACCTAAGGAGAAGGAGAGGGGAAGTTGTCCAGCAGGATGTTTAGGTTTGTGGACAGTAATTACGTTTTGGTGTTCAGATCTGAGAGTTTTATTTGAGGTGTATGGAGGAAGGATGTTAGTTAGAGTGGGGCATTTGGTTGGATTAAATATTAGTCTATGTGCTGTAGTGAGCTGGAGAAAGTCCCGGTAATTTGTGAATTCTAGTGGTAGCATTGTTGCCTCACAGCAAGAGGTTCTCCTGTTCAATTCTCGGCTGGAGTGTGGAGAGTGCCTTCTCTGTGGAGTCTGCATGTCCTCCCCATGGTTGGGTTCGAAGGACATGCGTAAATGAGCGTGCCTTTGTTGAAGGTTGAACGTCGAGCTGGCAACTCGGCGTTCATGAAAATCTACTGCCAATCATTAGCGGACCAGAGTCCCGCTGTGGTGACCTCTAACCGGGAAAAGCCGAAAGACAACAACAAACAGTTGAGGAATTGGAGGGCAGCACAGTGATGAGTGGAATGTTTGGCTTTGGTGGCAAATTTAGAAATTTTGTTATAACATCTTTCAAGTTTGGAGGTGATGGAAGAGGATAGGCTAGTTAGTAGCGGGGTGCCATACAGAAGAGAGGGAAGGAGATAAGAGGAGGCCAGAGTATGCCTGGTAGAAGTAGAGAGGAAGTGGTTGTTCCTGTATAGCATAGCTAGTTTTTGGTGGGTTTTCTTTATATTTTGATGAATGTCGAACTTGAGGTGTTTGTCAATAGTTACACCGAGTACTTTGGCAAAGGGAACAACTTTGATCAGAGAGTTGCTTTGTCTAAGGAATTGGAAGGAATTTTTATCAAAAGAGAAAGATTTTGAGGATGTGAATAGTAGTATTTTAGATGAGTTAGCATTGAAAGAAAGGTGATTTTGGCGTATCCAGATCTCAGTAGTTGAGAAGGCAGTCTGAGTTTTAGATAGGAGTTCATGGAGGTTAGAGGCAGAGCAGACAAGTGCAGAGTCATCTGCATGTTGGATGACTTTGGCATTAGGAACAGCAGAGTGAAAGTTATTGATAAAGATGGACCCCTACCCCTGAGGTACTCCGGTAAGAAAGGTGAGGTGCCTTTTTTCCATTTCACAGCCTGAGATCTATCTGACAGATAGCTTGAGAACCAGGAAAGTGTGTTTTGAGAGAGATTTAGGTTTGAGAGGTGACTTAGGTGCTTATGGGAAACAGTATTGAATGTTTTAGGGAGATCTAGGAGCACTGTGGATACTAAGTTCCCAGAATCTCTGGCTTGATTGACAGTTTCTAAGAATGAGAGTAGAGCTGTTATGGTGCTATGTCCTGGTTGGAAGCCATGTTGGGTAAGGGTAAGAAGTTGTTTTTTAGTCAGAAAAGGCATAAGTTGGAGGTGGATGCATTTTTCTAGGATTTTGGAGCTTGAAGAGAGAAGAGCCATAGGGCAGAAGTTTGAAATGTTAGTGTTTTTGCCTCCCTTGTGGAGAGGAAGAATAAAGGTGGAACTGCCTAAATTCCAAAAAACTTAACTGAAATTCCAAAATAACTTGTTCAATTATAAATTAAAATATTTTATCTGCAATAGCCACCTAAATGTTGGTATCTAAATTAATGGTATAGATGGGACAATAATTGTTGATCATTAGGAAATCTGAATTAAGTGCCACCTTGAAAATTATTTTAGATTGATTTAGATAATTATCTGATATACCAAGGGAGCTGATGTGGTTAAAAAGCATTACTACCACAAGTTGATTTTTTTAAATTAGGCTCACCTCACTACAATGTTAGAGAGTAGAGATTCCATCTAATATCGTGAGAAAAGTCATACAAATCACGATAATTTTAACTTCTGATATAATGCTTATAATGAAGTATCTAAGAATTTTATAATATTATTTCTGTCAATATGAGAAGTTGAAAAGTGTGTAAATGTTTACATAAATGTTGAAAAAGGCTGATAATATAGCAAGCGTATGTGTGCATAGGTTATTATAATGTTCAATTGAGGCAGTATTATTCAAACCATGCTTCAGCATGAGTAGGTTTGCTAGCATCGTAATAGTGATAGCAGTCCATTTTGCATATATGCTGCCTATTTTATCAAACAGTTTGGTTACATGTTTGTAAATCTTTAAGCTGATACTGAACATACACTGAAGAGTTAAATTGGTTCAGGTCATAACTGTTTCTCAATTTCCTATTGATTGCAAAGACTTGATTATCTAACAGTAAGATTTTCACCAACTACACTTTTCATATATGTGTGATTTTCTGACTAGAATGCCCCTTATAGTTGACTTGTAGGCTGTCCATGTAACAGTGAGTGCAATAAACTGCTATCAAAATGACAATGAAAGTGTATTTGAATTAATGATATAATGTGGTCAGTAGCATCCTTCTGCAGATGAGGGCTTGCTCTCCAGTTAGATGCCATAGTAATTTGGGAGCAAACATTATTTTAAGATGACTTAAAGAATGATCATTAAACAGACATGGCTCTGAATGGTATTTAAGTTCACACTTGTGTGGAATGATGTTAAGAAGAAAACTATTCTTAATCATGAGTTATATAACGCCAAAAAGAAACTAAAGTCCTGCTCTTATGGGTACACACTTTGGTATAGAGCCAAAAGGTTGAAAGCATTCATGAAATCATATAATCCTGTAACAAAAAGGAGCATCTTTATGATGCATAAATGAAAGTTCTTTCTTAATTACTGGTGAACCTAAGTTCAGATTCAGTCATCCCCTATAATTGCATTATTGTTATTAAACACAGATATGTAGTAAAATAAATTAGGTCTGTCTATTCAAGGTTTTTATAATGAAACCTAGACAAAAGGAGCAGAAAGCAGTGGCCTTATTGTTTGTCTTTCGGCTTTTCCCAATAAGGGGTCGCCACAGCGGAACTCCAGTCCGCTAATGATTGGCAGTAGATTTTTACAAAACACCAAGGTGCCAGCTCGATGCCCAATCTTCAATGAAGGCACGCCCATTTACGCACAGGGCCTGATACATTCTAAAATAGCACATCTTTTCTCCAATTCATCTTTCACCTGCTTAAAATAAAAATGATAGTTATGATTGTCATCCCCAAATTATTTATAGAAATTCATGAAGCAAAATTTAGGGAACGCCTTTTTTTTCTTTAAAAGATTAAATTCTGAGTGGAAGTTGTAAGCATCTTGTATAAGACAAACATTTATGTTCATGTTACAGAACTGATGTTCAAGTAAGTTCTAATTGTTTGTTACTGACAGACTATGCACATTCCAGAATTAAATAGTAAATTCAGTCATTTTCTTATCTGAAACAAATATGTATGTGTACAAGACCAAACACCACCTGACGCCCCAGTTATATGATGTGAATGTATAGTCGGGTTTTTATGACTGGCAAGAATTGTGACCTCTGCTCAGAATCAAAGTACCCCTACCCTTCCCTGCATCTACTGAATACATTTTGTTATTTCAGCTATGTTCCAAAGTCATTTGCTCACAGTTTTTGGGCCAGGTATACCCAAAGCTATAAAAGGTATACCATGTAATCTTATTTGGAAGAAGATAACAAAAACAATAGTAGAAATGACTTGTGAGTGTGAGGGCTCAAACTAGATGTGTAATTAAAATGGGTAAAGGGAATAACTACCCTGGGTACAAGCTTTGAGGGGGTGCAAATTGGCAGGTGCTGATAGTGTGCAAAGGCAATACCACCACAGATTTATTAAGCTGCAAGGATATTGAAGCTTCATAAATGAATGCTGTAATGCAGTATCTGCTACAGGGTGAGAGTGTGTGGTAGTAACCAGCTTGCTATAGTTACAGGAGTATAGAAGAGCAGAAAATATTTTATTTGGGGGGATTCAGACTCAGGAAGAATTTTTTTGCTCCTCAACCTTGTGTTGAAGAGGTGCCAGTTTGGTTATGACCTAACTATGCTTCTAGCTCAAACAGTCCCCTGGGTAATAACAGCCTTACAAGTTTTGAGTTTTGGGACAGAGAGATCTATGCCAACTTATTCAAATGCAATATACTGAAAGCCAAAATACTGAATGCACACTGTTGAAATGTCAAAATTCTGAAATGTTAAAATGTCGATAACAAAATAGGTAGACATATCTTCCTGGTGGACCCATGATAGCACTTGTTTACGAATTTCACCATTGTTCATGATATATTCTGTTTATTGGCTGTGCACTGCTGCAGTGCATGTATGTAGTGCCTGTAAGGTATTAGTAGGTATTTTGAGTTCAACATTTTAACATTTCAGCATTTTGATATTCCAGCATTGTACATTCAGCATTATGAATGTTAGTATATTGATTTTTATTAAACTGTCATGTACCTAAGACAAAGATACACATGTATCATACAACATGTACTGTGATAAATGCCATAACCAGTAGTAGATTTGACTTACAAATAAATGTGAGGATTCAGTCACCAATCGCCTAGATATTTACACCATTAATATAACATTCTCACTGACTCTTAGTCACCAAAGATTTTTACATATATGACAATCTCGAACAAACTTAGTAAATATGAAAATTCAACAAATATAGCCTTAAGTGCACAGACAACAACCAAGATCAGATAAGGAGCAGCCTCTAGTAGTTTCCTGTCATATACTAACCATTATAAAGACATAACAATGTAGAATTCAGATATTAATACGCATTAAGTCCAATGTTATACCATAAAAATAATCTTTTTTCTATGTAATCAGCAAAAAAAAAAAAATAGCAAGAAATCCAGTCTGCTGCCAGAAGGATGTGCATGCGTATATTAATCTGTGGAGCCTTAGTAAAAGACAATCTTCTTCTCACTTGTAAATTAAATAAGCATGATGCATCTTAATACTAGTGCAAAACCAGTGAAAAAGTCCTTCTAATGAGCATGATTCTTGCACACCATATACTTTTCATATAATGTAACCCTAGTTTAAATGCAATTCCATTAAGATGAATATTCCTAGTCCCCTGTCAAAGGGAGAAAATAAAGAGAACTGTGATTAAAATTAATAAGACTATTAAATGTTCAAAAAACACTTGGCAAATAAAGCCATGAATAAATGTTCTCTCCAATGAGGTTTGTTCCTCTCGAGCACACCAAAGAAAGCACTGATATTTAGCATTAGGCAGTTTAGTCGAAACATAGACAATTAGACAGTTTCACAGTACCTTGAGGACTCGCCAAGTCAACTAGCTATCTTGAAGAAGAATAAAGTATTGCACATATGGCCAATGTTATTTAAAACCTGACTAGTCCGTCATATGAAGAACACAATATATTTGTCTGTGCACTTTGAGATTACTGTATGGAATGTAGCAATGGCAAGGTATTTTATGTATGCAACAATGCTCAACAAGGTTAATGTTATAAGAAATAATGGAGCACCCGGGGGTATTGTGAGGCCTGACAGACACCTAACTACTGGAAGTCTATTATTTTCCAACAACACCCACACTATATGGTATTAATGCACCAAGCATATGTCCTCTCTGTTTTTACTGACTTTTTAATATATGTGTGATGACCTCCACTTAATCCTGGGGCAATAACTAAGGAGCCTCAGTCCTCACTGCTGTCTCCAGTAAGGGAGTATCACTCAAAGCAGGGATAGAAATACACAATTTCCCTAAGAGTACACTGAGAACAGGCTCCAAACCTTGACTGGACTATATGCTTCACTTGAGATCCTCAAATGAGTCTTCAGACTACCCACTGCAGAACACTGTGTCCCATTTCTAGGTATTTGACACAATCACTTGTAAATATCTGATAATGATTTGATAATCACACATACAAACACAGATTTACCTGCTATGTCCTCTTTAGCAAATTATATGGTAATGCTGCCACCAGTTAAAATACCACAATGCTATTGTACGTTTTTTTATTTTTCATATTTTTCCCCCTAACAGATTTGTTTGTTTTTCAATTGAATTGTGAAGGTTATAGGTCACATTAAAGGTGGGAAAAGTTTTGAAATGATTTATTGTGGTCTAATTTTTTTTTATATCACAAAAAGCTGGCATTTTAACAGGGGTGTGTACACTATTTATATCCACTGTGTGTGTGTGTGTGTGTGTGTGTGTGTGTGTGTGTGTGTGTGTGTGTGTGTGTGTGTGTGTATATATATATATATATATATATATATATATATATATATATATATATATATATGTGTGTGTGTGTATATATATATATATATATATATATATATATATATATATATATATATATATATATATATATATATATATATATATCTCCAACTATAAGACAACACATGACATGACAGAGGTTTCTTATATCACCACCATGGATATACAGAGCCTTTTTGCAGTTATACCAAATGATTATGGTTTGAAATCCCTTAAAACATATCTTAATGAATTTACTGTGTCAGACTCAGACAACACCTATATGTTGCTGCAGTTATTAAGGATGCTGCTGGAAAACAATGTCCTGATGTTTAAGCAGAATATATATTAGCAACGATCAGGGGTAGCAATAGGAAGTCCCTGTGCCAACTTATATACCAACTTGGTGCGGGTGAAGTGGGAGGTGGACTTTATACTTAACAACAATCCTTTCGCTGACCACCTGTTGTACTATAAAAGATTTGTGGATGATGTGTTTTTTTCTGTGGGCTGGCTCTGAACAAGAACTTTACAAATTTGTGGAATATTTAGGAAGTACAATTTCCTTTTTGAAATTTACAATGGAGAAGTCTAACACGCATATATATTTCTTAGACGTTAGTTTAACTATACAAAATGAGATCAGTACTTCTTTATACTATAAGAGCTACAAGAGAAACAATCTGTTAATATGCAACAGTATGCATCCATGGTGTATTTATTCTAATATAGTTAAGAGGCAACTTCTACGAACATCAAGACCTCATACAGATGAAAATGACTATACAGCAGAAAATGCTATGATTAAAAACATGTTTTATGAAAGAGGATATGATCATAATGAAATTGAAAGGATCTCTGAACAAGTTTTATCACTAAGAACATACAGTAGAGCACCATACTTTTCAAGTGGACATTCTTTGCAGCATGATATTTTACATCACAACCAGTAATAAAGGAATAGGATAGTTTTGAAATACACTACTGATACACAACAGATAAGTAATATTATTAAACGTAATTGGTGTATTCTCACTAGTGATGAAAACATTAGAAGAATTGTTGGCAACACATCGTGTTTCTCATTTAGGAATTGTAAGACCTAAAGCAGATTTTATGTAATAGCTCTTTGACCAGATTTAAGCTGATTTTCAACAACAAAACTTTTCCATGCCTGTTGTAAATACATTTTAACTTCAGATGTTTTTGTACAGTGAATGGCAAAATATACAAGCTGCGATCTTATGCAGACTGTAGGACCAGAAATGTTATTTACGCTTCTTGCTGTGTTTTATGCAGTTCCTTTTATGTTGGCAAGACTAATTGCCAGTTTAAGGAATGCATTTCAAGACATATAAGTCACAGGTTAAATGACTCTAAGAATCCTTTGATGAAACATATACTGGAGAATAATAGTCACAGCTTTTGCTTCTTGGCCCTACAGGTCATTAATGAGAATACAAGGGGAGGAGATTTACTGAATGTTACTGAGAGAGCTGAGATGAACTGGATAGCTAACTTAAAGGCTGATAAGCTACCTGGGCTTAACAGCAGTCTACCTCTCAAACCAGCCCTAAAGTGGCATAGACTACTGCCATGATTGTTATTCGCTGGTGAAGTTTTTAAATAGAGAATTGTTTGCATGGAAGGTTTTCTTCCAATGAAGGATATTGAGTTATCCGAAAGCACTAACCTTTACTGTATTAAGTTTTAATTTTATGGCAGCCATGGTGGTTGCACTGATTGCTGCATATACCTATATATATATATATATATATATATATATATATATATATATATATATATATATATACATACATACATACACAGGTTTACTATCATTAGTTCGAACGGCAAAATATTTGCCATTCAAAATAATGAAAAGTTAAACTGAAATGAAACATTTTGAGCGTACACAATGTTGCCCCAAATGATTGACACATTTGAGTTGACATTGTCACTGAAAATGTGATGGGATAGCCATATAGGAGCTGATGTAAATCAAATTCCTATATGACATATCATGTTTTTGCAGGGGGGAAAGCCCCCCTGCACCTCCCTGTGGGGGGCTGTGCCCCCCACTCCCTCTGCTACTAATTTATTCCAACTCCAAGATCGCACTAGGTTGGGGATATGGATGAATTTCTAATTCCCACTGTACTGCGTTCTCGTCCATATAGTTGAACACACTTATGTGAATGCACTACTGCATTCGCATAAGTGTGTTTGACTATCCACACCACTATTCCTTTTCCAAATGACATTCTGATTTTCGGCAGCATAACTTCTAACAGCATGTAGTTCACTAAATTTATAGTAAACCATATATATGTATATATATATATATATATATATATATATATATATATATATATATATCTATATATATACATACATACACACACACACACACACACACACACACACACACACACATATATATATATATATATATATATATATATATATGTATACATATATATATATATATATATATATATATATATATATACATATATATATATATATATACACACACACACACACACACACACACACACACACACACACACCACACATATATTTTTGAAAACTGCAGCAAGGATCCAGAATTTACCCTTTTTTTTTACTAGTAAGATCTTGATGGAGTTTGTATATATAATTTTGTCAAATAAATAGACTTTTGTGTTTTTTTGTTTTTTTTCCATGCTCGAAACTCAGAAACTCAAACTTCTGTCTCGTCCATATTTTTTTCTAGCTTCCAAAAAGTCGATCCTCTGACATGGATATATATATATTTATATATATATATATATATATATATGTGTGTGTGTGTGTGTATATATATATATATATATATATATATATATATATATATATATAGATCTACTTCAGAAGCTTGAATTTTCAAAACTTTGAAGTTCAAATGGCCGAGACCTAAGATCAAAGTTTTGAAACTTTGAACAGCTAATAATAAATAAATAAATAAATAAATAAATAAATAAAGGCATTTTTTTTATGTTTTTGCAGGTGGGGGGGGCAAGCCACCTGCACCCCTCCACACCTCCTGCTAATTATATATACCAACTCCAAGATCGCAGTACACTGAGAAAATGGTAAATATCCCATTCCAAGCTGTATGGCAAATCTCCATTCAAAACGTTCAAAGTTTCAAAATTTCAATCTTATGGTCTCAGTCTTTTGAAGTTCAAAGTTTTAAAACTTTGAGCTTCTGAAGGGGATCCATATAAACAAAAGTAGAGACTATGCTACAGAATAGAACTAGTTTCATTTAACAAATATGTTTAATGCTTTCATCCCAACTTATTAATGATTTTTACAGATACATACATATATATCCAGATTTACAAACAGCTTTTCAAAAAAGTTGTCATCACATGATCTTTTTCCACAATTGAAACAAAATAAATAATAAGAATACACATTTGTAAATACCTACAACACATGTTATAAAACTCCTTAAACTTACCAGTATAAGTTTATGTGATATTGTGAATCTGAACATTATTTTCTCAATCTTCTGCTTTTTAATTCATGTTTCAACCTGACTATCTTACTGAGCCCTGGTACTAAACATCCACCGAACGTCATTTTCCCTTGCATCTCCACCTTAGTAAATTCTCAGTACTACCTCATATCTAAATCTAAATGTCTAAAAAATGCATGAATAATTTTTACTCAAATGTCTGTATAAATCATTATAACTGTCTTGTGTTTTAAAAAAATGCAGATTTTCTCTAATCTTTAGTGAAAGCTTCCTTCCTGTCTTTTCTATAGGAAAGTGCACCACATGAGAAGTCAAAAAGCCCAAGTGAAGAAGCTGGATTGGACCCACTCACAAATTACCAAACATTGCAGATAAAAAACTCAGTTAAGATGTGCCAGAAATCCACTTTATTCAATCCGATAAAACAAATCCACAGAAATTATCCTGAAAAGATAAGTGCTTTTGTCTAGATAATCTAGACTTCATCAGATAACTTGTCAAAAAATAAAAGTGCACCACATGCTTGATGTTTTGCAACATTAGTTGAACTACAACTGTAATGATATGATTTTCCATGCATTCTATCTGTATCGTCCTTTGAATAATAGGGGACGTCTGCAATGAGTTGATAGAACTTGCAGACTCAACATTTAAAAGTCACATTCACCTTTTTATTACGGTTTCTATTTAAATTCTTGTCTCAGACATCTTCTGTTCTTAAAATTTCTGCTTCATATATGAAATAACTGTTTTCTTCAACCACTCCCACAAAAACTGATTAGCCATTGATAGGTTCCAGTTTTGAATTTGCTATCCACTGAGTAATTTAAAACCATTTTATCACTAACAATTCATCTGTGTTTGTTTCATATATATCAATTATGGGTTTTTCCAGTCTCACATGGTCTTTCTTCTTTTGTGATCCTAGAAAGTAGTTAAAGTACTTTTTGCTGTACTATTTTCAACCATCTAGAAAGTTTTCTTTCAAAAGACTGCTCCTTAACTTAAGTTCATCATCAAAAACATCCCAATGTAAATTGAGTATTCTGTTAAAAGGGCAGGAACATGCTATTGTCATGGATGATGTGCTGGTGTTTGGTCATGCTAGAGACACAAAACACAATTTTGGAAACAGTGATGTGGTGCATTAAAATTCTCATGTCTAAACCTAAATAGAGGGCAATGCAGTTGTAGCAAGTCCAAAATCCAACATTTCAGTCACAACATAAATGCTGCTAGATTCAGACCTGATTCAAGCAAGGTTTTAGCAATAGTAGGTCCAACCTGGGTAGCTTGTGTCAGGCCCCAGGGATGATACATTTCTTGGTCAAGTGTGTATCAGATCTGTTCACAGTGCTACATCCACTGACAGATTTACTGAAGAAAAATGTACCCTGATGAAGGGGAGATTACTCAAGCCCAAGCTTTTAGCAAAGTTAAATAAATACTGTACTCTGTTCCACTGCATGCCTACTATGACATCGCCAAACCATCAGTCATGAGGACTACTAGACAGATACTGGAACCCACACTGAAAGCAAAGTCTATTCCTTCTGAATTTGTCAAGAGAAATGACCAAAAAGCAAAAGACACTTATAAACACTCTATGAAAAGTGGCATTCCACCCATACTGTACCTGTACTATAACCAGTCCAAACACTGTAACTAAAGCTGCAAGGAAAACAAAATGAGAACAACTGACATTACAGTGCAAAAAGTAAATGAACCACAGTCCTATGTGGTCCAAACCAATGAATACACCGTTGTGAGCCATAACCAAAGAAATATCCAGGCCATTCCTGAGGAGTTTCAATCAGAAATACGCATATCAAAGATCCATGCCCAATTTTTGAGTCAAGGATGATGAAATCATTAAAACAAAATAAAGCTCACAGATGTCACTCGGAAAAGATTTAATTCACCACAAACAAAAATAAAACAAATTAATACACGTTTTTTTTCTTTGTTTCCTTCTCTGGTTGTATATATGTATATGTATAAATATGTTTTATTGAATTTTAATATTATTATTATTACTATTACAATTTTTACAGGTTGAGTGAATACCTTAGGTGTAGTGAGGGAATACAGAATCAGATATATATGTTTACATTAGTTGATAAATTGTTTTATATATAAACACTGTGATATATACTTAAATTAGGTATATATGTTTTTAAATTCCTGATGGTTAGTTAATTGTACAACCTATCAAATTACTGTTTTTTTATTTAAATGCAGTATGTTCCAATTAGTATTTGTACTCTGAAGATGCCCTTATGTTATGTAGGGTGAAAGCGCTAAGTACTACTATTACACGTGTATTAATTTATTTTATTTTTGTTTGTGGTGAATTAAATCTTTTCCGAGTGACATCCGTGAGCTTTATTTTGTTTTAATAGTTTGCTCAGTCACGTTGGTTTATGATGAAATCATTGGCTAACTGAAGTTTACTGACTTTGTAAAAATGTACTGCCATAGTCAGTTGTATGGGGTAGAAGTAAAAGTTCTGAATCCAAGACAAACCATATAACTGTACTAGATGTTGCCCAGACATGTCTGCCTAGAAACATTAAAAAGATTCTGAACAATTCAATTGTTTGTTTAACCCACAGTCTTCCTTATGTTATATACCAGTGTAAATGGCCACTTGTGGTCGTGCGATTAATTTGCCACAATGATACAGACAGTGTAACTACATTTGTGAGCAGGTAAGTGAATGACTCACTGCATAAGTACTTCATATACTGCTGTTTGAAATGTGTTTGTTACAAAGTTTAAAATATGTTCCTGATGGTACTGTATTACATTCAAGAATATTAAATATGTACATTACACATTACACAGTTGTACATAAGTTTTTTTTTCTTTTTACCAGATTGGGGGGGGGTTTGATGATAGCAGTTTTATGTATAGCTTTCTACTGTGTGTGTGTGTGTGTGTGTGTGTGTGTGTGTGTGTGTGTGTGTGTGTGTGTGTGTGTGTGTCTCTCTCTCTCTCTCTCTCTATATATATATATATATATATATATATATACATGGATTGACTTCATTTGTACGAAGTTTCAGTACTTCGAAACCCACTTGGTCAAGACCAGTTGTTCGAAGTACCAAAACTTCGAAAACTAAGTACAGAGAGCACAGTACAGCACAGAATGGGAATATTACCTTTTCCTTACTGTAGTGCAAGTTCGGAGATAGTATATTTAAGTAGGGGGTGGGGGGCACAGCTCCCCACATGGCGAGGTGCAGGGGGGCTTGCCCCCCTACAAAACATGTTTTCTGTGTTTATTTTTTTTTTGTAGTCAGCCAATCCGGCTACTAGGCTTCAGAGAAATGCACTTTCGTGAAGTGGGTATCTACTTTACAACAAAATAATCGTCCCCACACACGCCCAAAATGTGAGGCAAACCACAGTTTAATAATGACAAATACCCAAGAGGCTGAAGGTAACCAGAAGTGAATAATCCACAATACGTATAAAATCCACCACTTTAATAAAGAGTAGTTGTGAGCTCTTTCGCAATACTCAACATTGCTTCATCAGACATTTAAACTTCAATTAACAACAGTTTATATACACTTATTCTAATTTAAAACAGCCAATAGAATACAAAAAAATTCCATGAGCCCTCCTCCAATATTACAAATTAATTACTACTCACAGATAAAAATACTAACTGTAAAAACCAGTGACAAAAAATTTATAAAAACCTGGCACAATCTTAATAATGTTAATTTTATTTTAATTTCTTAGATTTTAGGACTGGCTTAAGGGGAACAGTCATTTAAGACCAGTCTCCTATGAGCCCCTAACCTCAGAATCCACTGAAGTTTCACACACTCTCTTTGATTAACATGGTCTCCCGATCTACTATTTATGGCCTGGACATGAAGCACCTGAAATAAAAAAGTAGGCTGTTCATGTCTAGACAAAGTATGTTTTGCCAAAGCACTATAGTCCAAACCCCTCCTTGTACAATACAAGTGGTCCCTGACACGTTCTCTGAGGCAATGATTCGTCTTGCCTACATAGAAACGAAAACAGATTCTGCAGTGTGCCACATAAACCACATTTAGAGTGTTACAATCTGCACTGGCCTTTAACTCCCACAAATACCTTGCCCCTGGGTGTTTAAAGAACCTTGATTCATCTAAATACATACAGTATGCACAATTGCTACATTTATGTGTACCATGCAAAACATTCTCCTTTGTTCTTATTGTTCTTGGATAACACAGCTGTTGCTTCAAATTCTTCTTGTTCTTGTGTATAAAACAGGGTTGTGAACCCATGACTCTAGTTGTTTTGTCATCCACCAAGAGAATATGCCAATTCTCCTGTATAATGTTCTTAAATTTATCAACATCCTGAGCATAAGGGAGAACCATAGGAATCTGAGAAAGGTCTTTAGACTTCCTTTCTTTATGTTGCACTAATGCATAATCAGAAAAATATGGTTTGGCTTTCCCTTTCCTTTCATTAAGCACCTTTAAGTAAGCTAAATCAACCTCTTGTGGGTTATAATCCCTAACCACAAAATCATCTTTTAAATTCCATAATCCTTCAAAATATTCTTCCTCCTGACAACAAAGGCGTGACACCCTCATAGCCTGCCCTTTGACTATGTTTGGGAAAATGTGCTGTGTATGCATACTGTCTCGATGGAGAAATGCTTGGCAGTAGCATTTTTTCCTGTGTAACCTGGTGCACCATCCCTTGCTAGTCTTAAAGACTGTGACATCCAAAAAATTATTACTTTGTCTGGAGTGGTTCATGGTGAAATGTAAAAATTCACTGGTGTTATTCAAACGTTGATGGAATAATTTCAGACTATCCTCATCTCCCTTCCAACCAACAAAAAAGTCGTCTACAAAATGTCGGTAAAAGATGACAAGAAGATTAACCTCTATCAGGTGTTGCTGCTCCCAGTCCACCATGACTAGATTAGCGTATGTGTTGGCACAATTGGTGCCCATGGCCACCCACGATACTTGCCAATAGCAGACATCATTGAACATAAACACATAATGTTCCAACACAATTTCTAATAGCATACATAAGAAATCTACACACTGTATGGACAGTTTACCATGTCTCAACAGGACAGATCTTACCATACTTATGCCCTGTTGATTCGGTAAGCATGTAAAGAGTGAAACTACATCTAGCATCACAAGCATATCTAACTCTACTTGTGTTGATGTCTCCACTGCTCTATAAAGATCACCCAAAAAATGCTCAGTATCCTTGAGTACATGGGGAAGTAATTTAACACGTCTCTCAATTCTCCATCCAAAAAAATAGAAATGAGCTTAGTAAGCCACCCTGCCCCTGATGTATAGGTCTAAACTTGGAATGTGTGGGGTTCTTATGAACCTTTGGGAGACCATGCAATCATGGAACCAATGGTTTCTCTACAATAAAGAATTGAAATAATTATTTGGTTAACATCCCCATACACATACATTCATACAAAGTATCAAAAATGTGCTTACTCATTTTTTTTCCACAATACCCAGTCATACAATTTTATATACTGTTATATCTGATAACATCTCACACATCCCTTCATAATAAAACTGAGAACTTAATATTACGACAGGGCCCCCTTTGTCTGCGGGGTGAATTATACTATATTGGTGTTCTTTTGTAAGTCACGCAGAGCCTGTCTCTCTGCTACTGACAAATTACTTCCCTTCCGTATAAAACCACTCTGAAAATTATGTGCATATATAGAATTTTCACATGCTTTTAAAAAAGTTTCAACATTAGGTGGTAATAAAGGTACATAAGTGCTTGCCCTTTTATATCATAACTCACCTGTACTTTCCATACTATCAAACTGCATTTTCAAAGCAATGTTTCAAGTAAAAAGTCGCAAACCAACTAACAAATCACTAATGTCAGTATTACTGGAAGGTATAAAATCCAGACCTTTGCTGAGTAAAGAAAACTCTGCTGCAGTCAGTTCATGATCAGACAGGTTCCAAACTAGTCCTCCTGTCCATGACCCCGCATTTTCTTCAACATATGCGACTGTACCGACACCGGAGCTTCTTTCCACTTCTGACCACCCATCGGTGGTTCCTGCTCCATCAATTTCCTTCTCCCTGTTCAAAAGGGCAACGGGAAAACTGGAAAAACCTGTTGTTTCAGATCCACAATGATTTTCCATCTTACAACAGTTGCTGGGCCCGACACAGGCTGTACACCATCCATTCCCAATGAACTAGATGGAACTTCCATCAGTGTAGAGTAAACCAAGACTACAGGGTCTGGTGAGGAAATACTCCCTCTAAGCTGTTGATTGGTTGACCCTGCTTCATCAGTCAGTTCATTGATCACCATTTCAGTTTGCAGCTGATGATTCATAGAGTGATTCTCTTGCTGTTCAGATGAGGGAACTCTCCCTCTAGACTGTTGATTGGTCAACCCTATTTCCTCAGTTGATTCATTGGTCGCCCTCCCAAAATGTTGCTGTCCATTGGTGGAGCAATGCTCTTGCAGTTCGCTAGCCCTCGGCCAAGTGAAAACATATTGGTTTGAAAAGTCAGTGACATCTCTAGACAATTTCTTTTTCTTTTGTTCTAGCAATCTCCCTTCATACTGAAGTATTTTTTCTATAAGTTCATTCATGAAGAGTTCAGTAGTCTTCCCCATATACTAGCACCAATTCACACTGCTGCTGACAAATCTTATCATTCAACTCTTGTTCCATAGGCTGGGAAAAATCAATTAGCAGCTTCAAATAGGCTCTGCTAGTTTCAAGATTTATTTTCTGCCATTGCGCTAAAAGCGCAGGGTATGTGTTGCCAAAAGTTGGCATATTTAACACTCGAAGACCCTGTGGCACCACATTCATGCTTAAACAGGCTTCAAAATGCCACTTAAATCTATATAGGTCATTCTCTACTGCTGTTTTTAATGCTCGTACCTCTTAATCCTTTTCATTAGAGTTACACAAGTCTTGATTAATGTCCAGAAGGCCAGTTAATAATAACCGATTCTGCTGACCTGTTAGCAGATGAAAAAGTTGATTGTCCACTATTGCAACAGATACTTCTCTTTCATTTTGAAACACATTTCCTTCTGCCATCCTCACAAGTAATTAACAACAAAAAATCTTCCCTACACAGGCCAAAATGCGAGGCAAGCAACAGTTCAATAATGATAATTACCAAGAGGCTGAAGGTAACCAGAAGTGAATAATCTACAATACACATAAAATCCACCACTTTAATAAAGAGTAGTTGATTTTTTGTCTGTCACAATCTTTAAGACTAGCAAGGGATGGTGCACCAGGTTACACAGGAAAAAATGTTGCTGCCCAGCATTTCTCCATCGAGAGAGTATGCATACACAGCACATTTTCCCAAACATAGTCAAAGGGCAGGCTAAGAGGGTGTCATGCCTTTGTTGTCAGGAGGAGGAATATCTTGAAGGATTACGGAATTTGAAAGATGATTTTGTGGTTAGGGATTATAACCCACAAGAGGTTAATTTAGCTTACTTAAAGGTGCTTAATGAAAGGAAAGGGAAAGCCAAGCCATATTTTTCTGATTATGCATTAGTGCAACATAAAGAAAGGAGGTCTAAAGACCTTTCTCAGATTCCTATGGTTCTCTCTTATGCTCAGGATGTTGATAAATTTAAGAACATTATACAGGAGAATTGGCATATTCTCTTGGTGGATGACAAAACAACTAGAGTCATGGATTCACAACCCCGTTTTATACACAAGAACAAGAAGAATTTGAAGCAACAGCTGTGTTATCCAAGAACAATAAGAACAAAGGAGAATGTTTTGCATGGTACACATAAATGTAGCAATTGTGCATACTGTATGTCTATAGATGAATCAAGGTTCTTTAAACACCCAGGGGCAGGGCATTTGTGGGAGTTAAAGGCCAGTGCAGATTGTAACACTCTAAATATGGTTTATGTGGCACACTGCAGAATCTGTTTTCGCTTCTATGTAGGCAAGACGAATCGTCACCTCAGAGAACATGTCAGGGACCACTTGTATTGTACAAGGAGGGGTTTGGACTATAGTGCTTTGGGAAAACATAGTTTGTCTACAGATGAACAGCATACTTTTTTATTTCAGGTGCTTCATGTCCGGGCTATGACTAGTAGATTAGGAGACCATGTTAATCAAACAGAGTGTGTGGAACTTCAGTGGATTCTGAAGTTAAGGGTTCATAGGGGGCTGGGCTTAAATGACTCTGTTCCCCTTAAGCAAGTCCTAAAATCTAAGAAATTAAAATAAAATTAACATTATTAAGATTGTGCCATGTTTTTATTAATTTTTTGTCATTGGTTTTTATAGTTGGTATTTTTATCTGTGAGAAGTAATTAATTTGTAATATTGGAGGAAGGCTCATGGAATTGTTTGTATTCTATTAGCTGTTTTAAATTAAAATAAGTGTACATAATCTCCTGTTAATTGAAGTTTAGTTGTCTGATGAAGCAATGTTGAGCATTGTGAAAGTGTTCACAACTGCTCTTTATTAAAGTGGTGGATTTTATACGTATTGTGGATTATTCACTTCTGGTTATCTACTTTGTTTGTTCGATGTAACGTATTTTCAAACAATTGTTTCTTTAAATGAGGTACATATGTCATATAAGAAGATTGATATGGTCATTAAGGATCTCCTAGATCAGGAGGTTATTGAGCAGGACCTTTATTCTTTTCTTAGTAATTTACATCCCAAAGTTCCTACCATCTTTGGAGTGCCTAAAATCCACAAAAACGCCATGGACCCTCCTTTGAGGCCTATTGTAGCTGCCCAGGGGTCTAAAACCCACAACCTCTCCAAATTTTTGGACTGGAAACTAAAGCAGCTATGGGGCAAGCAACAGCATCTCCTAAAGGATTCATGGGAATTTTTACGCGGGATTACCAGTGATTTGTATAGACCTGATCTACTGTTTGTGACCATAGATGTGGTAGATCTTTTTTCGGTCATCCCTTCCACAATAGGTTTGGCTTGGATGGAAGAGGCCTTGTGGGCATGTGCAGGGGTTACCAACAATGATGTGGTGTTAGTTATGCATTTATTGGAACTGGTTCTTAAATATAACTATGTGTATTTTGGTGGGGAATATTTTCAACAGATTTCGGGTGTATCTATGGGGGCCAATTGTGCTCCGACATATGCAGACATGATTTTGTCCGTATGGGAAAATAAATTTGTCTTACAAAGTGAGTATTCCAAGTTTTGGACCCATTACACCCGATTTCTGGATGATATTTGCATTTTCTGGATAGGACCGAAGCAATGAATAGATGAATTTGTCAACTACTTGCATTCTACTACTGAATTTTTGAAATTTACGTATCAAATTTCAGTTCATGAAGTTAATTATTTAGATGTAACTCTCTACAAACATATTAACTGCTTTGGGTCCTGTGTATACAGAAAGCCTTCTTTTGCCAACAGCTATTTGCATTACTCCAGTTCCCACCCCAAATTTCAAAAAAAGTCCATTGTCAAGGGACAATTTGTTAGGGTCTCACGTATGACCTCGGACGATCAACATTTTAGTACTGAATGTGAAAAACTGAGCTTGTTGTTTGCCGATAGGGGATATCCCATACCTCTAATAAAATCGGTCTGGGAAGAGGTTAGTCAAGCCAGGGGCAGTAGATTTTTTTCCCATTTTGGGTAGGGGGCCTATTGATATACACATGGAAAGCCTTCCTTCCACCTCCAATTTTACAAGTTCCAATCTGACATTTGTCACTGCCTTTAGTCAAGATGCAGGACATATCAGGTATATCATTCAGAAAGAAATGGAGACCTTTCAGGACTTTACAGATTTGAACAATCTTAAGGATATGACATGTAACACAGTTTACAAAAAAGAACTCAATATTAAAAATCTTTTGGAACAAAACATTTATGTAAACACTTCCAATCAACCCAGAAAGGGTACTTTTCGTTGTGGGTATTGTAAACAGTGTAAACATGTTATTAATCAGGAACATCTATATTTGGAAAGTAGGAATAGGAAGATCTACTCACAGAAATACCATAATTGTAACTCTGCAGGTTTAGTCTACTTGGCTGTCTGCAGGTCTTGCCAAGCATTTTATGTAGGCAAGACTGAAAGACAGCTCAAGAGACGAATATATGAACATCATTATGAGATTCAGAAGCAAAGCAGTACCAATGCACCTTATAAGCACACATTGGTGTGCCAATCTGCCTTTTTTATGTTTTATGTGTTGGAATCAATACCAAAAAATTCTAGGGGAGGACATTGGGAAGCCAGGTTATCACACAGGGAGACATGCTGGCAGATACTGTTAGCCTCAAACAAGGCTCCGGGTCTTAATGACCTTATTTCCATTATGCCTTATCTGAAGCTTAGAGCAGAATTGTTGTAGTTGAATATAAGGAAGTTTAAAAAGTATTGGTGTATTTAAAACATCTCACTAACATTGTGTATATAATACTGTGACTGAACCAAATATATATTATATATTATATATATAATTTATGTTCAAAATATTTTTATGAGTTTTTATATTTTATGATTAAACACAAAGGAATAATATCTATTTGTGTTTTAAACTGTTTTAAACAAATTTAGGGTAACATCAAGTATATACATTTTATAAATTTATTTAAGATGAATAGAATATATTATGTTTAAATTATCTATGTTTTAGTAGTTCATGAATTTTCATTTATTTCTTTAAGATTTAATAGGCAATTAATTATCATATTAACTCATCAATTGTTGTATATATAACATCAGGGTATGTCTGTTTGAATTGTATTCTGAGGAAGTTGCATGGGCAACGAAAACGTGTTTGTTGTGAGACGTTAAATAAATTTTCTTTGTGCAGTTCGTTCTTGGACTTGTGCTGTTTCCAGTGGTCTTTTGTGCCTTATAGTGATCTTGGCATACTCCCCGTGGTTGTTTCCTGCTTGTTTGCTGCCTTTTCTGGAGGTTTGGTTCTTTTTTTGCAGCTTCGTTGCTATTTTGTATTTTCAAACAAAATAGATCCATATATATATGTATATATGTGTGTCTCTATGTGTATCTTTAAGGCAACTGACTACCCACAATGCACATAGCCTTTCAATTAACTGCTGAGTACCCATAATGCATATAGCATTTCAGTCAGCTGAGAAGAAGAAGTTGAGATGGTAACTGTGATCTGTGTATTCTATCATATTGTGTTGAATTAAAGCTGCATCATAATATTGCAATCTCAAGTTATATACCATTACTGAATACCTCCTGCCAATGATGTGGCACATTACAAAAATAGAAATAAAATAAAAATGACCATAGAATAAGAACATAAAGCTATCAAAGGCACACTCCATTCATAAGAACCTACACAAACTACCTAAAGACCTATTCAGTACAAATGGAGGCAAAAAACATAGCTCATGTTATGCTAATATGTAAAAAATACAGAAAAATTGATATGTAGATTATGTGAATATCTTATATGTCTCATTCATGAAATATCTTGTAATGCAGGGTTAAGACGCTCAGTTTGTAATTCATTACTTGTCATAAAACGTTTCCCTTAAACCTTCAGTAAAAGATATGGCATGCAACACAAACCAGACCACAACATATTCCAGCTATAGCTACCTATACCCCATGTACAAAATTAGAAAAGGGGGTTAATGCTGATGCAGATATGGAGAGAGTGAAAGAGTGAGAAAGCAACAAAGAGGGAGCAGTCAGGACGACAAATTTCCAGCAGCACCATATTTCAGAAAACAGGATTATGACAAAAGGAAGTGGTACAGTCTGAAATTAAAAGTGACTGTTTCAAAAGAAATGAAGCATGAAACAGCCTTCATGAAAAAGCCAAATACCTGTTTACTGATATATAACCCAGGAATGTGCACGTTAGATGTAAGAAAATCCTTACACAAGTTAATAGTAGAATATTGTTTAAGTGGTAGTGGCACTTATTTGTCAAGACATGAGTAGAAAAAGAAGACCTAGAGATTTACATTTCCCATATGAATCTGTGCTTCAGCTGTTTGTTGCACTGAATTTCAACTACTACATATCAGACCACCTCTCCTGTCATGCAGAGGTCATTCCACATCTTATTACTTCTTGCTTGGCTAGTTTAGTGCTGTATAATTATTTCTCAGACAATAGGGTGCATTAATTTCTTATAATTTGAAATGCAACATCATTACGGCATAAAAAGGCAGACAATAAAATGCTATAATTGTTATTGCAATATTGTTTAAGTAATAAAGGACATTAGAAGTTCTCCTTCTGACAACAATATTCTTGACAAATAATTGCATACAATATAATTATTTTCTGAAATGTGATTGGTCATGGGTAGTTTCCACATCTCTGAGCTCATTAAAAATCTGCTACTCCTTAGCATTATTTTATAAGACTTTAAATCAGCCAAAAGATAAAAGAATGTATTATTTTTAAACCAAGGCATTTGAATTCCATGTCACCTTCCTGCATCTTATATAGCCACCCAAGTGAGGTGTGATTTATTATTGCTCAGCTGTCTGTGTAGTACCTAAAATACCCTGGAAGAAGCAATGTTTAGAACAACTCAATTTTCATCAAATGTCCCACTTCTCATTAAATTTTGCTGATTGCCTGTAAATGCTAATTATAGCTCACTTGTTCTGCTGCAGTGTTGTGCATCAAAAATCTTGCTGAAATTAAGCATAGCTGGTGAGACTGTGTAATATTTTATGATGTGTTAAATGTATCTGTATGATTTTATATTACATTTTTTTAAAATGCTTTCAAACCAGCAATGGTTTCCATAGATTTCACAAAATTTCATTGGATTTGTGGTGTGAGCGTGTTGTTTCACTTAATGTCACATTCATTGAGATTCTATCTTCTTTGAGTTTTATGTTAATATGTGCTTTTGCTTCTGTTGTGCAACTGTGGAGTTAGAACTATTTAGGTAATGAGAGTGGGGCAAAGTTTCCCATATCAGGAGGTGTAGGGACAGAGTTTGGTGAGGTTAATATCTGGTTTTGGATCTTATTTCAAATGCTCCAGCTGTTAACAAATGAAAAAATAATTGCCTCTTGTGTGACACATATTTTTTTTTTTAGTTTTAGTAGGGTAAAGTGCCTTATTTATAGACCTGAAAAGGCATTTGACCTCATTGATCACTGCCTTCTCCAAATCAAACTAACTGAAATTGGTATCAATCCAGATGCTACTCCCTGGTTTAAAAATTTCCACACTGATAGACATTTCCGATTTAAATTAGGATCCTCCCGATCAGAATCTGCAACTATTACCAAAGGTGTACCACAAGGAACCATTCTTGCCCACTCCTCTTCTCCATATTCATTAACAAATGTCTTTGTGACCTCCCCCATCTCCCACTTATCCTCTATGCTGATGCCCTGGTCATTTATTGATTAGGTCACTCTCACACCACTATGCAATGTCAACTCCAGTCAAACTTACATGAGGTCCACCATTGGCTCATAAACCATTAACTACTTCTCAACCCAAACAAGACCAAACTATGATTTTTTGGAACTCTACAGCAAATTCACCAATCACCTTAACTCTTTAACTATCTTTGACCTACACAACCACTCCATAGAGACAACCTCCACCTTCAAATACCAAGGAATATGCCTTGATCAGTTACTAAACTTCCATTTCTATACAGACAATGTGTGAGACAAAATAAACTCTCTTCTTTTCTGGGCCAAAAGTTCTCCCCTTTTCTATCCCAAACAGCCAGAACAGCCATTGGTAAAGAAGTTCTACTTCCTCAACGTGAATATCTTTTACTTCTGCCTCCATTAAAACATTGCCACACTCCAGACTGTCTGTAACAGCATCTGTCAATTCATTACAAACTCACCACACTCTGATCATTAATGTATCACCATAGAAAAAGCCAAATGGCTATCCATAAAACAAAGACGTCACATACTTTTAGGATCCCAGCTATATAAACTACTCTGACTCTACACATTTACTCCCCTTGCACCTAGACGTCATGAAAAAACTCCACATATAACATGAGACACTACTCAGAAGCCACGCCAATTCTTTTTAAGCTTTGAAACAAACTTCAAGCACTGCACATGCTTTCTCCTCTCCGGCACCTATTCTTTGGCAAGCTCTCCCCATCGACATTAATGAAATCAAGACTTATTCCAAATTCAGGAAGTAACGCAAAATGCACTTCTTCATCCAAGCCAAATATTCCTGCTTCAACATGGGACACATCACCTAACCCGTCTCCTTATGGGACGCATCACCTAACCCGTCTCCTTATGGGACGCATCACCTAACCCGTCTCCTTATGGGACGCATCACCTAACCCGTCTCCTTATGGGACGCATCACCTAACCTGTCTCCTTATGGGACACATCACCTAACCCGTCTCCTTATGGGACACATCACCTAACCCGTCTCCTTATGGGACACATCACCTAACCCATCTCCTTATGGGACGCATCACCTAACCCGTCTCCTTATGGGACGCATCACCTAACCCGTCTCCTTATGGGACGCATCACCTAACCCGTCTCCTTATGGGACACATCACCTAACCCGTCTCCTTATGGGACACATCACCTAACCCGTCTCCTTATGGGACATATCACCTAACCCGTCTCCTTATGGGACATATCACCTAACCCGTCTCCTTATGGGACACATCACCTAACCCGTCTCCTTATGGGATGCATCACCTAACCTGTCTCCTTATGGGACACATCACCTAACCCGTCTCCTTATGGGACATATCACCTAACCCGTCTCCTTATGGGACACATCAGCTAACCAGTCTCCTTTCCGAGTCTCTTCTCCTCTCTCAAAATTCACCGAAGATTGACCCACTTTAGAAACTAATGTATATATATTTTACATTACACTTTGCTTGATTGTACATTACTATGTGCTTGTTCACCTAAATGCATATGCACATTTTTTTTCTATTTAGTTAGTCTGAACTATTCTGCTATTGCTTACATTTCTGTATTTTTGTTTGTGCAATGTTTTGTATTTCACCCAGGCTGAGTCTGATCTTGGTAAGTATTGCTTAGTGCACTACCCCAGTAAAGAAATATAAATAAATAGATAAACCACAGAAATCAATGAACATGTGAGTAATCATGATTATTACATGTGTGTAGTTTACAGACGCTGCTTGGATTTAGGATTAAGATTTATTTTGTGTGCATACATTATTAGAATATCATTCTTGTGGTCTCATTTGTGGTGAGCCATTGTTTCATATCTTATGTAATGTATTATTTATATTAAGCGTTACCTAACTGGAGGGCCAGTCTTTGTAATATGGTACAAAGTGAGCCTAGAAGATTTTTGCTCTGTTCATAATAATTGCAAATTATGAAACATGACTGAGAAGAGTGTGCTTGCTTTTATTGAAACGTTCTAATTATTTGAATTTCATTGTATAGATCTTCTTTTCGTGGATTTCTTTGTTTTATTTGTTGCATACTCTTTTAAATTGTGTGTTTGATATTTGCAGAATTCTGTTTTGATGCAAACTCACTGATATTTGCTTATTTAAACAATTATACTGACTAAGTAATCTTTTGGACTACAGATAGCAAGTAAGATTTGGTGTTTTGTGCAGCAGAAGATCTTTGTCTACGTAAATGCAACCTAGATGCATTGACAGATTCTGAACTGTCAAGACAGATGGCCAGGATTGCAGACAGGGAATAAGCACTTTATGTTGTGATAGCCTTCTGACAGGGAAAGAATGTGTATCTGTCTGATTTGAGTCGTTGCAAAGGCTCTGAAGAGATACCAAATCAACCACCCTTAAGTGCATGAAGAGAAGGATGCTATAGGCATGTAGGTATGAGAGTATACCTCTCATCTCTCCAGATTTTCACAGAATGTCCATATTTTTGCCTCATATTTTTCATCTGTTCTTCATAAAATTTATGATTTTCTGGATTTTTGACAAATCAGTGAGGACTGAATTCACTAAATAATGACAGGCATTTGAGTTTCAGATTTCACATCCTTCAGAAAATTGATGGTAATGCAAAACCTTTTATTCTGGCAACTTTTTAAGTTTTTAAGAGCAATATTTAAAATGTGTACCTATTTTTGGGTCTTTGTCCCCCCATTTTTTTTTGGCTTTGTCCAGACGTTTTGTGTTAAGGGGTTGAGAGCTATGTATGACAGGCAGAGTTTGGTGACCGGAGTATGCAGGAGACATGTCACCTTTGAAACAATACTTTCCACTAGACTTCAGTCACACCCATATTGCCACAGTTAAGTGTTGTAGCAGGACACTGTCATTGATAAACTTAGCTTTGGGAAAGACAGGTATTAGTATAACAAAGTAGACCCCTCTTTTTAAACAAGAACTTCCTATATTATTGGACTGAAAATTCCCACTACTATTTCTTTTGTAGAAATAAATAATTTTAGACTATGATCTTGGGTTCATTATGATAATTTTAAATTATCCAACAGTGTAACATTCTTAATTAAGTATACAATTCCAAAATGGGAATAGCTGAAAGGATCATACTTGGAATGGAAATATCTTAGTGTATGGAGTGGGAGCATAGCTTTCCACTTTGGGTAGTAGATTTTATAGTTTACTTTCATAGCATAATTTTGTCCTTATTTAATGTCATTATGATGTATGATGTTTCACAATACTGTGCCAAAACTAATGCCATCTGCTACCTAAGTCAGTTGATATTCTGTTCAGAGGCAGTGGAGTGAAATGATTATATGAATGCTACAAATATGTCTCAATTTCTCCACATTATTTCACGACTCGCTAGAGAGAACTTCACATAAGAAATCAAATATAAAGGCAGCAGGTGTTAGCTACAAAGACAACTGGAAAGGAATTCAGGAAAAATTCCATTGTTCTGACTAAATATAGTCCCGGAGGAATTTGTACCAGATATAGCCTATTAGAATAACTATTATTTGATAAGAGGACTGCGGTAGAAAAGACATATCCATCCAAACAGAATGGGATAGACCGTAAAACCTAAATACTAAGCACTGGGAACAAAGCCAATGTACCTGAACGTACAGAGCAGATACATGCATATCCATGGACATGTCTATCAAACTTCTCCTATGATTGCATGTAATATATTCAGTGTATCTGATTATTGCACAGGACACTAAACAAGCAGCACAGTTAACTGGCAATGTGCTTGGTCTATCATGCAGATTCAATCCTCTAACAGAAAGATGCAGTTTCAGGTAGAAGACAAAGAAAAGAAAGCAAAGACAGTACTGCAAATGAGTGACATATGCAAGGCAAAAATATTTAAATGTTCTGTTTAAATGCAGAAATAAAGCAACCAAATTAATGGCACAAGTACGCATATATCACATAATCTGTGGCATGTATAATGGCGTTTACTAGAATTTGAATAAAAATGACTATGACATATTCAGCATAGTTGTATTAAGTTACACATTTTGATAAATGTCTCTTTCTTTCAGCATGCTTGGTTGGCTACTTTTTCAGTGCTGAAAGGGAATGCTGTGCTGAAGCAAGAACATTCTACTGTCGGGGCGTGGCTATGCTGGAGGGAAGGCTGCATTCTACTGTCGGGGCGTGGCTATGCTGGAGGGAAGGCTGCATTCTACTGTCGGGGCGTGGCTATGCTGGAGAGAAGGCTGCATTCCTTGTAGAGGGTGTGCAATGTGGTAGGTATATAGTTCCAAAATATCATGGGCACAACTCTTTACTGAAAGTATTATTGATAATAAAAAGGGGCAAATTAACAATTAAATTAGTTACTGTGTGGAGTGAAATTTATATGCAAAATCTTTTATAGCAGGACTCACTACCAGCAATTATTCTGTTAGTAAAATACATTATGCATGCTAATAATTCTGTAAAAGTGTAAGGTTTTATTTGCAACTATCTGAAAAGTTTAAAGGTTAAGTTAGCTGTATGCATGGTTGTGATAACAATGCTCACGTATGAAACATTTTTCAAATGGTGTTGTGCATGATGTGATATACACATATTGAAGAAGTGACGGTATTTGTGGAAGTTTTGTGAATACAGAGAGAGGAGCATGATGGGTATGTTGAGTGCTTTGTGTTCATTAAAGTCAAAGTCAGCATGGTCTTTTATTCCATGGCAATGGTAACCAAAGAGTTAAAATTTTAATGTCAGGGAATGTTGAGGATAGATCCCCCCATGAAAAATGTGGGACACTTTACTCCCACATAAAATAGCCAATATATGAGTAACTGTGTGCTTGGATGTTAGCTAATATGTAGTGTTGTGTGTCAATGCATACAATGAAAATAAACATTTTCTTTCATGGAAACATTGGCAGAGAGCTGAAACAGTCTTTTTGGAGAGGTAGTACTTATATGGTGGGAAAATTTAAAGCTCCAGTTGTTCATGATTGCAAGAAACAGTGGTGAGACATTTAAATGGTGTTGACAACTGGTCCTAACTGTTCATTGGCTTTCAGTGTGTCTTCCTGTTTTGAATGGCTAATGAGATTGATTGATTTAGATGCACTTGTCATACATTTAATTTAGACCATACACATTATATGGCATCATCTGGCAAACTGAAGGTTTCTGCTAAGGATGAAAACTGTTCTTTTACTTAAGCTTGTGCTGTAAAAATGCTGGCAGTGCAGTACATTTTCACTGAGAGTGTGATCTTTATTTAGGCTGGAGACGCTAAAGGGATTTGCAGTTACTTTTTTTTCATGTGGATTCAATTAAATTGCATGCTTAGACCTTTTGCTTAATTTTGAATTCCTTCCACGTTATGACTTGTGAGGTATTTTAGTAAATGTGACTGCACGGAACTGTTATTTCATTGGGTAAAGTTGGATTGTGTCGGAAATTGGTATAGCAGGTTTGCATTGTTTTTTAACATTCTAATATGTTGTTTACTTAGTGACTGGAATACTAAATGATATCATAAGTTGATATCAGTGATTTGAACTTGTGCAGAGAATACTAATATTCTTTTCTGTGTAAATTAACAAAGCATCAAGGAAGAATGTTAAACATAAAATCAAACTATTTTGTTGACTCTGTAGCATAGCTCTCAACTGTCCAGATTTTCCCAGAATGTCCAGATTTTTGACTCATATTTTGGTCCATTTCTCATAAAATTATAGTTTTCTGGTAAATAGCTGGAAAATCACTGAGGACTAGAGTCAGAAAATAATGGCAAACATTTGATTTTCAGACTTAATATCCTTCAGAAAATTTATGCTAATGCAAAACTATTTAAAAAGTGTCCCTATTTTGTGCCTTTGTGTCCCCATTATTTGTGGCTTTGTCCAGGTTTCAGTTTGAAAGGTATGTAAGTCATAGGAAGTAAGGAAGCACATCGCCTATAGTCATTTGAACTAGTGCTAGTAGCTACTATATGTACAGTCAATAGAATAGGCAGATGAAAACACACTTTTCACATAAGAGCGATTAGTCCTGTGTTATCACTACAAGAAGATGAGGAAAAAAAATCTTCATACCTAAGTAAGAGTCACTGGCTATGTATATATTGAAGTATAGTTGTTAGAATTCATTTGATTTTTTTTATACAACCTGAATTTATTTTAATTTTATGAGTGTAGCAGTTAATTTTATTTTTATAACAGAAAATTGCACTTTAGTTTTATACACATTCAAAGTTTTATACACGTTCAAAAGTTAATATAAATAACACACTATTGTTCTGGTTATGTGTTGAGTTATTTAATATTAGTGAAGCAGTTAATTTTATTTTATAAAATAAATGTGCATTTTAGTTTTATACAAGTTCAAAGTTTGATGCAAGTTTAAATGTTAATATAAATAAAATACTATTTTTCTGTTTATATTTTGTGTTATTTAATATTTTGTCTGTTTTTCAGTTTGCATTTAATGCTATTATCCCACAATCCTGGGTGGGGTTACATAATTACACATGCAAATTTTATCTTAATCAGCATTTAGATTTTTGGCCAGTTGCAGCTACTTTTCATGGGCCTTTTTCCAGCTTTTTGGTGATTCCAAGTTGAGAGGTATAACAATATGCTATGCCCAGCAGCTAGGTGATCACCTTGTTGTTTATTGATAGAACTACATCCACTGTTTCCTTTTCAGTTTTCAGACATAACTAAAAATGTCTTATTTTTCCTTTCAACATTTAAGATCAAATAATGGGTGGTATCCATAGTCCTTACATGAATAAGTTATGGCAATCACAGATTCACAAGTAAGCACAGCAAAGGCACAATTCATACAGGTCATTCATGCTAATGGGTGATGACCTAGAATAAACTTGTTCAAATGAAGTAACAATATAACATAAAAACAGATATAAACAAGGCTTAAACTTTTTATTATGGAATAATACAAGCTTTCACATTCAGAGACACTTCATCGGGTATTATACCCACGTGTAATGGAATGCATATGTCACAGACATATGCCATGTCAAACGCAATACACAGGTATAGACATATATGTATGACATCTACTGGCCTAACAGGAAAATATCAGAAAGCAATGTCAAGCCACACACACAAAAAATACCAATGACATGTAATAATATTCATTCAGAAATCTATGATTAATGCTATATAGCAAATATCATGTTGTGCACATGAATTTCAACAACATACACTAGCTGGTATGTAATGCACAAGTATTCCAAGAACAAAGATGTATTGCAAGCAACAGTCAGCAATTTGTGTGCACATGTCTTGCATCTGTCTAATGCCCATACAGTTGACACAAGTTGACCTTCTAACAAAATAACTACATGAAAATGTACAAGATTTCCAACAAAGGTGAATATATGCCATGCATATGTACAGGACATATGACATACCTATAAAAGTGGAAGGGAGGTGGGCAACATGGGCCCACATCAAGGAGGACATGGCAGCAAAGCTATATAAGCAAACAATAAAGCAGGGCAACAATATGTAAAGTGACACATGGCAAATGCATGTATATACCACATAGGATGGTGTTGAAGTCAACCCAAACTACATTGAAGCGAATAGGCAATGTATGTCACATGGTCAGACTGCATTGATGAAGTCAACAAAAGCATTGTACAATAATATGACAGCAACAGGCATAGGTAAACAAGCTAAGAATCGCATACACATATAAACTGTCATGCCAGTGTAAAACAACTTGTGGAATAAAAATCTGTAGTTAGATACCACTGACCATGGGTATGACTGAGCAAAGGACAGTCCTGTGAACAGCATTACAGCACATTAACATGAAGTCAGCCGCTGCTCACAGTCCCAAGGTACAATGGTTCATAGGTTCATAGGTAGGTACTAGGCTATCGGTCCAAGGGCCTACGTAAGCCTAGCCAACAAGGTTCTCTGGCTTACACCACCTAAGAAAGATATTTTCCTGTGCCACTGTCAAGCAGAGACACAGACGTGATCCCTGGGGTGTATTTCCTATTTCCCATCCACTCATCAAGATTTTTCTTGAAGAGTGCTAATGAAGAACTTTGCTTGACATGGGACAATGGGGTTTCTCTATTGACCATAATACATGCAGAGTCATGGAAATAAATCAGTGCATATGTACACCATTTGCTGAAATGTACAAATTTATGTGAAAAAGGAATGGATGCAGAAATGTAGCCTAGGTCAAGGAAAGCATACAGTAATCTTATTTAAAGGCCACACACGATACCAGTATGCCAGTGTGGCAGCATGACAGGTGTCATCCAAAACACAGGGGCAAGGACATGTCCTTCTGTTGAACAGACATGACACGGCAACCCACAAATCATGCCCATACCCCTGTGGTATATGTGGAATATGGACAACATGTTGTTTGCCAATTGCTGTCAATCCCACACATGTATACAGTGGAACTCTTGCAGCAGTAGCAGTATATTAACTGCCAAAACTCATGCACAGCTCAGTGTTGAATGAAAGTCTGATGTGGTAATGTGTGCCATGCACCCATTGCAACATAATGCTAAACGGCACGCAACATCTGCAGTGTATATTTGCCCATGAATCCCATAAGCATGGCAGCACAATGCTATGTATGCAAAAGTGAGCCTATACAGTCCAATTAGTTATATGACAAACACCGTGCGGGCAGCATTAAACAAACAGATCACAGAGATAATACTTACAGTTCTGAGGGCCCACCCTGATGGGAATGAACATCATGAGTGACCTCCCAGGCTATTTCCCTGAATGAGTCCCACATAGCCATGCCATATCTTGGAAAAAATTCCCCATCATGTCCCTCATCTGTGCCTGAAAGAAATCATTCATCACCTCCCAGACCTGTTCCCAATAATCACTTTGTGGTACTGGCAACAACTCCTGGGTGCAGCAGGGATGATGGCATGTGCAGGTCCAGCTTCCTCATCATTATCATCATCATCATAAGGCCATCATTGTCATCGGAGGACTCAGGCAGTGGTCTGGCATGCACTCGTCTCCAACTTCTGATGGGTGAACATCCACGGGTCTCATGCTCTGTCAATGTGAATCACAAGACAATAAAGAAAATACATGTGCATGTGCTGTATGGCTACATAACATACCTACTGTGACACAATGCACAGGCAGAAAACAGTTAGTATGAAACCTCAGAATAAGGTATGGCCATAGTCAAGTATATCACTATAAGCAATGTAGGTCATTAATCAAAACCATAATAATGAAAACTACATATCTTTCAGGCTGCACATGCCTGTGAAAATCATAGCTGACAAACGCAAACTTATGTGCCCATCTGAAATGTAACAGAAATTAAGTGGCATCGCACTGACATGCAATGAATGTATATGAGAATAAAAGTATATCAGCATACATTGCAGGTGTCATTAAAACCACAGTCTCAAATGTTACGCCTAAAATGATTATGAAGGAGAAGAATAATAAAAATAACTGCTGTTAGCAGACAGCTCTTCATGGACATGATACTTTTCCTGTGTCCTGTAATATATACTTACTGATGTTTTCAATACAGGCCCATGTCAACACCACTGCATCCATCACAGAATGTGAGCAGGTTACTCCAGGCCATGCCATAGCATGCTTAGCACAGCTTACCCCATGAAAACTCTGCTATTACCTGAACACTTGTTTATCAACCATCATTACGCATGACTACTCAAGTATATTTAGCCTTGACAACCGTCCAGTGAAGATCCTCAATGTCCTTCTTTTGCAGGTCATCATAGGTGTAGGGAACCAGCGCACAGATGGCACACTTACATATATCATGACATTTGAAGAGAAGCATGCCGTGACACTGTGTCATGCAACCCTCACATGAGTCTACCCTGTGAAAATGACAACATAACACAAGTACTGTGACCTGCAATACTTAATACTTGTGATGTATGGCTCAGTACATTGACCAGCAGACAGTCTGAGACATATCGATATTTCAAATTTTCCTGTCTTGTATGTGTGCTTTGCATATTTATTTTGCTGTGTGAATGTCAACTGTAACCCAGGTGTCTGCACATCTAATGAGTCATGTGAACAGCCACCAGTTAACATATTGGTAAAATGAAGGTATAGTGAGATGACAATCCAGTGAGAAATATAAAAGGAGGAATATGTAAAAGAGCTGAGCAAGGCAATGTTGTCATTGGCTGACCCAAGGACAATTTTTTGGAATGCAATACAACATACTAGAAATAATCTACAATCATAAACACAGTGACAACCTGCAAGATATGAAAATATAGTTTATGTCCTCCAAACAGTAAATGTATCAGTGCCCTACATACATGTATTAGCAATCACTATGTATGAGTTAGTAAAATACAAACAGCATGATGCTGACTGCTGATAATGTAAAAGACAGCTGGAAATGTTCTACATGAATGCCTGTGTGCACAAATATCCCTAAACACAGGATGCAAGTGTGCTGTAGCCAAACTATCAAAGGTATGGAAGGCAGATGCAATACCCATGCTGAACTGAAGGGCATACCAGACATAGTCCACCAACAACACTATGAAGACTGAAACAGTAGACACCCATTCAGTATGTGAACAGGCATACGGATGTGCAAAATACCCATTAATATCAATAAGCTGGTATCTATAGAAGCATTTGCAAAACTTTTACACTTAACTTACAGATGCATGATGGTTATTCTTACACTAGAAATAGTATAGATCATAATGCAAAAAAAAAAAAAAAATCCTGTAATAATGTTCAGAAAGTGGAACACTGTCATGTAACACATAGCTGCTCTTAACAGATGACTACAAATTCCTGTTCATCACATACACTCAAATGTAGTTTAGGTGGGAGTGCATAAAATATATGCATGCATATATATTTTTTGTTGTGAGATTACAAATTATACATCAAAATTATCCCTGATATCATGGGATATCCTGTTTTACAGTCAAAATGTATATCTGACCATCTTACTCCCTCCAAACATAAGCATAATACACAATGACCCACGTATATATTAAATTCAATTTGCCAATGTTATCATATTCCACATTCTTTTTGCAGAACTATTCAAGTATATTCAAAGGTTTTACACATAAAACTGTAGCAAAGGAGCTGTTATAGGTTCATAGATTAGTACTAGGCTAACTGTCCTTATGGGCGATTTTAAGCCGAGCCAACTACCCCATGTGAGAATCAAACTCTTCACCTTGCATTTGTAAGGTAAACACCTTAACCATTATGCCAAACTGCCACCCTGCTATTATTTATTGTTATTGGCAGAACATTATAGATTACTGAGATATTTGTAGAAATATGACAAATAAATGCTATAGTCATAAGCATGTGCAAAATACCTGTTAATATCAGTAAGCAGGTATCTATAGAAGCATGTCCTAAACTTTTACACAGACATAATGATACCAACATATGGGAACTAGTCCCTACATGGATTTGAACCCACACTCAGCCACAATATATACAAGTTCGCCTCTTGCTTTTTAGGATGAGCTAACACACATCAACACCATACTTCTTAACAAACTACTATTTTGTGTGTGTGTTCCCATTATTCCTGCAGATAACAGATGAATGCAGAAACATGCAACACATAAATGCTATAGGCCCTCATGCTCCACAAAACTGCAAGATAGCATCAAGTTTTAGAGTGTAGAAGCTCCATTTAGATAATCAGACATGCAGTGGTCTTGTGTTAAACAGATGGGATTTTAATAATGCTGTGTGCTTTGTAAATCAGAATGGATTAATGGATGTCTGTATCACTTACTATTCAAACATACTCAGGTAGACTGGTCGATACTCTCAAAGTATTGCAGGCAATGGAGAAATGTAGTCATCAGCGGCCTAGGCACTATAGGTGTCAGTGATATATGACCATAATATATGTGTGAAATGATGTCCTTATATGTTGGAAACAGAAACATCTAAATGTTTACTAGTATGTACATGATAAACAATATTAAACAAATAAACACCATGAGACTCAAACACATAATTACATGGAGGATAATCACCTTGCCTTCTCAATTATGCAGAAGAGCTAATTGTCAGAACAGACAGTTAATGGGTTTAAAAGGCATATATCTAACATATGGGACACAGCTATATCTCTGATTTCCTTTCAAATGTACAGGTATATGTAAAATTGTAACGCTTACTTTAGGCATCCACCAGCTGTCTCCATGCCTTGACGACCCTCCAATGAAGATCCTCAATGTCCTTCTTTTGCAGGTCATCATAGGTGTAGCGAACCTGCACTCCAGTCCTGTAGATTCCCGTACAGCATCAATGCTCCCTCACAATCCAGTTCCATACATCAATCATTTTGATGGTCTGTGGTCTGGCTCTCATGCAATATTCCACTCCAGCATAGATGGTCAGCATCTGGGTGGTTTCCTTGGTCCAACTGGCCACCTAGACGTATCAAAGCCTCCTGGAAATAGCAATATTGATGATAATGTAGCTAAGTAGGATAGATCACAATTCTATAAATTATTCAGTGGGGGCTCACTCACTTTGCAGGTAACAATGGTCTGATCTGTAAATGTATCAAAATAACAACTTAAAAGTGACGCTTATGACATGGTATCAGATCATTGGAGGATAACAGGCATGTACTACATGTTGTCCCATTTAACAATACCTATTTGATATTTGCACAGAACACTTTTCCATTACATCGAGCCTAATTTCAAGAACTTATATGGACATGCACAAATGGAATTCCAAAACCCTGAATTTTAATGAACCTCAATAATTACATATACATACATACATTCATAAAAATGTTTCAAGCACGGGCATTAATGCCCTTCTAGATTGCCAATATACCAAAACACTTGTTCCCATAATAAATGTCCAGGCTGTTCTTAAAAATATCTAAACTAGTACTTGCTTTAATGTAATTTGGTAGTCTGTTCCAAGCATCAGCTACTCTGTCAGAGAACCAATTAATACACTTCTCATTCCTATAGAATCTTCTACATAGGTTGTCTGATGATTCTCTAGTACTTTCTGTTAACCCCAAACATTCCCAGAGGTAGTTGTCACTAAATGTCCTATATACCTGAATAAGATCTCCTCTTAAATATCTGTAAGAGACACTGTACAAGTTCAGATATTTTAGTCTTTCATAATAACTTAGATTTTCACATCGACGGATGCCCTTGGCATATTTCTTTGGTATATATTGGTATATATTATATATATTATATTTACATATGGAGCAAATGTAACTTAAAAGCTGTGGGCACAGAGCTGATCTTACTTCCAGGTATACCTGACTCTTAGGTAGCTGCAAATGTAATGTTGCTCTTGCTAGCACTACTGTGGTAGAATATGTATATATGCATCTGCTTAGATTTATGCCTTTAGAGAAAATCGGGTGCAATATAAAAAATGTATGTGACCTATTGGAGGGGTGTTAAGAATAACCAGTATGCATACAGGCAGGCAGGTACATCTCCATCACTAGCAAGCACCCATATACAGTTGTACAGAAACATGTAAACAGCACCACTGAACAGTACATAAGGATGTACTAATGGATTTTCTGTACCAACTGCTGGTGACTTGGAACAGTCCATGGTATATGTAGGGAATCCTACAGATTCTGACATTATTTGCATGTAGCTATGTTGTATGTATTCTTATCTTTGCCCTTATCCTCCAGCATAGCTTATGCCATATCTTCCTTAAACTACTTCCTGCAGGACACTACCTCCTCAGATGTCACTCCTTAATCATGTAGTATTCAGTATCATTCCAAGTGCAGCACCACCATCCAATCAGAGTAGTCCAGCAGAAAAAGTAAACATCCAATACATTTGTTACATTAAATGTGCTTACTACAAAATCTTCAACAGCCATATGAAGCAAGTAACCTTTCTTCTCCCCCTATATTCTCATCAAATAAACCACTTTCACCACCGCCTTCAAATTTCAGTAGCTCTTCTATTCCACCATTTTCTCTTCCGCTGCTGATAATGTAAATCTCTGTCCTCAACACTACATTTCTTCATCTTTCAACTTCATCCAAAACAAACATTCTATCCAAACCAACAAATGATCAACAAAATGATGAAAACAATCAGCACTAGTGGCTCTCTGTCATCACCCCTGGCTTCAGCCCTTCATCTTCTCTGTCTCCTACTCTCCCCCAATGGCTCCCCCTCATATGCCTCTGCTCCTCTCTTGCCTCCTGTCATCTTCTTGCTCACCCATCTTTCTTCAAGTTGCCATTTCTGAACATTTGTTTTTCCTCCCCATATTTACTGCCATCTTCTTTCTGTAAAAATACATATTTTATGTGGTATTAGCCCACCTTCACACTGGACCTTTTCACTCATGAATATCAGGTGTAATATAAATGCAGCCTTCTCCTGCTCTTCTGGTTACTTATCATCTTTGCTCAGCACCCTACCACATGCCACTGCCACACATATTTTGACTCCAAATTCACTGGTTCATTGCCTTTGTTGCCATTTACCATAAGCTGTTTTCCAGCAAATCCATGAGCTTCTCCTTGGAAAATACAATAGTGGAGTTTTGGGTTTATTACTAAGAGTTCTTCTTTGAAATGGATTTCCCCAACAAGATATAAGAATGTCATCCAATACTCCTCCCATATTATTTTCAGTTTGTCAGGAAACATTAACCATATTCTTGGTCCAGTATGTTGAAACTGCTTTATTATTTGATAAAATTATCTCATTCAGTTCTACAGAACAAGAGAAAAATCATCTAAAATCCATTCTGCATTTACTTTAAAATGGTGCAGATAACTGGCCTGGGTGGCTCATCTGTTACATCCAGATGTCCCATGTTCTGTAACAGGTCAAACTCTATTTTCATTCAGTTTTCTTGGAATCTTTGGACTTTTCTTCCCATTAAATGCCACCATATCCATGGCAGCAATATTCTCTGTCATCAGTCATAGGCATGCATTTTTTTTCTGCCTGTCTTAATTTAAACTTCACCAACCTTTGATATCAGAAACCAAACTTTTCTACTTATCACACAAATTTCATGATCATGGTTGGCCAGAGTATTTGGCTGATCACATCATTTTCACCCCAAGTTGCTTCACCCTTTAATTCTGTGACATATTTCTGGGTTTTGCAGGTGTCGACTCTCAAGCTTGTCACATTTGCCACAATTCCAGCAAGCAAGTCTATCCCCTTGTTCAAGTTTGCATCAACACTGTGTATGTTTCCAAATATTTGCATCAGCATTCCTCTTATTCCTTACTTTTTGCACTGAGCCTTCCATTTTACACTTACTGAAGGCTCTGTACATGCTGTAGAAACAACTTTATGTGACATCAGACAGAGGAACTATAACCATAAATGGCCACAATTTCTGAAAATCTATAGTGCTCTCACCCTATTTTTCATAAAACACCCTACATAGTTCCCACAGTACTGAAAGATTTTAATACAGTCGGTAGCCCTCAAGAAGGGCAGGACACCAAAGCCACCCCTGACAGGCCTTCCACCACATATGTCACTACATGAACCCAGGCTGCAGCTACCATACCCCTCTATCAGCCTTAGAATGATTGCATTTTTTTACTTTAGAGCTGTGAATGTATGATATATGTAGATTTGTTTTTGTTATTAATGGTTTGGATGCATCTGGTTTAAAATACCCCAAGGTCACCCTTACAGAGGGGTTATCAATGAACTAGTAGCACTTAAGATACTTAATACTGATCAGTAAAATAACCTTGTGGGAACTTATGTGAGATTATCACTGTCCTGTGGCCTACAGCTAAGATAAGAACATGGATAGACTCTTGATATGCCCTCTGTCATGGATCATATTTTTAATCATGATGTAAATGATTGAGTGATCTTGCTAAGGAAGTCAATGAAACATTCTGCTTGCAAGCCTTGTGAACTTTTAGGCTCAGACTCCATGTTATCCTTTCACTCACTGTTTCTGTTTCTCTCTTAACAGTAACAGATTTTTATATAACATTACCATATTTAGTTTTATAAACCTGCCCTTTGGGGATTTAAAATTATTGGTATCCTTTAATCTTAAAAAGGATTATTTTTATTTTGGTTTGCATTTCAGTTTTGATGTGTGTGTGTGTATTTGTGTGTGTGTGTGTGTGTGTGTGTGTGTGTGTGTGTGTGTGTGTGTGTGTGTGTGTGTGTGTGTGTGTGTGTGTGTGTGTGTGTGTGTGTGTGTGTGTGTGTTTCTGAACTATTGCCTCATATTTCTCAGATAATCTACAAAAAACCTGGCAGAGCTGAGTAGCATGACATCAAGGATTCTCTAAATTAAAGTGCCTTAAGATCTCAGATGTATGCTGTTGCCTACCATGAGCCTAACGTGAGATCTTCTCTAATCTGTACTTAGCCTTAAACCAAATCTTACAGAGTAATTATAGTATAATGCATAAAGTACTCATTTTTTTTCACTAAATTTGCAAATCTTTCCCAGATGGCAGTGTATTTGAGGCTTATGTGTATTCTCAGCAGCACTGAAGATGTATAAATTCAGCAGTTGCATTCAGAGCAATAAATGGGAGAAATTATACTGTAAGATTGGACTAGCGTACCAGCAATAATTTATGACACTTTCCTATGGATGACATATAAATGATTATGGTATTCATATTCATAAAATAATGTATTCTACTGAATTAGAATGGAAGCTACAAAACTCTGGCAAACTATAAAAACAGTTTGTGCCATATATTCATATTGCGATACCACAAGATGTAGGCACCATATCCCTCAACTGTACAGATTTTCACAAAATGTCCAGATGTTTGCCTCATATTTTTGGACTGTTCCTCATAAAATTGAGGTTTTCTGGTATATTATTGAATATTGATGTCATTAAATAATACTAAATAAAAAACATTTGAGTTTCAGACTTTATATCCTTCAGAAAATATGTAATAATGCAGAACATTTTATTCTAGCAACTTTCTAAGTTTATAAGAACAATACTTAAATTCTGTCCCTATTTTTGGGCTTTTGTTCCCCAATTCTTTTGGGCTTTGTTCAGATTTCTTGCACTAAGACGTTGAGAGGTATAGGTACAAATCCTTCTGACACAGACTGGAGATGGGCTAGTAAACATTTTGCTTGTTTTTAAGGTAATTTCATAGTTGAAGAGTACTGGCACTCAAGTAACTCAAACATGTTCATTTTAAAGGTTTTCATTTTTCTTTCTGAAGTTTTGTTGGGAGGGGCCCCTGGCTAGAAATAATTAATTTAGCCTACAGATAGCTGGTGAAATTTCTTGCAGCACTATTTACAGTCTAAGGACATAGGAGTACTCAAATATATACAAAGAAATTAATTCATTCATTTTCACTTTGTCTTCACTGTTCAGAAGTAGCTTTACACACTTCTTATATTCTTCTCTATTCAGTGATCTGAACTTCACAGTAACATATAATCACTATAAATAATAAATAACATCTGCCCACATCCATTCTGTAGTCACATCTTAATTATACAGCATTTATAGTCAAAGCCTTCTAACCCTTTCCCTGTACACAGTTACAGTATCACAGTCAACTCTGTCAGTTTTATATTATGTATGTATAGTCTGAACAGTATATTACAGTCACATGTAATCCTCATGCACTGTGCACCATATCTCATCAGTGATTGACCTCTTAATTTCTTACTCTATCCTTATCTCCCAGTATCCCTTTGGGTTCATCCTCTTCTTCAAACTAGTATGGCTGGCATACTTGTGCTACACTCTAATATCTCCTTCCATTGCTTTTTCATTTTTTTCTCCTCTCCTTTCTTCATTTTAATTAGTTTTGCTATCTTTTCTGCATGTCAGGGAACCTCTTATGTAATCTGTGCCCCATACTGTTTTTGTCCACTTCTAGTTTTGAGCAATGACGGTTTTAAGTTCTGTAGCAGTCTCATAATTTTCATTTTGTTTTCTTTCCAGATGTTGTCCTTTTACTTTTTTCCCGAAGTACAGAATTCTCAAATATGTTCTGCTTCCTTCTGAAATGTGTCTACCTAAATCGTCTGTGCCTGTGGCTAAATGTCTTGTATGCACCCTTTGTCCCAGAACATGTGCACCATTCCTGCCTCCTCATCCTCCTGACATCTCCTGTGTTTACTATCCTCCTTTCCTTTCCTTTACTAAGAATGTCAGTTGAGCAACATTTCGCACACTCACTCTTGATGCAGAAGGGTTTGGGGTCCACTTCCACAACAGGTAGATTGCAGTGCAGCATAAAAGAGGTGTGTCATCCTTTGAATGCTTGGTTAAACCAAGGCCCCATCTGCCAGAGCTGGTGGTAACCAGGGGAAGTTCCCTGATGCCAAGGCCAAATTTCCTCTAGTAGTATAAACACCACCCTGGGTCTCACCTAAAAAGAGGCTAATAGTGGGACTAGCATGGCAAATTAAGAATAAATAAATCAATCAAATTAAAACAAATGTAATGGGGGTTAGATGCCATCTATGTAATATTCTCAGGCTTTGATCTCCTGGTCAGGATACTTCCTGCATGTGCCTGACTATTTGAATTGTCGTCTTCCAGTATCCTTGTCTTCCTAAACACCCTTTCTCCCTTTTCCAGTTCTTTTTCATTCTGTCTTGTTCAGCATTTACCTTTCTTTCTCTTAGCTCTCCATAGATCTGTTTGACCCCTGGACCCCTATCCTCTTCTATTTCTTTTCAAGTGCCATCCTCTGTCCTTTTGCCCTCCTTTTCTTATTCTCATTTTTGCCCAACTCATGCGTTTCTCCTTTCCTCTACTTGACCCAGACCTCTGTGTCTTTTTGTTCCCAGGGTGCATTTGTATGCTGCAGAGTAGATGGAGAATTATTAATAGTATCAGCACCCTTGTTGCATTAATTCTACCAAGCAACATATAAGTCTCCAAATCCCCTTCTGGAGAAAATTCCTTTCCCTTTTTGAAGTCCCACTATTTTTCTCCTTTGTCTTACTCACCATGACCCCACTGTTGAGCCGTAGGTACTTGGGGTGCTCTGTTCTTTTTATCTTACCTTTTCCCCTTCCCTTTTGCTAATCTCACTATCACTCACGTTTTGTTGTTGCATCTGAGTCTTGACATTTCCCTAAACTTCTCAAGTTTTTCTCACATATAGCTCCCATTGCCAACATCCACATCTTTTGAAATTAACATGTAGCCACTGGCACTGTCACTGGCATATAACACAGACTAAAATTGTATGCCCTATGTTTCTTCTAGCTTTGCTAAATTGTGCCTAACTTCCACTGCCAGCTCCTTGACCACAAGCATGAGGTAAATAAATACATAAATGTCTCCTCACAGTCTCTTTAGCTCTCCCTGTATTCTTATTCTTCTAGAATGTAATGAACCCTCAATGATTCATGTAATTTCTGTAATTTCTTTGTTGTTTTTGCCCGCACTTCCCCATGTTCCCCATTGCTGCTATGCAGCATAACCCTTCATATGAGCTGAACATTGTGTTATTTTGTGGTTCCCTATACTCAGACCCATCCTTCCCCTTCCCAGTTTCTGGATACCTGCCTTTTGGCTCGTGCATGGACATACACATGCCCTGGATATGGGCATTTTTAAGACTTTATTTTATTTATTTATTTTTCCTATTCTAGCTGTCCCTCAGACTAATACATTGAATGACAACCCAGCACAGATGTCACAATCTTTTTATATCACAACATTCCCATCCATTGGTCTCCCCCTCCCTGCTGGCTCCCCAGTATGGTATTTCATCTTCATTTGTGTGATAGTCCAACATTTTTGTCCTTGCAGTCATATAAATCTTTAATATGCTACTTATCTGCCTTTGTTCTTTTATTTCATATTTGTCTGTGTAACATTGTTTACCTCACTACTGTGTAGTGCAAACCATTTCCCTTCCTGCTGTACTTACCCAGTTGCAGAGTATTTCAACCATGTTCCTTTCATTTTTAGTTCATTTAATACCTCTAATAGAGCTTCCATTCTCCTACAGACTGTTTCTAAGTAATACATTTTGCAAACATCTCCACAAATGGGATAAAGTTAGGTCTTTTTGCTTGCATTATTATTTCATTTTTACAGCAAACTAATGGAAGCATGCCAAAACATGCCTGGGAACACTATTGTTATCCAAATTTCTGTAGGCACTGTCCATCTCTTTAGGCTTAGGTAGAAGATCTTTGTTAGTATAAGACAAACTGGTGTGGATGATATAGTGGTGGTACTATACCTTCTGTGGTTGTGGGGGAAGTGATAAAGAAGGACAACACATTCAGGATATGTAGAAAGGAAGGTGTAGAGATTGTCTGTATGCTGTCAGAGTGTAAGTGAGCCAGACAGACATGGAGTAAAGAGTGGAACAGTGGAAACTAATTATTGGTGCAGATGTAGAGAATACATATAAGCTGTGCATATTTGGACTCAAGAAGATGACAGTAGATGGAATAGAGAGGGTAGAGATGTAGTCTGAAATGTTATAATGCGTGGACATTTAAGGGGTGCAGGGAAAAATATCCCATAGGGATGAAAGAAGAGAACATTAGGGCTATCTCAAAGGTGTCAAATAAATTCAAGATTAAAAGGAGCAGACAACCAAGAATGTTGAAGGAGAGAAAGAAATACTATGGAACAGACATTTGAAAAACATGCAGAAGGCAGGAAAAGAAAAAAAAGTACAGTAAAAGATGTGATCAAGGTGAAGGAAGGAGACGTTATGGAGGAGTAAGAAGAAGAAGAGAAAGAAAGAAATTATGGCTACCTTTTGGTAAGGAGAGAATGAATCTATAAGACATAACAGGGCAAGAAATCAAGAGGATTAGACAGGCTTCCAGCAAAAGCTAGGATATTGTGGAGTGCAAGGGGCAAATAGAAAACATAGAGCATACAAGTCAAAACTAAGAGGACAACAGCCTTTGCAAGGATCAGGGAAAGCAAGCAAAAATGAAGACGTACTTAATGTGACTATATCTGCTGTTTTGAATATTTGTGGATATGCCTGTTGTCTGGAATACTTGCGGATATGTTGGATGCACAAGCCAGTGCCTTTCTTTGTGCCAGTCCCAAGCCTGGATAAATGGGGAGGGTTGCTTCAGGAAGGGCATCCAGCATAAAACTTGGCCAAATTATTCATGCGGACACCAGTAAATATTTACATACCGGATCGGTCAAGGCCTGGGTTAACAACAACCACCACCAGTACTGTTAGCCAACAGGGTGCTGGTGGAAATTGGGCTACTGTTGGCTGAAGGAGGAGAGGAGGTGGAAGGCATGGCCAAAGGCAGGAAGAGAGGAGAAAGTTTAGGACTGTGGTAGTGAGGGTTGGAACTTTGAATGTTGGCAGTATGACTGGTATAGGGAGAGAGCTAGCCGATATGATGGACAGAAGGAAGGTTGGTGTATTGTGTGTGCAAGAGACCAGATGGAAGGGGAGTAAGGCTAGGTGTATTGGAGGTGGGTTCGAATTGTTTTATCATGGTGTGGATGGGAAGAGAAATGGCGTAGAAGTTATCCTGAAGGAACAGTATGCTAAGAGTGTTTTGGAGGTGAAAAGAGTGTCAGATAGAGTGATGTTTATGAAGCTGGAAAATGATGGTGTAATGATGAATGTTGTTAGTGCATATGCTCCACAAGTTGGGTGTGCGATGGACAAGAAATAAAAATTTTGGAGTGAGATGGATGAAGTCGTGATGACTGTACCCAAGGGTGAGAGAGTGGTGATTGGAGCAGATTTCAATGGGCATGTTGATGAAGGGAACAGAGGGGATGAGGAAGTGATGGGTAGGTATGGTGTTAAACAAAGGAATGCAGAAGGTCAGATGGTAGTGGATTTTGTGAAAAGGATGGACATGGCTGTGGTGAATACATATTTTAACAAGAGGGACGAGCATAGTGTGACATACAAGAGTGGAGGAAGATGCACACAGGTGGATTATATCTTATGTAGAAGGGCCAGTCTGAAGGAAATTGGAGACTGTAAAGTGGTGATCGGGGAAAGTGTAGTTAGGCAGCATAGGATGGTGGTTTGTAAGATGACGTTGGTGATCAAGAAGAGGAGGATGAGTGTGAGGGCAGCACCAAGGATCAAATGGTGGAAATTGAAAAAGGGTAATTGTGAGGTGGAGTTCAGGGAAGAGTTAAGACAGGCACTGGGTGGCAGTGAAGAGTTACCAAATAGCTGGGTAACTACAGCAGAGCTAGTAAGGAAGATGGCTAGAAAGGTGCTTGGTATGACATCTGGACAGAGGAAGGACGACAAGGAGACATGGTGGTGGAATGAGGAAGTACAGGAGAGTATACAGAGAAAGAGGTTGGCAAAGAAGAAGTGGGATTGTCAGAGAGATGAAGAAAGTAGACAGGAGTATAAGGAGATGAGGTGCATGGCAAAGAGAGAGGTGGCGAAGGCTAAGGATAAGGCATATGAAGAGTTGTATGAAAGGTTGGACACTAAGGAGGGAGAAAAGGACCTGTACCAATTGGCTAGACAGAGGGACTGAGCTAGGAAAGATGGGCAGCAGGTAAAGGTGATAAAGGATAATGAGGGAAACATACTCACAAGTGAGGAGAGTGTGTTGAGCAGATGGAAACAGTACTTTGAGGGGTTTATTAATGAAGAGAATAAGAGGGAGAGAAGGTTGGATGATGTGGGGATAGTGAATCATGAAGTGCAATGGATTAGAAAGGAGGAAGTAAGGATAGCTATGAAGAGGATGAAGAATGGAAAGGCTGTTGGTCCAGATGACATACCTGTGGAAGCATGGAGTGTTTAGGTGAAATAGCAGTGGAGTTTTTAACCAGATTGTTTAATGAAATTTTGGAAAGTGAGAGGATGCCTGAGGAATGGAGAAAAAGTGTTTTGGTACCAATTTTTAAGAATAAGGATGATGTGCAGAGCTGTAGTAACTACAGAGAGATTAACTTGTTCAGTCACAGCATGAAGTTATGGGAAAGAGTAGTGGAAGCTAGGTTAAGAAGGGACGTGATGATTAGTGATCAGCAGTATGGTTTCATGCCAGGAAAGAGCACTACAGATGCAATGTTTGCTCTGAGAGTGTTGATGGAACAGTATAGAGAAGGTCAGAAGGAGTTGCATTGTGTTTTTGTAGATTTAGAGAAAGCATATGACAGGGTGCCTAGAGAGGAGTTGTGGTATTGTAAGAGGAAGTCGGGAGTGTCAGAGAAGTATGTAACAGTGGTATAGGATATGTACAAAGGTAGTGTGACAGTGGTGAGGTCTGCGGTGGGAGTGACGGATGCGTTTAAGGTGGAGGTGGGATTACATCAAGGATCAGCTCTAAGCCCTTTCTTATTTGCAATGATGATGTATAGGTTGACAGACGAGATCAGACAGGAGTCCCCGTGGACTATGATGTTTGCAGATAACATTGTGATCTGTAATGAGAGTAGGGAACAGGTGGAGGAGACCCTGGAGAGATGGAGATATGCTCTAGAGAGAAGAGGAATGAAGGTCAGCAGGACTAAGACAGAATATATGTGTATGAATGAGAGGAAGGATAGAGGAATCGTGAGGATGCAAGGAGTAGAGGTGGCGAAGGTGGATGAATTTAAATACTTGGGATCAGTAGTTTAGAGTAATGGTGAATGTGGAAGAGAGGTGAAGAAGAGAGTACAGGCAGGATGGAGTGGGTGGAGAAGAGTGTCAGTAGTGATTTGTGACAGATGAGTACCAGTAAGAGTGAAAGAGCTATGTTATATGGGTTGGAGACAGTTGCAATGACAAAAAGGCAGGAGTTAGAGCTGGATGTGGCAGAGTTAAAGATGTTAAGATTTGCACTGGGTGTGACGAGGGTGGACAGGATTCGTAATAAGTATATTAGAGGGTCAGCTCAGGTTGGAAGGTTTGGAGACAAAGCCAGAGAGGCAAGATTATGTTGGTTTGGACATGTGCTGAGGAGGGATTCTGAGTATATTGGGAAAAAGATGCTAAGTATGAAGCTACCAGGTAACAGGTAAAGAGGAAAGCCTAAGATAAGGTTTATGGATGTAGTGAGAGAGGACATGCAGGTGGTTGGTGTGAAAGAGCATGATGCAGAGGACAGGAAGAAATGGAAACAGATGATCCGCTGTGGCGACCCCTAACGGGAACAACCGAAAGATGATGATGAATTGCAGATATGTTAAGGAAATGATAATTGAAGAGGATGACAGACATGGAAATGTAACAGAAATGTGGGAATAACTAAAATAGTTAAAAGATGTATGACTGAAGTGTTAATTGGTACACAGGTTAATGAGAAAAAATTAGATATGTGTATAAATATTTGTTTAAACTGCAGTTATCGGGTCCATGTGTAAATGAAAAGAGATAATCAGAAGGTGGAGTTTTCTGCCTTTTGTTTTCTTTGCAAATTGGAATATAAACTTTTATCCCTTCAGCCCTTTAATATCCTTGCAAACAATCTGTTTACCTTCTGCAGTAAAATCAAAACTGAATGGTGTATTGTATAACTGGAATTATTAGAGTTTTATCTAGGAAATAGATACCTCTTTGGTACGGCTCTTGGCCCCATGGAGGACCATGTGGGCAACTCCATAGGCTTTGAAGATAATAGCACCTAATAATAAGTATAATATTAAATTAAGTAAAATTAAATTATAGTAAGTATGGAAGGAGATCATCATCCACAATGTTATTCACTATTTTGTCACTATAGTTGTTGTCTGTGAATAGCATATAAAACTGGGCTGGGGAGATTGCCAACTTTTAGAATGCTGCAGTGATTGACATTGAAAGCCTGATAATTTCTACTACACCATTTCTGTGTAATATTACATGCTATTTAAAAAGAGGTATCATCAGAGTTAAGGACAATATTAGATTTTGCAGGTGTCACAGTGAACGTAAAGATGAGGCTGCACAACTGATAAACTCCTCAAAGAAACCTCCATCCAGTAGAAACTTGGAAAAAGCAATGCACTGTTCAGAATCCAGTCAAATTAGTTTCTGAACCAGAAAAAGTGGACATTGACTTGGGTGGAGGGTGACTGTCCGTTAAAATTGGAATTTAAAGAGCTTATTTGGCAACTTAAATTAAATGTCATTCACCCCCAAGGTCTTAATGAAATGGTGTCCATTACCGCTGTGTTAGGATGTGGTCAATAAACTTATAATTGTATTAATACACATTGTGTATTTTTTTTAAGATTTAATGTTGTAACACAATGTTTTGATGGGCATTGTATTATTTGAGTTTTCATCATAACGCACTATGGTTACATAGGAATTATATAATGGCATATTCATTAATGAGAATGTATTTAAAGGCTTTTGACAGGCTTATCTGACTACCAAATATCTTTAGGTTTCCGTATTTTATTGAAAGTAGGATTTTTTTATTGCAGTGAAGATTTATTCTATATTTAAAATATTTAGTTTAACTTGTTACTGTGCCTTTAACAATGTGATTTTTAAGGAAGCAGGATGGCAACCTTTGTTGATTCTGATGAAGTTCCGGTTTAGGGAATGAAAGCGCTCGATCTGTTTTTCCACTTAAATAAAGTAAAAGATTTTATTATATAATGTAATTTGACTGGATTCTGCATATTGCACTGTTTTCCTGGTTTCTACCAGATGGAGTTTTCATTGAGGAACTTTGCAGGTATCTAGATATCTTGAGATTAGGACAATGGAGCTGTTTTTAATGTCTAAGAAAAAAAAAGCCAAAAATGAATGGCTCCAGAATGTAGCATTGAAGGTCTATAATGGTGACAGATCAGTACTCTCCCTGCCCTGACCTGTTGTTTATAATCACATAGCGAGTTGTGCAACTGAGTTATTATGACTTCATTTGAGTTTAGATCCCAGAATGTATGATACTATCATGAGATACACTTTCAGATTGTTTAGTGAGATCAAGGTAAGCTGCATGGACAGAAATATGTACATCCAGGACAGTGGTCATATTACTGAAGAAATTTACAATGTTAAGCATACATGATTTGCCTCTGATAAACCTTTCTGAATTAAGCCACGAAGAAGGAGGCTTAAAATGTATGCCTCACTAAGTCCCATAATAATGTTTTCCATCCCCTTGCACAATATCATTGTGAAGGTGACTTGTCTGCAACTCCTGGTGTCTGTAAAAGGCCCTCAAATGTGGGCTGAGACTACAAAGCCTGTTTCTAGATATCAGGGATTTAGACACTCTTTATGTTCCACTAAGATTGTGCATGAAGGTATACTAGTCTATTTCTGGTTGTACAAACTGGGTTTTCTAAATATATTGACATTGTCCCATAGAACTGGTATTTCTGATCTTACTGAGCACAGTGGTGACCCTGTTGAATGTAATATCAAGTAACATTATGTTGAAAGAAGGAATAGTGAATGGGGTTCCTCTTTGTGGCCTGCAATTTGCTCGAAATCTCTGTGCTAGTTTTCCAGCTCTTTCTGTTCATTCTGTTATGGAGATAACATTTTCTTCTGCATACTGCATTCTTATTTCTTCTCTTTTGTTTTTCAGATGTGATTATAGAAGGCATTGTTGTCACCCATCCTGATATAAAGTTTTACCTTGAATGAAGCTTTGCTTCTTTTCATTGGTTTAGTGAGTCTGTTTTAAATGAAATTGACATTAGACTTGTTGCAGTGGATTTTCTTTTGGTTTAATAATTTGTTGATTTTGTAACAAAACCATCAACAGTTAGTGTAGACTTGTCAACATTTTTTTAAAATTTAAAATAGTTTACAGTGTGTTGGTTAGAGAAAGGACTGTCATATTACTTAACTGCACAGTTTAGGATTTTGTTATCCAACACCAGCTGAGAAATATAATAATAGTGTTAACATGCATTTTCTGAAAAAGTAAAATGTTCTGAGCTGCAATTACAAGTATGATTTAAGTTGGTCTTCAGCCCCCCCCCCTTTTATTTTATTTTTTTTTGTTTTTCAAGTTTGAGAGAGGGGGTGCCAAATGTGGGTCTCACCAAATGGTCTAGATGCACCGGTGAGAACAGCAACCATGGTTAGGTAGAGTTGCTAGATTAGCAACGATTTCTACGTGAGTGGGCTTTGTTTAGACAAGGCGCAGAAGTGAGAGGGCAAGAAGAGATTCTTGACTTGTGTATATACAAGAGAAAGAGTGAATGTGTTCAGTGAAGGATTTCTAAGCTCCTGTCATAGTAGTAATTTGCTGGAACATAATATTTCTTTGGCAGCCTTGGAGACTACTATTCATTTAGGTAAGGGAGGGAGGTAGGTAGTGTTCCGTGATGCTCTTAGCTATAAGTTGTATTAAATGTTGTCTGATGAAGAGAAACAAGTGTTTTGGCACTGTTGAATGAGAGGCTTGAGGTTTGTTTCCAGAATGAAGATATCTGTGTTGCTTTGTTAAAATGTTTGTGGAAAAAGAAATTTATGACCATAACTGGGTTAGACTGCTAGTTACAAATATTTTATATAGGATATTCAAGATGGAAAGGGGAGGTCATCAAGATTGTCCAATGAGCAGGAATCATTTTGCTTTAGTCACTAATGCTATTTAGCACAAGTTGTCAGGGAGGGTATAATTTACCATGGGTGTGTGAAGGTGCCATTTTTATTCACAGATGATTTTGTCTTGTTGGTTAATTATAGGAGTGACATAGACATTGTTTTCTCTTAAACAATGTCTACTTTTAATTAGTTTGGTATTACATGTGCAAAAATGTAAAGGATATGTGGGACAGGTCTAGTGAGGGATATTTCCTTTTCCAGTACTGTGAATAATACATTAGGTATTTCATATGGGACACAACAGATATGTTTTGCAACAATAGGAAGTCCTCTTAAAGGATATTACAGATATTGTCCAAACTTGGTAATCTTTTTAGTTGTCTTTTATAAATAATAATAATAGTAATAATAATAATAATTTACTACATTCCATTGTTTTCAGTAAATTGGCCTATTTGTTTTTGGGGGGGGATTATACATTACCTGGTACACTGGTTAAAACAATTTTGGAAATATATTTTCTGTACTTTGGAGGTCAAGACTAAATCCTGTGAAGAGATGGATTATTTATAGCAGGAAATAAAATATGCCTTAGTGTTGTTTAATCATTAGCATTTCTTCTTTATTTCTAAGTTTTGAAAAATGTTGTTGGGGAGCAGCTTTTGGAAGGTAAATATGGCAATGTGCAGGTGATGCTCTGGGAGAGAAGAGGAATTGCCCCTTGCTGTCAGGGGAACTTTATTAATGTGGTCAGAGAAGTACTTTGTATCAAGTTGATATTCAGAATGTACCTGATAAATGACATCACTATTATGACTCAGTAATGTCTCAGTTTTGTTGTACTTAATTTGTGAAAGTACTTTCCAGATGAGGAAAGATATACAGACAGACATCTTTTGGGTACTACAGAGGGACTTACTTTGGAGATTGTTGTGACAAAATTACCTCTTAAGGGATCTATACTGAATAAACAACTGAAAAAGAGGTTGCATCATACTAGTAATATAGGAGAAACCAATAAGGGCCACAGTGTTCTGGAAGACAATGGGTATTTCTATGGTAACCATTATTTCATATGGGGCATATACAACTGTTAAAAGCAAGAATGTTAAAATAATAGATGGTATCATATGTTTGGCATTTATCGAAGGCTATTTGTAGTGAGCTCTTATATGATCAGAAATGGAAAATGTCCAGTATCCTGCCAAATGTTAAATGTTGGTTATGGCAATATCAGTGGTTTTCGGGTAGAGGTTTGCATTTCTTTATATTGTAAATATTGTTTGTAGTATACCAAGTGTTCATTTTCTCTGGGTTTTAAAAGACTGGGATCTGATGTTGCTTTTGTTGTTCTTTGAAGAACCAACACCCTACTCATTTTGCTAGATGCTGTGGTATATTTTATATCCTCCTGACCTAGCACCAGCTCAGGCAGATGAGACTCCTGAAGCATGGCAGACTCAAGGGTGCAGCAAGCCCTTTCTGCTGCACTGCAGTGTCGGTTATGGAAAAGGAATCCAAGCACCTGGGTTGGGATAGAACCCACAGCCTCCTGATCTCTCAACATTAAAGTGTGTGACCTGTTATGGCCCTTAGACACCGTTCAAAAATCACAAGTAGCTTCATCAATACGTAAAATAATTGAACAACAGCCAAAAGGTTACTTAAAATAAAATCCTTTATTAAAATAGTAATAGCAAGTGCTTTTATACAATAAAATACTTGAGCTTCATCAGACAAGTTTTGTTTTGAATGGCAGGCCTTTATATACTCTCTCATCAAACCCACGTGAATTCTAGACTGTCATCAACAAAATTCTCCAGGCAGGTTCCCCTTCCACACCCTCCCCTTTCCCAAATAACACCCCTCTCGAAACTGCTACCCTGCTCAATAATCACTTCATTGAAACTGTCCAGAAACATCACAAACTAACCACAGCACAAAACCCCCTCCTACCCCTTCCAACCCAGTTAATAAAAAACTCTTTTTTTCAGTTTTCAACCTGTTCCACTGCCTATGTCAAATCCCTTCTACTTAAGCTCACACCCTGCTCACCCTCCTGTGATAATCTCCCACCGACCTTCCTCAAACTAGCTGCCGAATCCATAGCCTACCCTATATCCCTGCTTATTAATAGATCCATTCAAGAAGCTACCGTCCCTAACATCTGGAAATCCTTCTTTACCATCCCTCTGCATAAAGGAGGTAATTCTACTGACCCATCCAACTACAGACCCATAGCCATCCTTTCCCTTCTATCTAAAATACTTGAAAAATGCATTCATACACAGCTGCTAAACTTTGCCCTACAGGAAAACCTTCTCACACCCACTCAACATGGCTTCCGGCCAAACCACAGCACAGCTACAGCCCTCTTATCTTTCACTCATAATGTAGCTGAGGCCAGAGATAACAACCAACGTGTATCCTGTCTCTTCCTGAACTCTCCAAAGCCTTTGACACTGTCTCCCATCTTATCCTTTTATCTAAACTTGCTAACCTCAATCTCTCTGGCCTGGTTCACCAGTTACCTCTCAAACAGGTTACAGTCTGTCAAATGGTTCTCCTCCTGCACCCCCTCCCTTCTTGTCTCATCTGGTGTACCCCAAGGTTCCATCCTGGGTCTCCTCCTGTTTAACATTTTCACAAATGAATTACATACAGCTTGTAATCAATCCTCCCTAATTCAATATGCTGATGATTCCACTGTCATCTCTATCTCCAATAACATCTCAGAACTCCATGCTCAAACACAAGACACCTTTCTATCCATTGAAAAGTGGCTGGCCAATAATCAACTCATCTTAAACCCCCAAAAATCTGAATTCCTGCTTTTTCTGTCTCGCAGTCTCTCTCAGCACAAATCAACCTTTGTAATTACTTCCTCTAATAAACCATTCATTCAACCTGACCCCCACACTAAGCTCCTGGGTACCATCACTGATGATGAATTAAAATTTAACTTACATATCCTTCAAAGCATAAAAAAAAATCAAAAACTTGGACTTCTGTATCGAAATAAAACATTTCTAACCTTTAACACTAGGCTTTTCCTAGCTCATGCTTTCCTTCTTCTCCCCTTCTCTATGCTGCCCCAATCCTAACATAAAAGCTTCAGTCCTGTCCAAACTACAACAAACATACCACAAAATAGCTAGATTTGTCACTAACTCTCCTTACAACTCCGACCACTGCCTTGCTCTAAACTCTCTCCAATGGCTGGAGTTCCATCAACAAGTGTTGCTTCTATCTCAGCTTCAAATTGCACACTCTGCACTATACTAACCTTCCTCGCCCCCTTCCGTCTCCACCCTGGTCTCCTGTTACACCCCTACTCATACTCTCTGCAGCTCTAGCCAGCAACTCCTTGACGTTTACCAACCACACAAAAACATTGGTAAGCTACTTTTCAAATTCACTATAGCACAAGCTTGGAACAAACTCCCTGCATATATTAGATCCATTCCCCATCCTAAACACTTCAAAAAAAGAACTTAAACTTCACCTACATAAAAACAAGTCTTGTCCCTGTAATGACACCACCTAACCTACTTTACTAATGAATTCTACCTAACCTTCTTGTTTTCGCTCCAACCTCACAGACTATTTACTATACCACCTCTTTTAGTGTCTTCCCTTTACTCACAGTCTTACTACAAAATGCACCCTTTCCCTACTACTTCATCACATGTACATATGGAAATATGACTTCCTCATGTCTAAATACCTCTATTTACTTATGTAAATAGAGAGAGGCATATAATCAATTGCCCTCTCTATGAAAGGTTTATTTGTTGATCATTCTTTCATTGTTAAAAAAAAAATGATGTATTACACTTCACTGTAGCATTATCATTATGTAGTAGTTATCTTTAACTATAACGTATGTATTGTCAATTTCTTTATATTGAAATGTAAATTTTATGTACCTTAAATTGTCTGTATCGGAGCTTTTCTCCTTGGGTCTCCACTGAAAATGGGCCTCTGGCCCAGTTAACCAGGTTAACAAATGTCAAATAAATAAATAAATAAAATGAACCATTATAATATAAGTGGGTTTAGCCTTAATAATGGCTTAACTGATACATTTTCATTAAGTCTAGATGTAATTATTAACTAAATAGCCTCAAGCCTACCATTTCAATTCATTTTATATAGCACTTCAAGTATCTGAAATTCAGAACCTTTAAAACCCATAGATAGCACTGAATGCTTGTAGAAAGCATTCTCCGTGATTCAGAAAGAATCCCACTGCACCATGCTTTAGCTAAAACTGACTATTTCTTAGATTGGGGAAAATGCAATTCAGAGACATGTTAGCTACAATGAGAAAAGGCCTCATAATCAGCCAATTTGCATGACATCTCAAGAATTGCAGTTTGCTTGGAAGGATCTGGTCGTAAGCCTGAACTGTTTAACAAATGACCCACATAAGTAACTTCTTGTAGCCTGAATGTACATTTCTGAGGATTCAACTTAAGATTCACTTCACAAGCCCGTTCCATAATTTTCCTGAGGTTTCTATCATGTTCAACTTCACCATTGCCTCCTACAAGAATATCATCCACTATAATATCACATGGGTAGCCAGACAAAATTTGCTTCATTGCACACTGAAAGACTTCAGTGGCAGAATTTATCCCAAATGACATTCTCAAAAATCTGTACCTTTCAAATGGTGCGCTGAAAGTGGTTAGCAATGAAGATTTTTGGTCAAACAAAATTTGCCAAAATTAACTTTTTGCATCTAAGACAGAAAAAGCAGTGGCATTTGGCATAAGAGCAGCAACTTCTTTGACTCTATGCATTGGATGATGAGGTCGTTTTAGTGCTTTGTTCAAATCTCTTTGATCAATACATATTCTAATATCATCTGAGCTTTTCTTATGAGCTACCACCATGGAGGATACCCATTCAGTTGGTTCTTCTGCTAGACAAATTACACCTAGATGAACCATTCTGTCTAGCTCAGTTTTGACTCTGTCCTGCATGCTACTGGAACTTTCCATCCTGGTCTGACAACTGGGCTTAACTCATGGTCTAACTTCATGGAGTACACAACTAAGAGTTTGCCCAACTTGACTTTAAAAAGATCAGCATAGTCAAAAAAATAGTTTGTGAAAAATATTTGTTGTTACACATGCTTACATGGTGCACTTCTCCATTGAATGAAAGCAGTCCGATTTTTAAACTGTCTTTGAGGCCTAACAATGACTGCACATGTCTCTTGACTATGTAAAATTGCAAGTCATAGCTATTTCCAGCAGAATAACATGAAAGCATTACAGAGCCTTTGGTTTGAATGTCTTCACAACCATAAGCAACAAGCTTCACACACTTTTCCAGGTCAAGTTTCTCACTAGCTCTTATACTGACAAACATTTCTGTTGACATAACATTGCACTTTGAGCCAGTATCAACTATGAGCTCTTCAGATCTCCCATTTATGTGAACAGTACAAAATACTTCATTCTTTGCCCACAAATCTACTCCACTGACTGTTTCATCATGCACTGACACACCATCAACATAAAAACTAGGGTCACAGCTCTCTAGTTGATCAACTTCCCTCTTTAAATGCTCTTTTTTTAATAAAAGAATGTGCCCCTTTTGATTTACAGAACCTTTTGAAATGATTCCACTTTTTACATGTGTGGCACTGCTGACCAAAAGCTAAGCACTTTTCTCATTTAGTCTCATGGCTACCTCCACAATTTTGACAGTTGACTATGAGGCTTGCCACAGGTTTGGTTGACTCGCCCCTGTGCTTCACTGAGCATGCTCTGAATTTTACTGGAACTGCCCTGGAATTTGCTAGAAAGGCTCGGGGTTTTGCTGAAGTGACCACAGATTTTGCTAGGGAGACTCAGGATGTAGCTGCACCCTTAGGCCTATATCTTCTAACCTCATGCTACATACTATCAAGATTAACACTGGAAGGCACTTCAAGCATGCTTTTCTCATTTGTAAGCATATTCACGTGCTTTTCTGTGAGCACATATATCTGAAAAATCTCTATGGACTTATTCAAAGTTAAATCACTGTCTAGAAGCAAAATCTTTCTCACTGCATCATCTTTAATACCACACACAAGCCTGTCCTTTATCAACTCATCTCTTAAATCACCAAATCTGCATGTTTTTGCCTTGTTTCTCAGGTCTGTTATATGTGCTGCAAAAGTTTCACCAGGCTTTTGATCTCTTGTGTAAAATATGTGCCTTTCCATTGTAATATTCGTTTCAGGGTTGCACATTTCTCTAAATTTACATTTTAAGCACTCAGGGTCTTCCCACATTTCAGCCAGTACCACAATATGGTGGTCTTCCCCTTCTGCTGCATACACAGCTGGGACATACACAAATGAATGCTCACTTTCAATGGCTTCTGAACCAGCTAAATTAAGCAGAATAAATGCCTTTTTACGTGCTTCTTTGTCAGAAAAAGAAGTCTGTATGAAAATATCATACTCTTGCTCAAACACTCTCCAGTTTTCTGCAACATTATTATCAAATACAAGTGGAGCAGGTCTGCGAAATTCTTCTACCTTGCCAACAAAATGCTCTCGTAGTTATGTATAAATGCACACATACACATACCAGGTACTTCAAAAATATTTAACTGCACAGAAGTCTCTTCGAAATGACTGTATTCAGTGAAATAATTGTACTGTAACACTGCACACACTTGTGAACACTTTGCACACCTTGGATATTTTGAATAGCTTTAGTTAATATGAAAAAGAAGCACATAGTGAAAAAAATACGGTCATTTTCCCTTTTTTATACATTTTACACAATTCGGAAGTTATTTTAAGAATTTTTGTAAGCATTTTGAGTACTTTATCAATATATCATAGTTTCAAACATTTTATTAATTAGAAAGTCATTTTGAACATTTTGAATGCTACGTTTTATATTCATTGAGTAAAAAATCATTTAAATGAGTTTTAGTACCTGGATTTGTCTTTCTGACCTGTCTGCAAGTCATTTGAGCTTCAGATGATTCACTTCTGTATATTCCTCCAGTTGTGGCTGCGTGCTTCATGGTCTTGAAGAAGTTTCACTTTGGATCCCATTTTGGCACCATGTCATTCGTCTTGTGTATTCCTATAAGACTTTGAGGCTGGGTGTTTGTTTAAGAAGTTTGTTACACATAAACACATCAGGATGAATGACTGGAACATTAAACTTTAACTAACTAACTGACTGACTACTAACACACATACATGCTTTCACTCTGGCTGCTCACTCAAAATGGCACTCTTGCTTGCACATGCTCAGTACTTATATGCATGTGCCCATAGACTGGAATAGCTCTTAAAGGTACAACACACACATCTACAATATTCTCATAAATACAGGTATGAAATTTTGCTGTTTTTTTCTAATTTATTGTTCTACATATATATTGCACGAAACAACACAAATAATACTCTGTGACATAGACTCAATAATTAATACATTTGTGTGCACGTTTTGATATATTTTATGAAAGTAAGTATCTGTTTTCTGTACTGATACACTGTGTTTATCAGTGACTTGCTTGTTATTAACCCTAGGATTCTCAAACAACTACAATGTGATGGTAGACAAATTTGCAATATTAGTGGCCATGCACAGAGACAGGGTGGTAAAGAGACACATTTAGTGTTAACTTTCTAGGTAGAAAAATACCATGGCCAGCATATTATTCCAATTGCCATATAATTGCATGGAAATGAGCAATATTATTAAAATTATGGTAATGATGAATGCATAAGAAGATAAAGAATGTGGTGGCATGATTCAGAATCATAAAAATTTTGAGCCATAAGATGTCACTGCTAGAGATGATGACTGTAGCAAAATCCTAGACTTAGAGGAGACAGACCATAAGAACATGATCATGGTAGCCATCTCTTTAGTAGATATGTATATGCAGGAACTAGGTAATAATCCTTACAGAACTCCCTGGATTGTTGGTTGCCTCACAGATAGGATCCAAGAAGTCAGAATTGGTCAGACCACCTGTACCAGATGACCAGTCACCAGTGGGGTACGCTAGGGCTCTGTGTTGGCCTTGCACATATTTGGCATCTACTTCTCAGAAGTTAAGGCTAATGTCAAAGGCTGCTGGCTCATCAAATTTCCAGAATACTGTAAACTGGAAGCTATAATAGAGTCCCCTCATGACACAGGTATCCTGTAGGAAGGCCTAACACAGACAAATGAAACAAATGACTGGTGCCAAAGCCATGGATTAAAATTCAATGCAAAGAAATGCGTTATAGTGCCCTTTGAGAAATCATCCACTGAAGCTTATTACTCCATTAATAAAACACCCTTAAGAGTTGACCCAGTTATTGGGGATCTGGGAACATATGTAGATAGTAATCTGGCCTTTGACCAACATATAGACAAGATAATAGGAAAACCATTCTATGTCACCCAAATCATAAGCAAGAGTATGGTATCCAGATCCAAGAAGGTTACAGTACCGCTCTACAAAGTCCTTATCAGATCCACCTTTGAGTACAAGTCCCCCTTTGGCATGTACCTAGCCAGGCACTTGCAACAGTTGGAACGCCCTCAAAGGTTCCTCACCAGGAGAGTCCACCATATGAATATCCTGTTGTACACATATCGTCTTAAGTTCCTATCTCTGTACTCAGTCTCCTACATGTTACTGAGAAATGATCTATGCCTGGCATACAAGGCATCCTCAGATCCAGCTCTGATGGATCTCTTGCACATCCACAAACAAGCAGCACCAGAAACACTAGATTCAAGGGTATGAATTTTGCCTGTGACATAAACAAAACATGGTGCAGAGACAAATAAATGTCTTAAAGGATTCCAGCACCATGGAATAAGCACCCCATCCACGTGAAGCAAATTTCATCTCTGACCACTTCAAAAAAATGTGATAACTGGATGGGAAATCTCAAATTCACCCTAATCTGGCCCCCATGTCTCTGATAGTGCTAAAGTGTAGAGATGAAAACATATATAGTACTATGACTCCTTACATGCTGTGGTTCACACCTTAATGCCATTCTGTCACATCATGTATGTCTATGCTACAGTACAATAACACCGTGGCATCTCCTGCAAACTGAGTGCATGCTGTTGTGCTTCATGTACAGGCAGCAGTAGAGGAATGGATGTAACAGAGCTGTCATATTCCTCTGGACTGTAACTTGATTGGTGATTGGCTTCAGAAGGTATTGGCTGTCAGAGGGCTTCCAGATGGTGCTCTAAGAAGACCAAAATATTTTTGTATTCTGTGTACAGAGACTACTGGTAACATCTGGTGGGGAAACTTTTGAGGATCTCTACTATAAGACAGATGTCTGGCGCAGCTTTGCTAAACTGATTGTTGCTTCTGGCATCAACCTGTCTGGTTAGCACTATAGTCACCACGGTATTGACCTTCACCTGCACCTTCTATGCCACTTGGAAAAAGTGGTCAGAGAAACTGCTCTTCAGATGTAAAGTAAGTATGCAGGACAGATCATTGCATTGTATTTTACACATACTTAACAGGGTCCTTGTAGGACTTTTAATTCACAATGCTTGTATTTCTAGTTACCATTTTCTAGCACTTGTGTGGAAGCCGTGGTGGTACAGAGGTAGCATTGTTGCCTCACAGCAAGAGGTTCTCCTGTTTGATTCATGGCTGGAGTGCATTCTGTGTGGAGTCTGCATGTCCTCCCTGTGGTCGAGTGGCCTCCGAAAGACATGCGTGAATGGGCGTGCCTTCGCTGAAGGTTGGGCGTCGGGCTGGCAACTCGGCACCATAAAAAATCTACTTTCAATCATTAGCAGACAGGAGTTCCGCTGTGGCGACCCCTAACCGGGAAAAGCCAAAAAGACAAACATTTTCTAGCTACTGTGTAGATGTGTAGATAGAGGACATCAGACCCCTAACCTGGTGGCAGCTAGAGCATCTCTGCAAATGCAGGGATGAGTAAGATTACTGTCATCCTATAGCTAAATTTGTATATCATAGCAACAGTATATTACTCAATATTATAACTGTGTAGAGGTATCTGTAACTCACATATGTGACACCACTGCATAGTGCTTGACTTACCCTCTGTATAGATGCTGGCACGATACCCTGTGTGTTCAAAGAACATGTTCAGGGGATCCATGAATACCTTGTTTGCAGACACATGTCTGCTGGTCTATTATCATGCTGTGTGCATTGCCATAGGCCAGACAGTCCCATGCTATGCAGGATACACATGTCCTCATATTGGCCATGCATCACCCCATTGAATGCCAGTGCATGTGCCAGCTTAAATTGGCATACCCATAGCATTCATACATTATGACAGCTTTGTCCCATGTATGTCAATTCTACCATTTGTTACTGCACTTCATGTGACTGCTCTTCATGTGATAATATTATGCAGTTTATTAATTGAAATATGCATGTTGGAGCTTTTCTCCCCGGGCCTCTGCTGAAAACAAAATTCATGCCCAGTTGAACTTTCCCAGTAAACAAATGCCAAATACGTAAAAAAATATATCAGCTTTTTGCATTAGTTACCCACCATATACTGATAACTGCCCAAGTTATCCTCACTGTTTTTTCTGCCTTTTGTTGTCACCTTATCACTGTATGCCTGTTGGCCTGAATAGTTTGTGACAGTGTTCATGTCCACATAGCCTATCTTTGTCCCTGTTCATGTCCCACAGGACATACCCACACTGGCACACCAACACAAATGCTCCATGGCCTCTTGTATCCAACAGCACCAAAATGATGGTTCTGTCACCACCAGCCCCGGGAAAATGGCACTAGGCTACTGTACCCTCGCATGCACATCTTCTAACAGGAATATATGGCATTCCATAGCTATTCATTATTATGACTCCTAGTATCATAACATACCTAGCAGATGTTTAGTCTACCCATAGGCGGCTGTTAGGCTAATAGTCAGATGCAGACGTGATGGTTTTCTCACTCTCTATCTTTGCCACAGTCCATTATTTGGTGTTTGTTGTTTTGTTTTCCTCCATTTTTGTAACTATTTTATGCAATGTCACCTACTGCTGTGCCTGTGGTGTGGCAACAGTCCCACTATGTTGTCCTGTCCTGTCTCCTCCTGCTGGTTCACCATTTACCTCCAGACCTGCCTCTCCATCGCATGACATAGGTCATCAGGTGTGGGGGGGTGACCTGGAGCTTCCTTGAAGGCCTCTGACAGTAGGTTCACCAGGATGGTGTTGTAATATCCTCTGGGGATGCCTCTATTTGGTCACATTATGTACCCAGCATGAGTTGGAGGAGGCAGAGGTGGAGTTTGTGACTCGGTTGCTTAATGTATGCATTGGTCATCTGGAGACCATCCTTGTGTGACTAGCAGAGTTGCACCACTACTTGACACTGCCTTGTATACCATCCAAGAGAAAACTCAGTGAGAACAGTAGTCACAGTGTTGACTGACCTATGCCTAGGCCCAATCTAAGGTAGCCTGAAAAGAAACCAGGACCCCAACCTATCCACAGTCATGGTGTTCCCCTTCCTTGCATGTATATATATCTCAAAACACACACACACACACACACACACACACACACACACACACACACACACACACACACACACACACACACACACACACACACACACACACACACACATACTTTCCTTCCTTCTCTCCTTCTGTGTTTTCCTGGTTTATTTTTCCCTATTATTGACTTTAGTAGACTCCCATTAAATCCTCATGTAAATGAATATACTTAGAAGTGACATTGCTGTCAGCCTCATATTGTGGCTTGCAGTATTTCTCATGGCTCATTCTCGTGTGCACTTAACCTGCATGTTACGGCTGCTCAAGAATTTGGGAACCTCACCTAAGGTACACATTTTTGTTCACCAGTCTTGCCATTTTGGTAGTGAATTTCTAAATAGTCAAGGCACTAAATGCCTCCTTCTTAAATGATAATTCCCTTTAAGCCACATCATGCAACTCTGTATCACCATGGCAGTGCTTATGCAGCTGCTTTCTGAATCTCAGGGTGAATCTCTGTTTGTGAGCTTATCGAGGTTGTAAATTTTTGCTGTTGTATTTAAAAGAAATAAAATGGCAAGAAAGTTCCATCAGAGGGTGAATACTAGTGGCATTCTTAATAAGATCATGAATCTGATTAGAGAAGGCTGAGAAACTATACATAAACCATGTTCTGTTAGAGAAGTTAATGTAATATAGAACAAGAAAATAAACAAAGAGAATAATGTAAACAGGGCTTTAATCTAGCCATAGCAAAAGATATGCACCTGATTATGGGTATTATACCCAGAAACCTGTATATCTTATCAGGCGACAAATAACTAATTGTATTGGTTGGTGAGATCCCAGGATTTATGCATGAAAAAAGGAGAGGACATTAGACCTATTTTTTTCCAGGAAGGGATTAAACCAAAGAAAACTACCAATAATGCATCATGCAAGCATTTAGTGTTTTGACTGGGTTTTATAATTTATGCATTCCAGATAACTGAAATGTCATATAAAAATATTAGAGGCAGTGATGTGAGTGTCAGGCATGAGGCACCTAGGTCCATGGAGTAGATGGATAAAGCCAAGACTATGACCAGGACCCCTTGAGTTCATCTAGCAGCTTGAATACAGGAGGAGGAGTCAGGAGGGGAGGGTGACAGTAAGCAGAAATTGATGGCTCATGCATCCCAGGATTCTGGTCACTGACTCCATTCAGAGCCATCAAGAGGAGGCTTGCTGGTGCCATTGATACCAGACAGACTGAAGATGTGTTCTTGCTTTGTGAGACCAAGCTAATGAATTTGCAGAAAAGCAGAAGACAATCTGGTGAGGATGATTTGGGACAGACAGGAAGACGGTAAGGGGAAGTGAGGATGTCCAGCAAAGAGGTGGATGGATTGTGTGAAAGAAGATATGCGACAGTCAGGCATGAGTGTTGAAGAAGGCAGGAGGGTGGCACTGAATCGAGAGTTTGTGACAGTTAACATGATACCCTGACCCTGTGTAGAAAAATGGGAAAAAGGGGGCTGATGATGATGATGATGATGATGATGACCAAGCTAATGATAATAACCCTTGATGAGTGTGTGGGTGCATGTACAATCTAAGGAAGGAGTTGTAGGCCTTAACAGTGAGGTATGTTCCAGTTTCAGCCACCAATGAGTGAGGCTAGGGTTAACAAAAAACACCCTCTTACCTGTATTTGGGATAATTCATCCTCCATGGTGGGCTCCTTGTAATTCTCCCCATCTAGGGACAATTAGAATCCACACCTGAAGTGTGGATGGCCCTGGCATGGGGGGGGGGGTATGAATTCAGACTCTCAGCCATATGACAAAGGGCTTTCACTATCCTGTTGATGTGAACAGAATTAATACATGCAACAGATATAAAAATAACTCTATTGCTACTGGAATACAGGCCTCCTTTGATGAATTCTCACCCATGGTGCACTTCTTCTGTGGCATCAGAAACTAGTGTACAGTTATAGAGACTGTTGAGTTAAGTAGGTAGCTGTTTGATTCTGGAATGTGTACCTGGTATGAGTGTGTAAGAAAATGAAAATTGTAACAGGTAGAACTGGCTTACTCAACAGATGTGAGATGCACAATTCTACTCAGCAGTAACATTTACACAGGTGCAGGATTTTGATCCCCAAGAGTTGTACTCCTTTTTGGATTTGGAGTTGGCATAATGGTAAAGTTGTTTACCTTACAGATGCAAGATACAGGGTTTGATTCTCATCTTTGGGAAGCATAGCTTGGCCTGAAAAGGTCCCATGGGGTTGTTAATCTAGTAAACACCTATGAATCTATGAGCTTTTAAGGTCCTGTGCATCAAGGGAATGAATGAACTCAAGTATGACCCTAGCCCTGAGTAGCATCCTGCCATTGCCCAGAATGATACCGCAGGACAAAATGATTGACTTCAACAATTGGCTAAGCTTCTGGTGTCATTCTAAGGGGATCCAGTATCTGTCTGCCTGGGACGACATGGTTGACAGACCACAATGCTTTTCCAGAGATGGCCTGTGCCTGTCACCCCTGGGATTCCGGATACTGGCTAAGGCTCTTGCCGCCCCTATAGTGCCTTTTTTAGGCAAGGTTCAAGTAACAAATTCACCACAGTAACAGGAACAGGCAAACAAAAACTGAGGGTAATGCTACTCAATGCTAGAAGTCTAAATCTCAAAATGCACTCACTTGAGGCACTCCTTAAAATGGAGAACATCGATATCTGTGCAGTGACTGAGACCTGGTTCAAGGCTCCAGACAGCACTCCTGCATTACCAAACTATAACTTATACCATACTTTTCAGCCATCTAACCTGGACCAGAACACCAAAGGCAGAGGTGTGTCCATATTCATTAAGGATATCCACACCTCCAGGCTAGTTGCTCAGCATAATGCATCCGAGGTTATCCAAGTGCAACTAAGTCTGGGCAAAACTGCAATCCAAATTGTAGCTTGCTACAGATCCCCCACCATGCCCTAGGATTCCCACTTCTCTTTTCTTGAGATAATGGAAAATATTAGGGTTCAACCAAACACCCTAATAATGGGCAATTTCAACTACCCCACCATTAACTGGGAAAACTACTCATGTACCAACTCCTTTGCTCAACGCTTTCTGGAATTCATAAATTCCAATGCCCTGGATCAACTTATCCACACCCCCACCAGGGGCAACAATATCCTAGACATAGTCATTAAAAACATGAGTGACCAGTGGTCCACACCTGAAGTCAACTCCCTGTTGGTCATATCCAACCATAAGCTAATCACCCTAGATATCCACATCCCACCCCAACCCCTATTAAGGAAACCATGGTAAAAAAATTTCTCCAAAGCCAACTTCATGCTTCTTAAGACAGAAGTGATGAACTTCATGACACCCATGCAGATGGACAATACAGTTATGACTGCTGAATCCTACACAAATGCACTCTATAAGCACTTACACAAGTGCATGGATCTTGCTTTCCCAAACAGAACCAAGACACTAACCTCCAAAAAAGGAAGCCAATCTGGTGATCCCCTACCATAAACAAACTCTACAACAGAAGGAAGAATCTGTGGCAAAAGAGAGTAAAATCCCATGAGTGGAGGAGCTCTCTGGTCACTCTCAGTGAGAAGCTGAGATCCATTATAAGATCCTCCAAAGCTAGCTATGAAAACAAAATCACCACTGATTCGAGGGACAACCACAAAGCATTCTATAGCTATGTCAAGAATCTCAATGGCAACACCCAGATCTGCTCTGAGTTGCAGCATAACGGCAGGAAAATGACAGAAACGACTGATATTGCCAACATCTTGGCAGATAGATTCAGTGCTAACTTTACTCTCCTCTCACACCCTAAAAGGCCCATATCTATACAGGAAGAATGCAGAGTCCCTGTAATCACAACTATGCAGGTAAAAGCTGAACTCTCTAAAGCCAAAAACACAGCATCCATGGGACCAGACAAAATCCCAGGCTGCATTTTACACGAACTTCAGAACGAACTGGCTCCCCACCTAAGCACCATGTTCAATCATAGCCTCATACCAGGCTTTGTGCCCACTGAATGGCGCATAGCAACAGTTATCCCACTCCACAAAGGGGGAGCCACCAATGATTCCAGGAACTATCGCCCTGTTAGCCTGACAAGCCTGGTCTGTAAGGCCATGGAACATATTATCATGGAACTCATAAACAAAGACATTGGTAACCTCTAAACTCTGGACCCCACCCAGTTCGGGTTTGTGAAAGGCAGATCATGCCTCCTGAACCTCATCAACTTATTTGAGGCAGTCACCAAAGCTGTAGATGAGGGTAAGGTGGTTCACACATCCTATCTTGACCTCGCCAAGGTGTTTGAGACCATCCCCATTCTGGAATTATAGCTAAACTCACTAAACTAGGCATAACTCCCTATGTCACAAGATGGGTTGCCAACTGGCTCACTGACATAACCCACACTGTAAACATTGCAGACTCCAAATCTGACGTCAAACCAGTGACAAGTGGAGTAACACAGGGTTCAGTCCTGGGACCACTCCTGTTTGGTATCTACTTCTCTGAAGTACAGGCTAACACAGAAGGCCTTTGGCTAACAATGTTCGCAGATGACTGCAAACTAGGAGCCATAGTCGAGTCCCCAAATGATATGGACATCCTACAGAAGGGCCTCACTGAGACAGATGCCTGGTGTCAGAGCCATGGCCTCAAGCTCAATGCCAAAAAGTGCATTGTCATCCCCTTTGGTAAAAACTCTGTACCCATGAACTATCACATAGGCGGCAGTGTACTTAATGCCGAATGTGTAATAAGAGACCTTGGGACCAAGGTGGACAGTAGTCTCTCCTTTGATAATCACATCACCACAGTGGTCAGGAAATCCTTCTACATGGCACACCTTATCACAAAAGGGCTCTCATCCAGGAAAAAAGTGGTCATTGTTCCCCTCTACTCAACACTCATTAGACGCATTATAGAGTACAACTCCCCCTTTTGGAATGTACCTCACAAGACATCTGTAACAGCTGGAAATGCCACAGAAGTACCTCACAAAGAAGATTACTGGCCTCAAACCGATGCCCTACACTGACTGTTTCAAAGAACTCCAGCTTTACTCCGTAGCATATCGCCTACTCCGAGGTGATCTCTGCCTAACATATAAAGCTATGTCAAACCCAGAATTGTTGGACATGCTACACCTAAAGAAATCCTAATCCCTCCAAGCTACATGCTCTAGGGACCTAAACCTTGTCACCACAATAAACAGGACATGCTGGAGGGCTAGATTCCTGTCCCAGAGACTTCCCATACTCTGGAACAAGGTACCCCTCTATGTCAAGCAAAGTTCCTCATTAGCACTCTTCAAGAAAAATCTAGATGAGTGGATGGGAAATAGGAAATACACCCCAGAAATCACTTCTGAGGTTCTACTCAACAGGGGCACAGGAAAATAACTTTCTTGGGTGGAGTAAGCCACCCAACCTTGTTGGCTAGGCTTACTTAGGCCCTTGGGCTGATAGCCTAGTACCTACCTATGAACCTATGAACCTATAAGACAGGAGGAGTCCAGTTGGTCTGCAGGCACAGACAACTAATCTTCCAAAGTTCAATGTGTGGCTGTGTGGAATGCTGTGTCCTCCACTGAAATAGAAGCCATCCTGCTTGAAATTACACTTATAAATGCCTGGTGTGTTGAAAAAGGACTTAAATTAAATGCTACATAAATGCAACATTCTCACATATGTCAGACAAACCATCCTCCAGCACTGGCAATGCCCCACTTCAAAATGAAAATGTAGCTAGAGAACTAGGAATCTGTGTTGATAATTCCCTCTTCTTTGATCACCATGTAGTAATGGTTGTCAAGAAATCCTTCTACTTTGCACAATTGATCACCAAGGGAATATTATCCATATCTAAAGATGCTATTGTTCCATTGCATTCATGTCAGTTATAGAATACAGTACTCCTTTGGGATTTTCCTCACTAGGCATATCAAACAGTTGGAAATATCCCAGATGTTAAAGAGGATCATAGGGTTAAAATTCCTAAGCTACCAGGAAAAACTAGAAGCACTGTCCCTTCTGAGCTGTCAGGGACCCAGTGCAAGTACCTTTACAAATCAAACAGTCCCACAAATACCAGAACTACAGATCTAAACCTGAAGCAAGAGATGAATAAAACAAGGGGAGAGGCAGATTTATTACTCAGCACCTCTTTCACCACTGGAACAGACTCCCCCTCCAGGTAAAGCAGTGTGATACATTATTTTCACTGGCCAAGCCCTCCATGAAAGAGAAGATACAGTGAACTGTGGGAAATGGCTAGGTGTAATGGTCACAAGACTCAGTAGCCTTCAGCTTCCCACAATTCCTATGTTCAGTAAAATCCACTGTTATGGGAGAAAGTTGTTTTTTTAACTCCTTGAAATTTTTTACACTACAATAAAACACATATATGCATGTATGCAAACATACACATATGCGCAGGAGTGCGCACATACACGCACACACACACACACACACACACACACACACACACACACACACACACACACACACACACACACACACACACACACATCTATACAGATAGAGAAGAAAAGATGAGCTAGTGTTTAGCCAATGAAAGAGCATGCCTTGGGAATTGAAAAGAACTCGGTATACCCACAGAAAGTCCTCTCAGACACATGGAGAGCACAATCAGGCCCTCAACTCCAATCCTTCAGGACTAAAGCCTATACTATGGAAATGTGATGCAGAAACTAACTACTGAGTCTCAGTACTGCCCAGTTAATGTGTTTGCTAGTCATTACGGTAATATCTACTGGCAGAGTATCAGAAGGAGCTTCTGCAATTAGAAATGATGTCAACATTAACTGAAGCAAAATGCTAGCATGTTTTACTGAAGGAACACATTTTCTAAATTAATAGAAGTGGCAGGTGTACAGTAAGCTGCATATTAATCAAAGCCTGCTATTGCTTTCCTTGTACAGGGCAATTTAACTGCAATTAATAAATGTTCTCACTTTGGCTCTCATTACTAATATCAGTCACAGCATCAGGAATGACAGCATTATAAATATTATAATATGAATACTTCAGAAATAATGCACTTCTACTAATCATGTGTCAGTGATGAGGCCTTAGGAAGAAAAAAAAAAAGAACTAACATTACAAGCAAAATCTATTTTAATAAACTTGCAGTTTCTGACAGTACATGACTCTGCCAGCTTTATAGTCTTACATGCCAAGTAGTAAGTGTAGTAATATAGCCAAGGAAATCTAAGTAGCAGGCACAATGACTTTTTATTAGTCTGTGGGTGGAGAACAGGTTATATATATATATATATTCACACACACATATGCATATACCTACACACATATACATATACCTATGTATATGTATATACTCTCTATCAAATACACAGGCTGGACAGGTATTTTTGTTGTTAGAAGTTGTTAAATGTTCTCATAGATGAGTGCAGGAAGGATTGAAATGTGTAAACTCAAATGTTGCAAATTTGGGCAGAGAGTGTATGTGTGAGTGTTTGTGGGTTAGGTTAGGGTAAGGGCTAGGGAAGGGGATAGATTTTATGTTTTGCTTGTGTACTGCTAAACATGAAGTGTGTATGTGTTTGTGTAAGATGGTGTATGTGTGTGTGTGTGTGTGTGTGTGTCTGTCTGTGTATATGGCTGTGTGTTTGCCTTGAAAAGCGGTAGTCAAGAAAATTGTATTTAATAACTAATGTATAGCACTGGGATTAGTGGCAGGTGTACGGTAAGAGGTAGGGATAGCACATACGAGTAAGGTGATGCAATGAAAGTGTAGCTTATCAGTGAAATGTATTGTTGGTACAGTTTCAGAATTCTAGAGCAGCAGTGACTCTAGTAGCCATGAAGCATGCACTCACAGTTCATAGGTTCATAGGTTGGTACTAGGCTATCGGCCCTAAGGCCTATGCAAACCTAGCCATAAGAATTCCGTGGAAATTTTTTCCCACAATATTTACTTTTCTGGGCCCCTGACTAGCAGGGCGACTGACATGATCCCCGGTGTGAATTTCCTATCTCCCATCCAATCATCAAGGTTCCTTTTGAAGAGGGCCAATGAGGTGCCCTGCTTGACATGTATGGGCAGTCTATTCCAGAGTATGGGGAGTTTCTGGGTCAGGAACCTATCCCTCCAGCATGTTTTGTTCATTGTGATGATAAGGTTTAGATCCCTGAAGCGTGTGGCTCTGAGGGATTGGGATTTCTTTAAGTAGAGCATGTCCAACAGCTCAGGGTTTGACATGGCCTTGTATGTTAAGCAGAGATCGCCTCTGAGTAGACGATATGCCACAGAGTATAGCTGGAGTTTTTTTAGACGGTCAGCATATGGCATCTGCTTTAGGCCTGTGATTCTTTTAGTGAGGTATTTCTGTGGCCTTTCCAGCTGTTGCAGATGTCTTGTGAGGTACATACCAAATGGAACATTATACTCTATAATGAATCTAATGAGGGATGAGTACAGTGGGACAATGACCTCCTTTTTTCTGGATGAAAAGCCCTTAATGATGAGGTGTGCCACATAGAAGGATTTCCTGACTGTTGTGGTGATGTGGTTATCGAAAGTGAGACCACTGTCCACTTGTGTCCCTAAGTCTCTCATCACACTTTCGATGTTTAGTGTCCTGCCACCTATGTGGTAGTTCATGGGTACATGTTTTTTTCCAAAGTTATGTGTATTCACATGCACAAACTCACAATCCATGAGAACTGCTATGAATCATAACATGTGACTCACAGCAATGTCCTTACTAAGTTCATTCATTTACATGTGATGGAAATGTGCGTATTGGAAAGTCAGAAAGGGGGGAGAGCAAGAAGAGTAACACACAGAAGTACACAGGGAAGGAGCATGTTAGAGTGAGAAGAGGTGGAAAAGATATTTTGGGAAGGAACAGGTGACCAATTTCATTTTTCCAAGAAAAGTAGACATGGGGAGACGTAAGGAGATGTACTGGATGAAAAGAGGGTATATGGATGAAAGCAGGGTCTCATGAGCAAACATAGAATGCAGACAAAGACCAAGAGGGGAGATGATAACACAAAGGGGGAGGGATTGACAATGGATAGACACACACATTATTAGAGGGAAGTCTAGTAAAGATGGAGTAGGTAACATGCAAGGAAGGAGAACACTAAGACTAGTGATAGGACCAGCTTTCTTTTGTACTGCCTTGCATAGGACTTAGTCAGATGTCAATCATCATTGCGACTGCCTTAACAGGAGATAGTATGCCAGGCAGTGCAAGGCAGTGGTACAAGTCTGTTGATGGTCTCCAGTTGGCCAATGCAGGGCATCAAGCTACCAGTCCACAAAATATGCTATCATCTCCTCTTACTCCTGCTGGATAATATAATGTGACCAAAGGGCAGTGTCATCTGAGGATGCAACAATACCCCCCTCTGGTGATCTGCAACCAGAGGCTAGCAAGGAACTTCCACGTAATCCTTTGCCATATGACCTATGTTACTTGATGGAGAGGTTGGCCTGGAGGCAGATGCTGATCCAGCAGGAGATGGCAGGGCAGAATGATGGAATCCCACCACCAGCAGACCCATAATAAGTGGTGTTTCACAGGGATCTGTGCTGGGGCCCTTATTGTTTGAAATTTACTTCTCAGATGTACAAGCTAAAATGAAAGGCCTATAGCTGACAGAGTTTGCTGATGGTTGTAAACTGGGTACAGTCATTGAGTCCCAAAATGGTGTCAACATCCTACAAGAGGGACTTACACAGACAAATGACTGGTGCCAAACTCATGGGCCAAAACTCAATGCAAAAAAATGCATTATCATCCCCTTCAGCAAGAGCAATGTCCCTGCAGATTACCACATTAATAACAACACCCTAAGCATGCAATCAGAGATTTGGGTACACAGGTTGACAGCAACCTTTCCTTTGACCACCATGTCTCCACAGTGGTAAGAAAGGCTTTCAACATCACCCACCTCATAAGTAAGGGCATTACATTCAGAAAAAAGAGGTTATAACCCCCCCTCTATTCCTCACTCATCAGGCCAGTAATAAAATACAATGCTAACTTTGGTATGTACTTTACCAGGCAACTGGAAAGACCTCAAGGGTTTCTTACAAAGAAAATTCAGGGTCTTCAGCATATGTCATATGTTGACAGACTGAAATCACTGTCACAATACTCTGTGTCTTACAGTCTACTCAGAGGTGACCACTGCCTTGCTTATGAAGCAAGCTCATATCCTGCTCTAATGGAAATGCTGCACATTCATAATAAAATGGTATAAGATGCACTCACTCTAGGGAGCTCAACCTAGTATGTGACATCAACAGGACTTGCTGGAGAGAGATATGTCTCACAGAGGTTACCTCTCCTCTGAAACAAACTTCCAGTTCAGGTGAAGCAGAGCCCTTCATTGACCCTATATAAGTGTAATTTGGATGACTGGATGGGAAACCACAAATTCACACTGGGATTTTCACCTGTGTCCCTCTTGGACAGGGGCAGTATCTGTTGACTTAGTTCAGCTTAATACCTTGATATTCCTGGAAACAGTGGTTGTACTTGGCTAGGATTGTAAGGTTCCTAGGGCCATCAGCCTTGTAACCTCCTATGATCAATTGAGAGGCACAGCTGGGGCTGGTACTGTATAAAATAGTAGTGCAAATGGATGGAAATGAAAAAACAAACATCAAATAAAAAAGATGGAAAGTACAGAGAAAAAAAGAGGAAGATAGAAAGAAAACAATATCACTAGTATTATGTCTTATGTCTTCATCTGACAATCACCATTACAGGTGGACTAAACTTCTCCTAGGCATGCAATGATGCTAGGGGTCGTAATGATAACTAGGCACATAATGCCATATATTCCTCTTGGAAGATGTAAGTAGATGGATGAGGTTGCATGTCACCAATGGCCACAAAGACGTATGTGTGATGCCTGCATCAGTAAAGTGCTGCTGATTATCAGAAGCCGTGGAAGATGTGTGTGGGTCTACCAATGATGGTATGTCATATGGGACAGGGATAAAGAAAGGACACTTACAAACAATTCAAGCCAATAGGCTTACTGTGACTGGTGCCATACCATACCAAGGGCAGACAAACAATCATGATAACACAGACATCTGTCACCATATGGTGGGCAACTCCGGTACTGTAAGAGATATATCTGTCTGTCCAGCATGTTCTGTTAATGTCACAGGCTAGGTTGAGATCCCTGGAGTGACTCTTGTCCCATTTGATTTGCAGATGTGCAGCATTTCCATTAGGGCAGGGTCCCAGACTGCTCTGTAGGCCAGGCACAGGTTGTCTCTCAGCAGCCTGTATGATACAGAGTACATTGATGGGGCTTTCTATGTATGTCATGTTTTGGAGGCCCTGGATTCTCTTGGTTAGAAACCTCTGTGGTCTCTCCAGATTCTGCAGGTGTCTGACGACATAAAACAAAAGGGAGCATTGTACTCAAACAGTGGTCTAATGAGGGTCAAGTAAAGCGGAATTATAACCTCCCTGATCTTGGATGTGATGCCCTTATTTATGAAATGCACAATGTACAATGATTTTATCACCATTACGGACACATTGTGATTGAAGGTTAGATTGCTATCAACCTGTGTTCCCAAGTCTCGCACCACTGAGTTTGAGCTTAGAGGGGTGTTATCTATATCATAATTAGCAGGGGCTACTTCTTTGCCAAGGAGAATAATGAACCATTTTTTGAGTTATGTTTTAGTCCATGAGTTTGGCACCAGTCACTTGTCTGTGTCAACCCTTTCTGTAATATGTTAACATCATTGGGGGACTCTATGATTGCACCCAGTTTACAGTCAAATGCAAACCTGGTAAGCCACAGGCCATCTACCTTCACTTAGACTTCAGAGAAATAGATTCCAAACAGATCCTTATGGTGCCCCACTGGTAACTGGTCTACTGGTGGAGGGGGACTCCCCAACTTTGACAGTGTGCATTCTGTCGGTGAGCCAGTTTGCTACCCATCTAGTAATGTATGGGTTAATCCCCATCTAGGAGAGTTTCTCTGTAACACCTGAATGGATTTTTGTAAAAGGCCTTAGCTAAATCAAAACAGGCATTATGTACTGTTTTGCCCTCATCTATGGCTTTGGGCTTTGGTGACATTCTCAAAGTCTTCCACTAGGTTTAATAAGCAAGATCTATCCTTTAATGAAACCAAGCTGGGTTGGGTCAAAGGTTTGAAGGTCGGTCACCCATGTGCTTGTGGATAAGGACCATGATGATTGTTTCCATGGGCTTCCTGATAAGGCTGGTTAGGCTTATGGGCTGATAGTTTCCAGGGTCAGTTGATGGACCCCCTTTGTGAAAGGGGATTACTGTTGCTGTTCTCCAGTCGTCTGGGACAAAGCAAGGCTATGGTTAAAGACAGTGCCAAGTGGTTCTGCTAGGTCTTGTTTTAGATTGTCTAGTAAGCAGCCTAGGATATTATCTGATCCCATAGAGGCTGTGTTTCTGGCCTTGGAGAGTGTTTGTATGACCTGTTCTTTGGAGATACTTAGTAGAGGATTGGTGTCAGGAATGCTTTGGGGTATGTCTAGTGGGGACAGGGGATGAAGTTGTTGCCAAATCTGTCAGCTAGCAGGTTGGCAATTTCCACAGGTTCAGTGTGATTGGTACTGTCCACCATAAGTTCGGCACACAGCTGGGCATTCCCTTTTAGGTTTTAGGCATAGCTAAAGAATGCCTTATGATTGTCTTTAGCTAATGACACTAATTTAGACTCATAGCTAGCCTTAGAAGACTTACCAAGATATCTGATTTGCTTGTTCAAGCTGTGGAGTGTATTCTTCCTCTGTTGAGTAAGTTCCCTCCTGTTCTTAGATATCAATTTCTTTCTTTTGTTGTATAGCTTAGTCATACTTACAGTCCACCAGGGTGACTTGTTTTTTGGGAAGACTTGGTTTTGTTCTTGTTGAGTATAGCCGAGTCAATACATTTGTTTAAGTGGCTGTATAGGGCATTTGTGTATTTCTCTGCATAGGAGTTATTGTTGTCTACATTGGCAGGGGCTTTGAAACTTTTTATACCATTGCTTAGTAGGCAATAGTTTGCTTTGGAGAAAATTTTCAGTTTTTTTTTGCTCCTGTGGGGATGTCAGGTTTGATCTATACTTAAAATGAGACAGATTTATGGTCTGACCTTACCAGGTAGGGCAACACACAGGGTGTAGTGCAGTGACCCCCCCCCCCCATGTTGGTAAGCACTAGGTCCAGGAAATTTGAGCCCCTTGTGCAGGTGCAGACCAACTGTTTAGGCATTTGAATTAACAAAGTTCAGGAACCTCATAGCAATCATGTTTGTGCTCATGTAAGTTGCCCAGCTGATAGAAGGATAGTTGAAATCTCCCATGACCAAGGTGTTTGGCTGTATAATGAGTGACTCTAGTAAGTCAAAGTAGGTGGTGTGCTTCTCCTGGTTCATAGTAGTGGACCAGTCACTAGCGATGATGTGGAGGGGTATTTTGCCTCTAGTTAATTGGACCTGGTGTAGCTCAAGAGAGTCGTACTGTTTCATAAGTATCATGGTGGATTTGGATTTAATGAGGATGGATACACCTCCACCTCTGGTTCCTTCACGCTCATATTGGGGTCTGAAAGAGTGAAAGGCATTGTAAGTTTGTATGGCCAGGATGCTCTCAGTGGCCTTGAGCCAAGTCTCAGTTACTCCATAAATGCCAGTACCTTCCAAGGTGAGCAGTGCTTCTAGGGAGTGCAGTTTACTGTTTAAGCTCCTAGCATTAAGCAATATGACCTTGAGTTTGTCTTTAGTGGATTTCTTTAAGTCTCTAGTTTTGTTGTTTGGATATTCCCTAAAAAAGGCACTATGAGGAAGGCAAGTGTTTTTGACAGTATCCGAAAGCCTTGAGGAGACAGGTGAAGGCCATCTCTGGCAAAGCAGCATGTACTGTCGACCATGTCTTCCCAGACAGACAGATACTGGATCCCCCTGGAGTGACACCAGAAGCAAAGCCAATTATTGAAATCAATCATTTTTTGTCTGTATTGTGGCATCATCCCAGGTGAAGGTAGAATGCTGCTTAGGGTTAGGGACATACCTGCCTGAGACACATAATCTGAGAGTTCGGTCATGTCTCTCTTCATATAGTCCAGAAAGGTACATCTCAAGTCATTCACAGCAGCATGTACCCTGACAGAGTCAAAACAGTGCTTGTTGCTGAGCAACTTGTGCACATGCATGATTTAATGGATCTTGGCTCCTGACAGGAAGTTGACTGTGACCTTCTCCCTGTTAAACCTGGTGAGGGGACATCTGTCTCACTATTGAGTCGCCTATGACCAGATTTGGTTTTGAGGTGTTTTGCCTTACAGGCTTCATTGCTGAGACACTGATATATGTGTTGTTATGTGTAGTGGTGGATTCTGTTTATGTACCAGTATGTGCATGCTGTTTGCGCTTGGGAGGTCTCTGTTTTTTGTAGACTTTTAGTGAGTACCTCCGTGTACTTGGATTTATGTGTCTTGACCCCATCTTGTGTGAAAGGGGAGGTGTGTGTGCTGACAACATGTTGTATGTTTTGTATATTGTTATGTGAGAGGACTGATTCTAATTTCGTGATATAGTTACATCTCTCACATGCTGTGTTTGTTTGCTTTAGGCGCAAGCAGTTGTCAGCATCCATGAGGCAATTACTACATTGGCTCAGGATGCCTATGTCAATCAGGTCAGCCTAAAAAATGGTGGGAAACTGTCCATCCATTATGGCAGGTATATATTGTAGTAACTAGTGGGGATGGGCTAGATGGACCAGGGTTTGCTTGTGAGACTAACAAAGGCAGCTATTCTGTGGAGGGCTAAGGGTGGAAGACTGCATCAATGCCTCGGAATGTGCAAGTGAGTTGCTTGCTAGGTAGCAATGCACAACTATGTTGTGCACAGAGAGGCAGTGGAGCTAAGGAGGGTTTTCTAGCAGATATCAAGGGAAAATTGTGTTTCTAAGCATTTGCGTCTATACACAGCAGTGCTAAACCCTGAAGCGTGGTGCACAGCTACTCACAAATGCAGGGCTTGAACACAAGCAAAGGTAAACAGTTTTAACACAAATTAACCAATAGGAAAGCCCAAAACTGAGCCTTTTTCCAGCAATCCCAACTCAGATGGGTCCTGGGCTACACACATCTGCCACAAGAGTGTAGCAGGGCCTTCTTAATGTAGAAAGGCTGGTTTTAGTGCTCAAGTAATACCATGCAGCCTAGATTCAGCAAATCTGAGTCTAGCCTATGCTATGAAATACAGAAGTACTAGAAATTCAAAGTGCAGAAAAAAACAATTGCAGCAGTAAGAACAGCAAAAATGAAGCAGCAATAAAGCAAATATAGTTTAACAAAATGCAATGCAAGCTTAAAATATATTTATATTTTGTTGAAGACAGTGTATGCTTTTGATTTATTTCAGATTCACTCCAGATCTCTGGCTAAAATACAACAGAATTTAAAGTTACATATGCTGCATATATCCTGTTGTATAGCATTATGGCTGTCCAGAGGAGACTACTCAGTGTGAAGCTTTTGCATAACATAACCCACAGGCCTCACTTCATATGATGGATTGCAGCTGTGGGACAGAGTATGTTTGTTTTCATAGGTGGATGGGGAATGGAGCCTAAACTGCCATTAACTAAATTTTCTGGCCAATAATTATCCATGAGGTTTTTATTTAACACAAATGTCTTGCCTGTTTTTGGGGAGTACTGGAGGAGAGGATGATCATAAGGCCTATGTAGCATTTGTGGGCAGTATCTTTCTACATCTCTGCCATGATGCTGTATTTCTGGACTGGATTGTGCAGGTAGGTGGGGGGTCTCTACACATATCCACACAGAAAGCTTCCTAGGGGATTGCATTGACATCTTTCTGAACTGTGCACATCCTGAGGTCAGAAGTCATATAATAGTTGAATATGCTGTGGGGCAGATGTATTGTAGCTGACATTCACGGGTATGTCACTGTCAGGGTGATTAACATGCAATGGCATCCACTTGCACTGCTAGGCCCTGTAGCATTCCTACAGTTTAGGGAATAGACTAAAATTAGAACCCACTCACTCTTTGGGTAGTGACAGTTTATGTGCTGTCATGAGCCATAAATACATAGAACACATGACTTCTCCAGATATCTCTCTGTTTATGCGTGGTGTTTTTTCCAGGGTAATGCCTCAAACTGATTGTCAATGGAAGACCTAGTGCCATGCCATACTGACTGCCACCAAAAAGCTGGCAGCTGCAGAGGTGTTTTGTGCCCTTTTTGTGAGTGACGCATAACACAGTGTGTGAGACTACTGGACATATTCATACGGTGCTGAAGTGCGGGTAGAATATGTATAACATGACACCCACTTGCACATAAATAGCTTTACAATTACACATAGGCCTCCCTGACACAGAGAGAAAAGAAAACACAGATTCTTCAGGTACATTCGAACAATGTTGAACATTGAATCTCCTGACCTATGCGTACACAGGAACAAGTACTAATGGGGGGGAGGCAAGTCCAGTGTTCGACAATAGTCTTGCAGTCTTCAGGTCACATTACTTAGCAATTCAGCATTGAAGTAACTGCTAAAACACCTCTCAAATGTCCCTGATTTTGCAGAATATCCTTGCTTTTGCCTAATATTTTTGCCCTGTCACTTGTAAAATGTTTGATTTTTTTTTGGTAAATGAGTTAGACATATAGCCAGTTAATAATGTCACCTATTAAATATTCAAACTTCTTGTTTAGAAAATGCAAATATGTGCAAAATATGTTCTATTAACATTTTAAGTGAATTAGAGTGATGTATAAAATTGATTGTGGTTTTGATTTTAGCCCCTTTTCCCCCATTACTTTTGGCTTTGTCTAAAACTCTGTTAAGCAAAGTAGTTGAGAGGTATGGCCACCAATCCACACACACACCCACACACACACAGTCACACAAAAGATTTATCGGGGTAGGCGTGTCACCTTTTGTAAATCTCTAAGTCTACTGCTTTATTCTCTTGATACAGACATGAAAGGGCTATGGATGTCCATTAGTTTTTAGAAAAGCTACAAGGATTAAACTTATTTCACAAATGATGACTAAGTCATAAAAACTGTTTGCTAGAAGCAACCACTGGTAGTCTAGTGATGCAAGAGAGATGAAGCAGTAATTTGATATATTTATGGACAGCACTATGTTTTGGATGCAGGAAAAGAAGACCATACTTCTCCACTGTGCAAATTTTTGCAGTATATCATTTTTTATCACATATTTTTGGTCTGTACCTCATAAAATGTGTGGTTTTCTGGCAAATCACTAAGGAATGAAGTCACTAAATAATGACACACAACTAAGTTTCAGACTTCATATCATTTAGAAAAATGCATGTTAACACAAACCCTGTTATTCTAGCAAATTTCTAACTTTATACGCACAATATTTAAAATCTGCCCATATTTTTGGGCCTTTGTCCTCCCATTATTTTAGACTTAGTCTAGATTTCTTGGGCTAAGAGGTTGAGAAATATGAAGAAGATAGATATTTTAAGGACACACTGCCTGTTTCTAATTTGTCTTGACTTAATACTTCCTATGTACAGGTAATATATGTATGTAATAGAATCAATATTCATTAGGAACATGAACGGTAGACAGTAAACTATTTATCATTATGTCACAATGTACTATATGTTTGGAATCCTGGATGAATAGGCCAATATTAGAATACTATTTATTCTCAAAACAACAAATTCAGATGATAAATCTGTGAGTTCTTTGCCAGAAAAGGATTAGACTTAATATGTGCAGAAAATGATGCGTGGTTCAGAATATCAATGATGAGTCAGTTTGGATCCGGTTAACAATGACGCATGAATTAGAGACTTCTGTAATTCATCACCAAAAGCTGTTTCCAAAAGAGATGTTGACTGTATCACCAATGTGCTATCTGTGCAACTTCTATATATCAGCAGCACATGGGCTGGCAAAATGTTCTAAGTAATAGAATAGTTGGGATTGCTAGTTTTACTTATGATTAGTCACACTGTGGTATTGTAACAGATAAAGAAAGTAAATATTGCATGTATACTAGAAGCAGTAAAATGTCCAGTTACACTGCTAAATCTATTTTTACCTTAGTAACTCATAACTAAGTAATTCATTCACTATGTCTTCAGCATTCTTAACTAACAGGGATCTAGGCCATGACACTGAGTTACATTGTGTCAGAAAAAAGATGAAGACTGGTATACACAGACAGCTCTTTGCACTGCACAAAGCAACAACTGTGATATGCAGAGACACAAATACAGTCATTACGTCAAAACAGTGCAGTACACAGAGAATGCAAATGACTACATATTGAGATTGAAGTGAAGCTCCTGATTCAAATGAGTGACAGCAAATAATGCAAACAACATCATCGAAGTTGGTGGCATAATACAAAAACATACCAGCGGCCATGCTGTGCTGCCATGATCTCTTGTTCTAAATGACAAGAATTGCTGGAATACAGGATATGGTTAGCGGCCAGGCTTGGGCTGACTGCTCGTGACATGATATACTACAGCTCTGCATGCCAAAGCAGATGCTACTATCAGCACTTAACGTGCCATCACTTGGCTGACTAGCAAATCATGGACTGCTTTTGTAGGGATACCTATGGATACTTCTCAAATTATGTTTTTACATGTGGAATTAAGGGAGATGCATAGACAGCCCATCCTAGTAAATATTAAAGTATTCATAGTTTTAACTATCCTTGCCAAAGGGATCTTTACGTGATTTACAAGAGGACACACTTCAACTTTTGTAGGTGTCAGCCTCATATATATACTACAAGCAGTTCCTCAGCCTTATCCTGCAGCATGTGGAGGACCATATCCAATTCTGAAGGACTGCAGAGGTAGAACCGCCACTGTATCAATTCCCTTGTGGCCCTGAGGTCCACCAGTTGCACAAATGTTGTTATCAAACCACTACCATGTCCACACTGTGCCAAATACAGCAGCAGGAATGGTTTCTACTCCCTCAGTAGTCAATTGGTTTGCAATGCCCGAGGAATAATCTATAATGTTTCTGTGCAGCAGCCAGGCAGTTCATATGTGGCACATAGTTGACATTTTTGTTTTCGTTTTGTGAGTGTTTTCTACTATGCAGGTGCACATCTAGGCATTTACACAACCCACTATATACAGTTATATACAAACAAGTTACTGGACACATATAATAGTACTACTGCTGTGTATTGCAGGGTATACAGGATATGTGTGGGAATCACTGATGATGACCCCCCCCCCACATCTGGAACTTTCCAAATCATTACAGAGATGCTATACAGTACAGTACATGCAAAGATGTAGAAACTGACAAGAAAGTTATTCTGTCAACCTCAGGAAAACTGCTGCTGACTAGATGTATCCTATGAGGTACTGTAGTGGTCAACTGAGAATTGCATGGCGGCAGCTTTAGCAGCAGGGACAATCATACCTACTGAAGCTTAGGATGATGAGTTCTTTCCAGGTTCATCATGATGCTAAGTTCTTCCTACATTGTCTTAGAGCAGCTTAAGGGGCAGAGATATCAACATGGAAGATTGCCACAGGAGGGAAGAGCACTTCTGTCAGTGGTGGGGTGTATATGCTATGTACATTACTGAATTATCCAGCTTTAATATTATGTATATCATATATGGTTACTAATTTGTTCTTTTTTTGTTTGCTATTCCTTCAGGTCCAGTTGTATTGGTGACAGAGGAGCAGCAGTGGCATCTTTATCCTTCACTGGTTCATACATCTGGTGTTGCGTCTCCAGTGGCCAACGAGCAATGTCTTTCCACAGGGACAGTAGGGAGAGTAGGTGACCTGGAGAGCTCACTGGTAGCCTTTGTGGCCACTTCTCAGGAGGGCAATGGAGTCTCCACTTCTGACAGTGACCCAGAAGGATCCCCTGTGGTCAACCAGTATCAAATGAATAGGTTAATGATGTCTGAGGTATATTGGCTGCTGGTTGCCCAACTCAAAACCATACAGCACCTTATGGCATGGCTGGCTGGGTCCATTAACAGGAAGACCCTGGCAAGTGACCCACCAGAGGTATGTCCTCCACATGACATCAGCCACAGAGGTAATTGATGTCTGTGTGGATTGAGCTATGTCTTTTGTGGCATCCACCATGTACCCTGCGGAATTCCCCTCTCCATATGTTACTCTGCCATGGGTGTCACTCCAAATACCATGCTCATTGCCTAGTCCTCCCCAGTGACAAGTCTCACCCTTCGTCTGCCTGTCGTCATCCATTGTTGTTCACACCTTTTATGTTTGTATCACCCCTGTCTATCTTGTCTGTCTGTAGTTCTGTGGTTTTAGTTTTGCTTGTTTGTCTACCCCTGCAGTTCTCGTCTTCCTCTGTCACACCCACAACTACTTTTCACTACCTTTCCTAGCTACCCTTCTCTTCCTGTGTGAAAACTGCTAACTTTTCCCAAAAAATGCACTCCCCCCATCAGTTATTCTTTATGGTTATCCTAGTGTCCTTTCCTCTGATTGCTATACATCCCTATCCTAACTGTCTTATCTCTTGTCTCCCCTTTCTTCCCCATTAGCATGACACATTAGTTTAGCATTGTAATGTGGTGTCCACACCCCAGTCAGTCTGCCACTGCACATGTAGCAGCAATGATGCATGTGAGCACTCATTGCCTTTTGTACATTTGGGCATATTTCCTGTGATGCATAGTCAGATTACAAGTACTGTCATAGCATTACTTCTAAACTGAGCCTGCCTAATACCAGTTAACACCATAATGTGGTAGCAATAATTTATTCTACAATCCTTTTTGCCAATTGCTATAGCTATGCAAACCCTTATTCATATCTAAGCAACTATGGCCAGCATCACACTATGGTATCCTTGATATTTATCAATGCACAGCTGCAAAGCATTTCTGTATGAATCCCAGCACAAATGTCTGTTTGATACAAGCACAGAAAGACATGTTTTTATGTTGGTATGTACCTTCATACCTCCATGTGGGGGTGTCCCCCTAAATCTATTAGAAAATATAATCATCTGTAGCAGGTCACTGCACTGTTGTCCACATCTATGATTTGGCAAAACTTTACGCCGGATGCCCTTCTTGATGAAACCTTCCCCATTTATCCAGGCTTGGGACCGGCACAAAGAAATGCACTGGCTTGTGCATCCCCAGGAAATTGATGATGTAATGATGAATGTTCTTAGTGCATATGCTCCACAAGTTGGGTGTGCGATGGATGAGAAAGAAGAATTTTGGAGTGAGTTGGATGAAGTGGTGATGACTGTACCCAAGGGTGAGAGACTGGTGATTGGAGCAGATTTCAATGGGCATGTTGGTGAAGGGAACAAAGGGGATGAGAAAGTGATGGGTAGGTATGGTGTTAAGCAAAGGAATGCAGAAGGTCAGATGGTAGTGGATTTTACGAAAAGGATGGACATGGCTGTGGTGAATACGTATTTTAACAAGAGGGAGGAGCATAGGGTGACATACAAGAGTGGAGGAAGATGCACACAGGTGGATTATATCTAATGTAGAAGGGCCAGTCTGAAGGAGATTGGAGACTGTAAAGTGGTGGCAGGGGAACATGTAGTTAGGCAGCAAAGGATGGTGGTTTGTAGGATGACATTGGTGATCAAGAAGAGGAGGATGAGTGTGAGGGCAGCACCAAGGGTCAAATGGTGGAAATTGAAAAAGGGTAATTGTGAGGTGGAGTTCAGGGAAGAGTTAAGACAGGCACTGGGTGGCAGTGAAGAGTTACTGAATAGCTGGGTAACTACAGCTGAGCTAGTAAGAGAGATGGCTAGAAAGGTGCTTGGTGTGAAATCTGGAAAGAGGAAGGAGGACAAGGAGACCTGGTGGTGGAATGAAGAAGTACAGGAGAGTATACAGAGAAAGAGGTTGGTGAAGAAGTGGAATTGTCAGAGAGATGAAGAAAGTAGACAAGAGTATAAGGAGATGAGGTGCATGGCAAAGAGAGAGGTGGCGAAGGCTAAGGATAAGGCGTATGAAGAGTTGTATGAAAGGCTGGACACTAAGGAGGGAGAAAAGGACCTGTACCAATTGGCTAGACAGAGGGACCGAGCTAGTAAAGATGTGCAGCAGGTAAGGGTGATAAAGGATAATGAGAGAAATGTACTCACAAGCGAAGAGAGTGTGTTGAGCAGATGGAAAGAGTACTTTGAGGGGCTGATGAATGAAGAGAATGAGAGGGAGAGAAGGTTGGATGATGTGCGGATAGTGAATCATGAAGTGCGGTGGATTAGCAAGGAGGAAGTAAGGATAGCTATGAAGAGGATGAAGAATGGAAAGGCTGTTTGTCCATATGACATACCTGTGAAAGCATGGAGGTGTTTAGGTGAAATAGCAGTGGAGTTTTTAACTAGATTGTTTAATGAAATCTTGGAAAGTGAGAGGATGCCTGAGGAATGGAGAAAAAGTGTTTTGGCACCGATTTTTAAGAATAAGGGTGATGTGCAGAGCTGCAGTAACTACAGAGGGATTAAATTGATCAGTCACAGCATGAAGTTATAGGAAAGAGTAGTGGAAGCTAGGTTAAGAAGGGAGGTGATGATTAGTGATCAGTAGTATGGTTTCATGCCAGGAAAGAGCACTACAGATGCGATGTTTGCTCTGTGAGTGTTGATGGAGAAGTACAGAGAAGGTCAGAAGGAGTTGCATTGTGTCTTTGTGACAAGGTACCTAGAGAGGAGTTGTGGTATTGTATGAGGAAGTCAGGAGTGTCAGAGAAGTATGTAAGAGTGATGCAGGATATGTACGAGGGTAGTGTGACAGTGGTGAGGTCTGTGGTGGGAGTGATGGATGCGTTTAAGGTGGAGGTAGGATTACATCAAGGATCAGCTCTGAGCCCTTTCTTATTTGCAATGGTGATGGACAGGTTGACAGACGAGATCAGACAGGAGTCCCCGTGGACTATGATGTTTGCAGATGACATTGTGATCTGTAGTGAGAGTAGGGAACAGGTGGAGGAGACCCTGGAGAGGTGGAGATATGCTCTAGAGAGAAGAGGAATGAAGGTCAGCAGAACTAAGACAGAATATATGTGTGTGAATGAGAGGGAGGATAGAGGATTGGTGAGGATGCAGGGAGTAGAGGTGGCGAAGGTGGATGAGTTTAAATACTTGGGATCAACAGTTCAGAGTAATGGGGAGTGTGGAAGACAGGTGAAGAAGAGAGTACAGGCAGGATGGAGTGGGTGGAGAAGAGTGTCAGGTGGGATTTGTGACAGACGAGTACCAGTAAGAGTGAAAGGGAAGGTCTACAAGAGGGTAGTGAGACCAGCTATGTTATATGGGGTGGAGACAGTTGCACTGACAAAAAGGCAGGAGTCAGAGCTTGACGTGGCAGAGTTGAAGATGTTAAGATTTGCACTGGGTGTAACGAGGATGGACAGGATTAGGAATAAGTATATTAGAGGGTCAGCCCAGGTTGGAAGGTTTTGAGACAAAGCCAGAGAGGCAAGATTACGTTGGTTTGGACATGTGCTGAGGAGGGATGCAGATTATGTTGGGAAAAAGATGCTAAGGATGAAGCTGCCAGGTAACAGGAAAAGAGGAAGGCCTAAGATAAGGTTTATGGGTATGGTGAGAGAGGACATGCAGGCGGTTGGTGTGACAGAGCAAGATGCAGAGGACGGGAAAAAATGGAAAGAGTTGAGCCGCTGTGGCGACTCCTAATGGGAGCAGCCGAAAGAAGAAGAAGAAAGAAGCAGGTCACTGCACCTTTGACTTTGGGGCAAAAAGTAATACCTGACTGCAGCAACTTAATACTTAATTCAGTTTTCATTCAAATGGCTCTCTGTATATTGTGTCATAAATAATGGAGCAGATGTGATAAAAAACAGGATTCCAAGGGTCATACTGTAATATGCTTAATAAGACATTATGATAAAGTGAGGCCTGAAAAATATTGTAAACTAATAACTAATAACTAATAAGGGAATGGTAAAAGGGCTCAGAAACTGAGAGGTACTCTTTCATAACTCTGAGAAACCATAATCCTAGAGATGTTGATAAAATTTATAGTGGGGATGTCTTTCTGAAAACTAACTGTTAATGAATCTTAGAAGTGACTGTGACAGGTTGCCAGAATGTGACACAAGGTTATGACGAGGATGCTGTGAAAAGGAGTTGAACATGATGGATATTACCAAAATGAAAATAGTAGATGCATTGTAATAAATAGTTCAGTGATATATCTTCAGACTTACTGTTTTTGTTTTGATAGGTAACATTTAAGGTTACACCTATAATGTAGATGAGACAACAACAAGTCCAGTCCTATATTACAAACATAAGCAAGGAGACCAAAAAATACTTGTGTAGTCCAGTGAAATGTGCAAACCAATGCATTAGATGTATCTTTAATTACATCATTGGGTAACTATATTCCCATGCAGAAGTATTCTTCACAAGAAGAAATGCAGAAGAATAACGCGAGAATCACATGACATCATAACTGGCTGAAGGAGACAAAACGCTGCATTCCCATCAAAACTGCAAGGGCAATAATTGCACTTCTCAGTATACTGAAACTGAAAATGCCAATATGGGGTACATATACTGAGGCTGCAGTACATTTCAGTATTCATCCTACTCGGAGGTACTGTTATCTTGGAGTTATAGGCAACAGTAGTGTGGAGAGCATAGAATCCCACATTGGAGATATCACAACAAATAATGGCATTACTCTGAACTTCAGTGTTAACTGTATTTTTCTGTAATTGCACTTCATGTTTTGAACTTGTGGGACATACAATTAATTGTTGGTCTTGTACATTTGATAGAGACCAGTCTATCTAAAGAGTCCAAAGTATGCATCTAGCATCATGCAATGACCCCGCCTTGTTGCCTTGCCTTATCACCCCTGTTATGCCATAACCTCATGAATGAGTATGTTGATTTGCTTAGCACCATGCTTTCTGACAGCTGCTACAAGCACATACCACTGTTTATGTGAAGTAATACTTTCTAAGGTCATTGTCCCACTGTACTCATCCCTCATTAGACCCATTATAGAATACAACACCCCGTTTGGCATGTACCTCTCAAGACATCTGCAACAACTGGAAAGGCCGCAGAAATACCTCACTAAAAGAATCACAGGCCTAAAGCAGATGCCCTATGCTGACCACCTTAAAAAACTCCAGCTATACTCTGTCGCATATTGTCTACTCAGAGGCGATCTCTGCTTAACATACAAAGCCATTTCAAACCCAGAGCTGTTAGACATGTTACACTTAAAGAAATCCCAATCCCTCAGAGCCACACGCTCCAGGGATCTAAACCTTGTCATCACAATAAACAAAACATGCTGGAGGGATAGGTTCCTGACCCAGAGACTCCCCAGACTCTGGAATAGATTGCCCATACATGTCAAGCAGAGTGCCTCTTTGGCCCTCTTCAAAAGGAACCTTGATGATTGGATGGGAGAAAGGAAATTCACCCCGGGGATCACGTCAGTCGCCCTGCTATAAAGGGGTCCAGGGAAGTAAATAGTGTGGGAAGAAATAGCCAGGGAATTGTTATGGCTAGGCTTGTATAGGCCCTAGGGCTGATAGCCTAGTACCAACCTATGAACCTGGTCACAGTTGACTATTCCCTCATTCATCCTTTTGAGCTGTTTCCCTCAGTCTCTTTTTATAGTCTTATGGACTGACATAATGTCCCTATTCCTCCTTTTTTTTTGCATTTAGTGATACTGCCCCTCTTTCTTTTGATTTAGCATCTTTCTTCCCTACCTCATTGTACTGTTGCTGCCCTCCTCTAATCTCTCTCTAACATTGCAAATAAATTCCATACAATTTCCTGTACTACAATTCAGTATTCCGATTCTGACCTCTCCAGGATCCTATAGAATGGCATGACAACCTTTTTGTCTCTGGATGTATTACACAAATCAGCTGGCCTCGGGCAATGATTTCTCACTTTGAATCAGGTGATTAATTGTCACTACTATTTGCCTTTTTTTCTTTCTTTCGTTCCACTGACTATGTATGCTACCAGACATTTCATATGGGCATGGAACACATATGAGGAAACCATTGTACAAACGAAAGTAAGAAGAAAGAACTCCAGTGGCTAGTGAGAATAATACATGCAGTGAAAACTACTTATAGAGAGGCCAAATGACTATCTGAATTCGTGTTACTGAATTGAAATTATTGAATTTTCATTTAGTATAGAATCACAGAAGATACAAATCAACTGGGCCCTGTGGACATTTACACCTTACCAGTTCCCCACTTAGACTTTACCTCCTTTTAGATTTAGTCATTATTGTATGTAATATTCTTATTGCTATAACTCATGAAAGAAAAAAAAATAACAGAGCACCACATGATCTGGTTCTATGTCAGGATGATGACAGCCTATTAGATGTCAGTATATAGCATACGTCATATAAAATTGATGATGTAAAAGTGAGTTTGAACCTTCGACCATGTGCTCCTTTCTCTGATCTTTAACTTCTTAATAACCATAGTATTTATAGTTGTAGAAACATAACAGTTGTATGCTGTGCACCTGCTACTCCTTTTAATACTAATCTGCAGTTATGCAACAGTAAAAAAAAAAAATATTGCCACAGGCTTACAACTAAAAGCCTAGAAATATTCACACTAAGGTATATGTGATGTAGATTACTGTGTGTGTGTGTGTGTGTGTGTGTGTGTGTGTGTGTGTGTGTGTGTGTGTGTGTGTGTGTGTGTGTGTGCAGGTGTGGGTGTTGGTTTGAGTGCAGGTCTTGGTACAGCTGGGTTTGCCTGTCAGTTCCATGTTGTGACATTTAGAAAGCATCATGACAGTTTAGCTACAGCCTGCATCAGCCTGGGACATGTGAAATTATTACTATATAAGGAGTGTTGATAATCAGCTGAGTAAACATCATTGACATTCTATTTGCAACTTCAGTAAGCACCATAATTTCTTGCAAAGCTACCAAGGAGCTAATTTTGTTTTGCACATTTTTCATTATTTTTCATTATGCGCTTTGCTTTCATTTAATAAATCATCAGAATACAAATGACTAATCAGCCTCAGAAAAAACTAATGAAGCAGGTGTTTTTACCAATGTCATAAAGCAAGGTGTTTAACTGCCCTTGGGACATGAATGAAAAGTGAAAGCATATACTGTTAACTGTGGTACTGTTTAAGTATGCAGCCTGAATGTAATCTAGAAACACTGAGTACTGAATTTTCCATTGTACAATAATTACTGTATTGTATTTGTTGAGGAGTGCTTTCATTTTTGTTAGTTTAAAAATTATTGATGTTTACCAGAGTGGAAGAAATCCGTCATAAATATTAATATAAATGCATTACTATGACATGCTGCACATCCATCCTGAAATATAAATTATTCATCATTTGAGACAAATGGAAACATAAATGTTTTACATCTCTCTGGCAAGAGACCTCTGAAGTATATTTTCAATAGTGCAATATTTCTCTCTCATTCTCCCACTCTCTCTTAGAGACACATATATCATTATGGGTATATAATGCCAATAAAAATATAAGAAGGATGGCCAAAGTTATGATTTCATAATGAGCTTCAGTTTGAGACCTTCTGTTTGGTTTATCTCCACTTACAGTGTTTCCCTTTGTAAATTAGTTGGACTGACTGATATGTGATATCTTCCTTAAGATATGCAGTATGATATGACAACAATCTGAGCCTTTATTAGGCTCCGTCCCTTCCTTTTTGCCCCATACAGCCACACTCAGTGAATCAGTCTCCTTCCACATCAGGTATAGTGACACACCAATGCTTAGGCCTCATTTCATCACTAAATGCTTTCATGCTTATTTTGTGTCCTCTGATACCCTCAGATCTGGTTCTAATACTAAGAAGATACAAATCTTATTGTTTAAAAGTACATGAATCTTTCGGTAACCAGGAGAAGCATATGCAGAGAATCTGTATCCTGTTGCCTGTGGGGTTATGACTTCTAAAATCTGACTTAGACACACTCAGTGTGACTAAATACATACTTCTCAAGATAAAGTTACACACCACACATAGTGCAGTGCAATGTCCATTCTCCAGAGCTAAGAGTCTCCATCATACTGCAGTATGTACAAGTGATACTGCCCAGAACATACAGCCCCAGGAATAATGAACAAGGCGCTGCATCTGTTTCATCTATACCTGAAGTACAAATTATGATGATAAATGGAACAGATCCAAAAACTACAAATAAAGGCTGAGAAAGCAAACAGTATTTTGCAAGGAAGTTAACTGGAAGGGCAAAGGTATGGTATCAGCCCACAAAATAATATGGTATGGGCCCACAAAATAATCAGAGGACTACATGGGAACAGAAATAACGACTATAAATGGAGAGGCCACAAGTTCCAAATGAAACATACTAACGTATGTCTGAATATAAGGAAATGGTGCTTCACGAAAGAGTGATGGGCAGGTAGAATGGGCTGTCCGATTGGCTTTTGCTGAACTGGAGACTAACGTGGGAACAGAAGAAGAAGAGGGAGGAAGACCTGTAGAATGCAAGCTACATCACTCATGCAGTCAGGATGGGTGTCTGCCTTCTGCTGGCACAAATATTTATGTGTATCTGTGTGATCACATACAGTCCAACAAACTGATATATTTTTTTAGCATGACCAACAGATTATGACATCACTGTTGCATGGCTAAATACCTCAGCCACTGAACACAAATTAAAAACCAGTGAAGATAAAAACACTGTCACGTAAATACTAAGCTTACTGATATACCAACCAGAAATCAAGGTAAAAAAATAGTTTTTTTTATTATGACATAACATTGACAGTACTGTAAAATGTGGTTGCATTCAGACCAAGCAATCCAGTTACATTTACTTTTGGCTGTTCTGAATGTATTTTGTCTTGGAAAAACAATTTTCCAGCATTAATTTACTGTTGAAATATAGAACTTCAGATAGAAATACCTTTTTCTTTAAAACTACTGTCAGTAAAAAATTACATTTGAAGTTATATAATTAATCAAGACAGACTTGCACATTCTCAGCAAATGCATGGAGTGAAAAAAAATGCATCCATTTCAGACAGCCAACGTTATTCTTCACAGTGTCACAAAGCTGCTGTAGCCTATCCCAGCAGCCCTTGGGTGCAAGACATTGAAACCCATTGTGGAAACGGTGTTGGTCTATCAAAGAATACTGTCTCTCTCTCTCTCTCGCACGTATATACACACACACACACACACACACACACACACACACACACACACACACACACACACACACACACACACACACACACACACACACACACACACACACACACACACACACACACACACACACACACACACATACACACACACACACCTATGTGTAGTTTGGAAAAGGCAAACTCACTTACTGCATCTCTTTGGGAAGTGTGAGGAAACTGCAGCATGCAGGGAAAATCCATGTGGACATGGGGGGCATGCAAACTCTGCACACAATTACCCCTGCAGAGAACTGAACTAGAGAGCATCATGCTCTGAGGCGGCAATACTATTCACTATGTCACTGTACTCCCCCCGCCAAAAAAATGTAAATATTTTAATAACAGAGTTGTAATAATGCCCTACAGAGGCACAAGATATGATTAAGAGCAGATCCTTCTTGCCATGAGTGTTTTGTCCCTCAGATTTCACCCTCAGGAATAAAATGGCTCAATCAAAAGTAAATCTCACTGTGAAGATAGGTGAAGGCTGCCAGCCTAGCCAGATAGAAGTTTGTATATAATTCTGCCATTTGTAAATATTAATGTAAGCCACAGGCTTGTTCTCTTAAATGTGAAAAGACTGTATTGGATATTGAACTGCACAAATGTAACAACAGTGCACTCTGCTGTAAGAAAGCTAAGTCAAGCATTTTATGGCTGTCTTTGATGCCGAAATTCGTAGCTGATATGTCTAGAGGGAGGCATCCTGCCTATTGTTTTAAGACCAGAGTTAATGGCTAGAATTTGTTGTATAAATGTCTTTTATTGCTCTGGTTTCTGACCAGGTGTAAAGAATGTAAATATAGTTTCTGTTAGCCTAGGAACACCAGAGAAGTGTGAAGAATGATGTCATGTAAAGCAGCTCCGTGTTATCAATTTAAAGAGAGAGAATCATAGAGCTTTGAGCATTTTGTCTTGGGAACATCAAACATCACCAGCACTGCCTATTTCTAGGTGTAAGTTATTTAGAAATGTGTTTTCTCTTAGATATAGCTAGGAAATAAGAAGATTAGACTATTTTGCTTTTCTGTGATGTCAGAAATTTTGCTACTGTATTATTTTAAGTATTTATCTGTGATCTCTGAACTCTTGACTAGCACTATATAGTAAGAAGTATTGTCTTGTGTTTTTATTATTTATTATTAAATATTTTTAAAACTTTCAACTGTGGCTGTTTATGTAGAGTTAATTTAAGCTCTAGAGTACATTGCATGTATATAGTGATACTGTACCAAGTCACTCTAATAAGCCTTGACTGTTCAGTCATACTTACCTTTTGGATAATAATATTGCACAGTAATAACTGGACACCCTTTCAGAAGGGCCATTGAGTAGCTGTTATTAGTGTGTGGTGGCAGCTGGTACTACCTTTTAGACTAGGCAGAAAAGGGGCACAGCTGGAGAACCTGTGCCAGCCTTCCCCATAAATGTCTATGTGGTTGTATATAACTCTTATCTCAAAGTGTGCGCATGTGTCAGCTACTCGGGCAGGGACACAAAGCACTGGTTGGACAGAGAGGGTGCTGGAGGTTTCAGGTTGCCCATTAGGCTGAGATCTGGACCCTATAGCTGTGCCAGTGGAGAGTCTTATTGGGGACCTGGATAGAAAAGAAGAAACCAGCCCCAGACTGGCTGTGATCTCTGTATGCTCTTATGGGAAATTGTACTTTATTCAAGGTGACCAACAGTCCCAGCTTTTCCAAAACAGTCCCAGTTTGGAAGTCTCTGTCCTGGAATCCCAAACATTGTCTTTGGGACATAGAAATGTCCCAGTTTAAACTGCTCAGTCTGAAGGGTGACCTGACTTCCCGGGGCAGCCAGTCCCACTGCTTTACCATCCTGAGCAGCTCTGGGGACTTTGTGATTTTTGGGGATGTCATTGGGTATGAGGTATGGTCAGATGCCTTCACTCTGGCAGGAGCATTCCATGCTCTGCAACCATCCATCAGTCATTCCCTCCAGGACTTCTGTCATGGGGTGCTCTCTGCCCGATCCCACTCACTCAGCCAAGAGCTTTCCAGGCCCCACATCCATCTGCCCTGCGCACCCTTACTGACTTCTGTCAGGGCCAAACTCTATAGGCCTCCCCTTCGACCTGGCCAAGAGACCTAACCCAGCTGTGGCTCCCCAAAGTATCATAGATTACTAGGTAAGTACTAGGTTATCAGACCAAGGGCCTAAGTAAGCCTAGCCAACAAGGTTCCCTGGCTTACGCCACCCAGGAAAGTTATTTTCCTGTGCCCCTGTTGAGCAGAACCACAGAAGTGATCCCCGGGGTGTATTTCTTATTTCCCATCCACTCATCAAGATTTTTCTTGAAGAGTGCTAATGAGGAACTTTGCCTGACATAGATGGGTAGCTTGTTCCAGAGTATGGGAAGTCTCTGGGACAGGAATCTATCCCTCCAGCATGTCCTGTTTATTGTGGTGACAAGGTTTAGGTCCCCAGAGCATGTAGCTCAGAGAGATTGAAATTTCTTTAGGTGTAGCATGTCCAACAGCTCTGGGTTTGACATAGCTTTATATGTTAGGCAGAGATCACCTCAGAGTAGGCAATATGCTACGGAGTAAAGCTGGAGTTTTTTTAGACAGTCAGTGTAGGGCATCTGTTTGAGGCCAGTAATCCTCTTTGTGAGGTACTTCTGTGGCCTTTCCAGCTACTGCAGATGTCTTGTGAGGTACATTCCAAAAGGGGCATTGTACTTTATAATGGGTCTAATGAGTATCGAGTAGAGGGGAACAATTACCTCTTTTTTCTTGGATGAGATCCCTTTTGTGATGAGGTATCCCACGTAGAAGGATTTCCCGACTACTGTGGTGATGTAATTATCAAAGAAGAGACTACTGTCCACCTGGGTCCCAAGGTCTCTTATCACAAATCTGGCATTAAGTAGACTGCCGCCTATGTGGTAGTTAATGGGTACAGAGTTTTCACCAAAGAGGATGACAATGCACTTTTCAGCATTGAGCATGAGGCCATGGCTCTGACACCAGACATCTGTCTCAGTGAGGCCCTCCTGTAGGATGTCCACATCATTTGGGGAATCAGCTATGGCTCCTAGTTTGCTGTCATCTGCGAACCTTGTTAGCCAAGGGCCTTCTGTGTTAACCTGTACTTCAGAGAAGTAGATACCAAACAGGAGAGGTCCCAGGACCGAACCTTGACTGGTTTGAAGTCAGATTTGGAGTCTGCAACTTTTACAGTGTGGGTTCTGTCAGTGATCGAGTTGACAACCCATCTTGTAACATAGGGATTTATACCTAGTTTAGTGAGTTTAGCTATAATTCCAGAATGGGGGATGGTGTCGAAAGCCTTGGTAAGGTCAAGATAGGTTGTGGGAACCACCTTACCCACGTCTACAGCTTTGGTGACTGCCTCAAAGAAGTCGATCAGGTTCAGGAGGCATGATCTGCCTTTCACAAACCCGAACTGGGTGGGGTCCAGAGTTTGGAGGTGACCAATGTCTTTGTTTATGAGTTCCATGATGATATGTTCCATGGCCTTACAGACCAGGGTCATCAGGCTAATAGGGCAATAGTTCCTGGGATCAGTGGTGGCTCCCCCTTTGTGGAGTGGGATAACTGTTGCTGTGCACCATTCAGTGGGCACAAGGCCTGACGTGTGGCTATGACTGAACATGATGCTTAGGTGGGGAGCCAGTTCATTCAGAAGTTCATGTAAAACGCAGTCTGGAATGTTGTCCGGTCCCATGGATGCTGTGTTTCTGGCTTTAGAAAGTGCAGCTTTTATGTGCGTAGCTGTGATTACAGGGACTCTGTATTCTTCCTGTATAGATATGGGCCCTTTAGGGGGTGAGAGGTGGGATAAAGTTAGCACTGTACCTATCTGCCACGATGTTGGCAATATCAGTTGGTTCTGTAATTGTCGTGCCATTGTGCTGTAACTCAGAGCAGATCAGGGGTGTTGCCATTGAGATTCTTGACATAGCTATAGAATGCTTTGTGGCTGTCCCTAGAATCAGTGGCAATTTTGTTTTTGTAGCTAGCTTTGGAGGATCTTATAGGGGATCTCAACTTCTTACTGAGGCTGACCAGGGAGCTCCTCCACTCAGGGGATTTTATTCTCTTTTGCAACAGTTTCTTCCTTCTGTTGTAGAGTTTGTTTATGGCAGGGGACCACCAGATTGGCTTCCTTTTTTGGAGGATAGCGTCTTGGTTCTGTTTGGGATAGCACGATTCATGCACTCATATAAGTGCTTGTAGAGTGCATTTGTGTAGGATTCAGTAGTTGTAACTGTATTGTCCATCTGCATGGGTGTCATGAAGTTCACCACTTCTGTCTTAAGAAGCATTAACTTGGCTTTGGAGAACTTTTTGCCATAGTTTCTTTAATGGGGGGTGTGGGCGGGATGTGAATATCTAGGGTGATTAGCTTAGGGTCAGATCTGACCAACGAGGAGTTGACTTCAGGTGTGGAACACTGGTCACTCATGTTGGTAATGACTAGGTCTAGGATATTGTTGCCCCTGGTGGGGGTGTGGATAAGTTAATCCAGGGCATTGGAATTTATGAATTCCAGAAACCGTTGAGCAAAGGAGTTGTACATGAGTAGTTTTCCCAGTTGGTGGGGTGGTTGAAATCGCCCATTATTAGGGTGTTTGGTTGAACCCTAATATTTTCCAGTATATCAGGAAAAGAGGAGTGTGTCAGGGGACTCCGCCACCTCTGTCTCCTGCAAGCTGCCAAATCATGCCAGATCCCTCATGCGCTCGGACCTTCTCAGGGGAGCTTCCCTCTGATCCCATTTGCCCCTCTGGAACTCACCTCAGCCGCTGAGGGGCAGATCCACTCTCATGAAGGCTTCAGAGTCCCCCTGCTTTCCCATCCAGAGCAGCTCTGGGGACTTTGAGATCTTTCAAGGATGCCATCGGTTATAGGGTGAAGTTGGATGCCTTTGCCCTGGCAGGAGCTCTCTAGGCCCCTCCATCATCCACCCTGGTGCTTCCTCAAGGATTTCCATCATGGGGAGCTCTGCCTGATCCCTTTTGCCCAGGTAGGAGCTCTCCAGGCTCTGCTGCTGTCTACCAGTCGCTCCCTTAAGGACTTTCATTGTGGGGAGCTCTGCCTGAACCCCCTCACCCAGCCATGCCACTATCAGCTTCTCTACACCTTCCTGATTTTCTTCCCAGTGGGGGCATGATCCATACCCCCTTACCCAGGCTGGAGCTGTCCTATCCCATTCACTTTCCACCTCTCTCTCCCTTCCAGACTTCAATCGAGACAGACCCCCTCCAGGCTTAAATTTCTACCCAGGAGAGAGAGCTCTTTTCCAGGGTTACATATCTCCTGACTGCTGTAAAATCATGCAGTGTTACACATGCCCTTGGAGCCTCTCAGGGGATCTTCCCAGTCTCATGGAACTCTGCTGGGCCACAAAGCTTCATACAGTCCTTCATCCAGACTTCTCTGACACTGGTTCTCCCCTTTGCCTTGCACCAATGGCTATCAAACTTGCAGGGGAGATAGTCCTGGGCCCCCCATCTCTGCTCATTTTGCATACACCTCAGTCTCTCTCCCCAATGGTGCCAAGTGCCGATGAATGTGCATCACTTCGAGCCTCCTGGCATGTGGCATCTTGCCTCCTGGATGGTGCTGTTCACAGAGTGGTATCCCCAAAGTGCCGGATGAAGGACAGGAGGCCAACCTGCTGGCCCTGGTGTGAGATGAAATGGTGGCCCTATCTCCACTCCCATGGGGGCTGGGAGAATGGGATTGCAGACCTGGCTTCTCGAGGCAGACCTCAAGTGTCCCAGTTTAGGTCCTGTAACAAAATGGTCACCTTGACTTTACTATGTGCACATTTATTATCCTTTCCCTATATGGACTCCCCTCACTGGTGTTAGTGGTGAGGATTGAGGCTCCTTGATTGCTGGGCCAGGGCACTGGCGTCACACTCATTATAACTCCCACCCCCTTTAAAGCATTATTCCTATATTACATTACTGTTGCAGAACATGGACATGCTTTCTAAATATTACTGTCATACTGGTGGCAAATCAATGAATGTAAGCAGATTTCATTCTTGTATGAAGCCCCTCAGCATTAAAATCAGATAACCCAGCATGTTAACCTAGAGTAAGTACATATGAGGCTTCATTTTAAAAGTATTTGTATTCCTGATTTATCTGCTGCTGATAATCTAAGAGTGCTTAAAATAGACTAGTTACAGCTTTTGAATTCCTTTTCTTCAGACTAACCTTTAATGAATGCAATTCCGTGAATAAGGGTTTTCTTAAAAATACATAAAGGAAGAAGTACTGACCTACTTAAAGTTGTAGAGGGAATTAATTACTCACACATTTCACGTGACAGGCCTTTGTCTAATATAATTTTCCATAAATAAAACATATACCTGCTTCACCACTATTTCAGATTAAAATAATTGTCTAATGTGAGATGCAGTAATCTTGCTTACTCTATATCATTTTATCAGATTAGGTTCAGGAAACTCTGCTGTCAGTCCGCACAATGTCTGTGTTTGTTTTCTGCAAACACATGCATGTGTGTTGATACATGATTCTGTACTGATACATAAGCAGTGAACTTCAACCACCCAAGCATAACTCCAACAAAAGTAAAAACAGGAAAAAAACACAAAGTTGCAGCATTTTCACATACCCTAATGAAGGGGACACTGCATTGCACTTAAATCTAAGTTACTCACAGTTTGGTGTTTTTTTTTCCTTTGGCAGCCTAGAGTGAAAAAGTGTTATCTGTTACATCAGAGAAAGAGAGAGAAAAAGCATTTTAACATCACAGGAATGCCTACTGCAACTTCTACACACTTTTTTGTCCAGTATTTCTCTGTGAGAGTTTGTGTGTGTGTGTGTGTGTGTGTGTGTGTGTGTGTGTGTGTGTGTGTGTGTGTGTGTGTGTGTGTGTGTGTGTGTGTGTGTGAGTGCACGAGCGCGCATGTCTCTATATCTACATGACTGCATGTATGTTTGTATACAGATTCATTTTTCAATTAATCCTTATAAAAAGAAACAGGTTATTTTATAGTAAATCAGAAAAAAATAGCTAATCAACTAGCAATTGACCATTGAAGTACTATATTAGTGATGCAAGGCCTTGTGCCCTGCTAGGATGTGAGACTAATGTCTTCGGAGCTTATTTAGATCAGCCACCATCACTAAATATCCTTCTACCCAGCAACTTCTTTTTCCTCCTTGATTCTCACTTCCTCAGTACCTGCCAGCTATAACATGCAGATCCCTTTACATAATCATGCTACTCCTCAGCTTGTTCTCTATTCTTCTCTTACTACTAGGCCACATCTCATCCTACCATGACTCTATAGTAGCTTCCAACATCTCTTCAGCTCTGTCCAACCACCTATTCATACTTAATTCCTACACTCTACATACACTGCGCCAGATATTTAATAACGCCCCTCACCTTCAAATTCAAACTTATTAACTCCATTTCAGCTCAAACCAAAATAAAATTAAGTGGGAAAATATTTTTTATAAACAAGTATCAGTAATTCCCTAATAGACTAAAATCCTTGTAGGAGGAGACATTCACCTTAATCCTGGCCCCACCTGTCACAATGAACATCGAGACAGTTATCTTCCACACACAATACTCAAACCCTAAAACAGACAACCCCCAACCCAAGTAATCTAACTTTTGGTGACATAAATGTTAGAAGCATAAGAAATAATGCTGAACTACATGTTTGGATTACCCAACTTAAACCTGATGTTCTTGTGGTAACTGAAACCTGGCTGAAACACAGCATAAGCAACTCCAAAATTACACCTCCCAACTATAATATCATAATGACCATATAAAGTGGAAAGATGGTGGTATTGTTTTAATATTTCCCAACAACTAGAATATTTCCTCTTACACTAAACCGATACCACAATTCACTTCAGTAGAACTTCTTATAACTTTACTGAAATGAAACAATCATAAACAAATATGTATTACTGTTCTTCCATCCCTCCTGGCAACAATACAGCTATACCAGAAGATATTCGACACTGCATATCCATAACAATTCCACATGAAAAAATACTACCAGGTGATGTGAATGTCAATTGTTTGGACATAAACTCTTAACTTCCCTACATCTAGCATTGAACTCATTTGGTTTCACACAACTATATAATAGCCCCACACATTATAGCAAGACTTCAAATTCCCTATTAGAATAGATCAGACTCGAGCAAATACACCAACTCTGGTACATTGTCTGACTGTCTGAGTGATCATCTCTCAATCTATACCGCCAGACATCTCACACATCCACTTAAACAGAATGCTTTAAAAACAATCGGCAACCTTTCCAAGTTTAACCCAGAAATGTTCGTGTCTACTCTATAATCTATTAGCTGAAACTTCCTAAAAATTCTTCCCTTAGATGATGCTGTAGATGAACTCAGTACAACTTTCCTGAATATCATGAATAGCTTGCACCTCCTAGAAGGACGAGACTAAAATAAATAATGCAATTTGGTTATCCAAAAAGAGGAGAATACAAAAGCAGGATAAAGAACACGCACTTGAAGAATGGTAAATATATAAACATCGCAATATCTTCAAAACTTCTCAATGCTTCACAGTCATACTAAAAGGCAAATTAACAAAGACAAAAAACTATCCTATAATAACTTTCAGACTAATAGTAAACATAACCCTAAAAAATTCAGGACAACCATTAAGGAAGTCTTACATCCCGGCCATAAATTCATCCCTTACCACCTCCAAATAACTCATCACTAGAAACCGCAATACAGTTCAGTTCTCATTTCATAGATAGTATAGCATCTAATCCTAACCATGCCAGCAGCCACATATCACCACATCCACTTTCACCTTCATACCTCTGCCTACATCCTTATAAAACTACCCTTAAACTCAAACCACACTCTACTTCAGCTGATGACCTTCCAAGTGAGTACCTTAAAATAGCTGATACCATTGCCTACCCTGTCTCAATATTTATAAATAGGCCAATCCAGGCTCATGGCAGTGGAGTTTTATGGTGTTGAGTTGCCAGCCTAGCACCCAACCTTCCACAGAAGGCACACACATGCACAGGGCCAATTTAGTGTGTCCAATCCACCTGCCGCATGTCTTTGGGATGTGGGAAGAAACCAGAGCACCCAGAGGAAACCCACGCAACCACAGGGAGGACATGCAGACTCCGCACAGAAGGCACCCCAGCCAAGGATCAAACCGGAGAACCTCTTGCTGTGAGGTGGCAATGCTAACTGCTGCACCACTGTGGCCACCCTGAATGGGGTTATCATTAAACAACAGAATTTAAAAAAAAATGTAACTTTTTTTTTTTAATGATGACATTGCATAAAAATACTAATCCATGTTATGGCTGTGGGCAATTCATAGTTTTACTCACGATAGTGAAGGGGGCTCTATTTTGGTCACTCAGGCTGCAACCTTATAACCAGTCATTCTCACCATGGGTAAAATATGAATGACTCCATTCCTTGCCACAGTGTACTGTTAATTGCACAGAAATGTGAAGACAGTGTACCTGTAGAACAATTGAATGCACAGATAAACTCAGAATTTTGTCTACTAGTCTTACTAAGGTCATATAACATTCCATGATTATGAATAATTTGAGAACTGTTGCATGCATATACAAGTTGGAACTATAAAAACACAACTTTAATTCCAGTGGTACAGTGTAGAAAACAGCAGTTTTTGGTGGAAAGAGTAAAAGCTCCTCCACCTTCCCTCATTCAGGGCTATTTCTATTGTACTCCCTAAATAATTTTTACCCAGAGTTATTTTAACTCAGAGGTAACAATAATAATTGCTCAACAATGGGCTCAGAATTTTGATTTTCATAATTTCAGCCTTTGGAAACAAAAATTTTCCAAAACTTTAATTCTTATTTCTCTTACACTTTACTTGCAAACATCCCCAAACTTGCTTGAGCATGAATCAAGTTTTCACAAAACCATATATTTCTGGATTATAAAATAAATAAAACAACTGCTAAAATACTATGCTAATACTGTGCTGTACACATTTCTATGGCTTGAACTGTATAAATGTAACAACTAAGCTGCTGGTAATTCTTTCCTCAGGATTATGAATTTCACTCTTAAAACATAAAAACTTTAAAAAAATGACATGGCTCTATATGGGCAGTGCTCTTGGACCATTTAACTTATCAGCTCTATTCATACTTCATAAAGATGTGACCTGCTATATAACATTTTCCAAATCTTTAGACATCAGTCAGTGCATATAATGGAATTTTGGCAACTGCTTCACAGATATGGCCTTGCCAAATAATTCCACATTCACAAGTAAAACTAGCATCTGAAAAACATAAACAATGCACAAGTGCCTCTGAAGTCCTTCTTATATTACAAATTTCTACATATAAATCCATCGACAATCTACGCACACCCCAGTAGGTTGGCCATGTGTGGTGAAATCAGCCATAAATTTAGAGCTGTATATAAAAGAAATAAATAAATAACATTCCAAAGGAAAAAAAATTTGGCAATTCATGGCACTCCACTACTTTGCCCTCAAAACCCATAAATACCGAGGAATATGGTACGGTTGAGAGGTCTGGATCTGAACATTATGGAATCTGACAATATTAGTATCATTGTCAAACTCATGGAGTTGGTGCTCATGATTCATTTTGGCATGATAAAATGTGTGAGGTGTTCACAGTGCCCCAACATACTAGTGGGAAAGCAAGTTATGGGCAGAGGTAGCACCTATTCTCTAAAGGGGCATTTTCCATGCTATTCTGAACAGGTCATCTATATGGTCTGTTGTAACACATGCTCAGCATTTTATGTGGGCAAAATCTGTAGGAGATTAAAACAGAATTTACAAACACCCACTTGACATTAAAACAATGCAAGAATACAAGAGCCTTATATAGGCACAATGCACGGTTTCCAATGCATTTTTTTCTTGTTTACTGTTGTTGAGCAGGACATTTTTGATCCTAGGGGTTATTTGGTCAATGAGCATCTAGAAAAAACAAGTTAAAGTGACAATTATTACTGGATGCCACGCACTCACCAGTTTTAAATGATGCCTGTTCCATTGCTGCTGTACTAAAACTTAAGAGACTGGAAGTGTAATCATCCAAAAAAAAAAGAGTGTGGTTTGCCTTTCTAAAAATTCTAAGCCTTAAAATTGTATTGAATTGAATTAGTAATAAGATCTTATTGGTTTTAACCTTTTTGGAGGTGTAGTTTTACTTTTAAATATCTAGTATGTTGTCTGTATTTTAGATTACTTGTTCTGATGAAGTTCCCGATGTCAGGTAAAAAAGCGCCCAACTAATTTTATATTATCTACATTTGAATTAAAAATCTGGTTGAATACAACAAGGATACTCTGTTATCTGTTGTTCTACTGGCTTCACCACTCAGAATTCATCTGTGTTTCTTCAGCACTGTCCATGTTGACCCTGGAGCCTTCTCTGACCACTGCTTGCAGCTTATTGTGGCCACTAGTAGTTTATGCAT